>NC_052152.1:95158306-95472588 GCF_902713615.1 Scyliorhinus canicula | reverse complement strand
ATTCCGGTAGCGCTGACCTCCGCAATTGAGCAGTTGGTTTGGAGATTCCTGGTTCTGCAGGTTAGCTGAAAGGAGTGGTCCTGCTTTGTTTTTGACTGTGGCTTTGCTGACTTGACTCGCTTCCAGCAATCAGAGAAAGAGAGACTTTACCTGCCAGCACAGGGGTGCCAGTGAAGGTCCTTCAGCTCTAATCCTCACACCACACACTAGCGCAGTAGAACTAGATCACCAAGACAGGGCAGACTGATACCAGAGTTGCAGTTGGCTTCTAACTCCTTTTCTTGTGTGTTCCTGGAAGGGGATAACCATAACGTAACTTATAGGAGTTTGTTCCAGCTTCCATTGTCTCCGCAAGAGATTACTGTTCTATTTTTGCATTTCAGCCCTTCTTTTGAAATGTCTCTGTCTGAAAAAGTATGCAACATTCTGTTGTCTCTCTTGGAGCTCCCTACCATGCTTCGAAGTCTTTCCGGAGAATGGCCTCAGATTCATGCCCCCCTGTAATTTGAACAAAATTAGTTAGCTGTCGGTGCTACTGGTGTGAAATAACCCTCATGAGACACACTGGAATGGCTTGATTGATCTCCTCATGGGGTTTGTGGAAAAAGAATTCCCCTGCTAATTGTCGGAGTCACATCAGCTGGGGCTCATAGAATTCACCCCTTAAAAGCCGGTGCGGATTGGGACCGGCATGATCAGTCATCCTGGTTCGGACCTTTGTGCTGTATGCCATTTTGCGGCCTTTTCTTTTTGCTTAGAATAAGCCTCCATATGAATTCACCTTCTCGGGTCGCCTGAGCTTTTATATGGTGTTATTCCTTAGTAGCTCACATCTTATCAGGGTGTAAATTTTTCACATTGCTAATGCCAGTTAAAAGCAGCCTGTGCCTCTTAAACAGAAGGTGCCACCTAGCTGCCGGCAACTGTCACAACGGGAGGCACAACAGAAGCTTTGAGTACTCTCCCATCCTCCCACCCTAGGTTTCCAGTTGAACAATGTTACATTAACACTTTTGGTGGAAAGGTCACAGCAGAGGGAGGCAGACAGATGGTAAGAGGATAACCAGGCAGACTGCCCAGCACAATGGGCTGAGATAACAGTGTATGCAAATACCAGCAAGATTGCTATCCCGGGCGTGGCTATAATGTTGTGGAAGATTTAATGTCCCTTGAAGGGTAGCTAAGGTAAACCTGGGGTCCTGCTCTTGATTGTTATGCCACATGATTCTGGACACCAGGTGAAAACGGGTTTGAAGTTGGAGCCAGGGTAGCTGCGCACATAAAATCAGCGCCGGCCCTAGGGTTGCTGGCGCCCCGGGCAAGCTGAACTTCGGCGCCCTTGGGGGGGGGGGGCCGAGGGGGGGCGGGGCCAAGGGGGGGCGGACCCGAGGGGGGGGCGGGGGGGCGGACCCGAGGGGGGGGCGGACCCGAGGGGGGGCGGGGGGGGCGGACCCGAGGGGGGGCGGGGGGGCGGACCCGAGGGGGGGGCGGACCCGCGGGGGGGGGGGAGCGGACCCGAGGGGGGGGCGGGGGGGGCGGACCCGAAGGGGGGGCGGACCCGAGGGCGGGGCGGACCCGAGGGGGGGCGGGGGGGGGGACCGAGCGGGGGGGGGGGGGCGGGGGGAGCGGACCGAGCGGGGGGTGGACCGAGGGGGGGGGGCCGCCCTGGGGGAGGGCGGCCACCGCGCATGCGCTGGTTGGCACCGGCCCAACTGCGCATGCGCGGGACCCGAGTCTCTGGCGCCCCCTAGCACATGGCGCCCCGGGCGACTGCCCGAGTTGCCGGTGCCTTGAGCCGGCCCTGCATAAAATGGCAAAGGGAGAGTAAAACATTACAGGAAAGCATACTGAAACGAACATCAAATCACTTTTTTATTGGAATGCATCGAATTTGATGAATAATAGAATATTATGATTATTACTTCTTATTATCTCTTTAACATGTTCCTGAGTTAGTGGAAATAAATTCTGAAACATCGCTCTGAAAGTATAAATGACAGCATTTTGCCTCTAAAGCATCTACAGAAACACTGATGGGGACAAGGAAACCTTGACCCGTGAGCATTTCCATTACAAAGCTACTGAAGGTGAATATAACACAGGAATCAATCACTTCATCCAATCAAAGAGATTGCTTTGATCTCGCAGTCACCAGATTGAATCAGTAGCTTAAAATGCTTTTCAGAATTCCCATCAAAGTGTTTTGATACATATAAAACCCTACACATTATTCACTGGAGAGAGGGGAACAGAAGGACATGTTGATAGAATCAGAAGAAGTAAGAATGAAGAAGAGTTCTGTGTGCAGCATAAACACCAGTTTTAACCATTGGGCAAAATGGCCTGTTTCTTTGCTATAAACGTCTATGTAATTCTGTGAACCTGCATTTGAATCCTGTCTGGCAAGCAGCTCGCCGTGGCACAGCGTGGCGGTTGATAGTGGTGAGACCACGCTCCTGGGATCTACCCGGCTCGCAGCGCCTTGCGAGATTCAACGCAATCACGCAGGATGTTGCGATGTGAATCCCGCTCACAAAGGAAGGGATCACTTTTTAACAAATCTGCATATTAGAGCGAATCAGAGATCTCGGGTGAGCGATGTTTAAGACTGGCCCCACCAATGGGGACCAGTTGGAACGGCACTCATGGTGGTCTCCCAAGGGATTGGAGGCCCCCAGCTGCATGCCCTTCAGGCAGGCGTCCTGGCACTGCTGGTCCCACCTGGATACACTGGCAGTGCCAGCTGGGTGTCAGCCTGGCACTGACAAGTACACAGGTGGCATTGCCAGCTGGCATGGTCACTACCAGGGTGCCAGGTCGGCACTGCCAATGTTCCAAGCTGGCATTTTTTGCATGCGTGTGATTGAGCTGGGGTTATCTGGTGTGGCGGGGGCGGGGGGGGGGGGGGGGAGGGTTGGGGGCAGAGCCGCTGGGGACCCTCCCATATTGCATTCGGGCTGGGGGGAGGTCGGGATCATTTTGGGGGCCTCAGAGATTGGGACGCCATTTAAAAATGGCGACCCATTCTCTTGCTACAATGGGGAGTTCCAACGAGCGGAGCTCCCCACTGTACAAAAAGGGGCTATGTGCGGCCTTTGCCACACGTTCCCCGTTCAGGCACCTTATTCAACACGAGTCATTTCGAATAGCCATTTGTTTTTCGGCACTGTGAGAGCGGGGAAACATGCGGCTAAACGGGCTCATGAGGGAACTTTGTTCCCTTTTGGGAGAATTTCACCCGTTAAGTGGGTCCTTGGGCAAACAGTGATCTGGACTATATTTTGTTGGTTCACTTACGGAACAGTCTACTCTCTCGTGGAGTTTATTTCTTTGCCTCAAGACCTGTGATTAGTTATTCAAAGAACCTCATCTGACTGATCCGTCGATTGAATGCTTGAAAATAGAAAATGGTGGAGACATTGAACAATCTTCTGTGCAGAGAACAGGCGTGTTAACATTTCATTACCTGAAATAGTAACTTGCCAGATTCCTCCACCGAGGCTGATTGGCCTGCTGATTATCTCCAGCATTTTCTGCTTAATGGTTTTGGATTGTTAGAAAAGTGTTTTTCGTGGCTGATAACTATCTTTTTTGAAGTGAGGCATTGTGAGAGTATGAACACTGGCTGCACTGGAAATGAAGGACAGATATCTCGAGCAAATCTAGATCATAACATTAAATCCTAATTGTGTCGAAAGCTTCCTCCAGATTGTCATTCGATAAGTCACATCTTAACATGATATGGAAATTTATTTCTCGTCTTTCACAATTAAACACCCCAGATAAAAATCGGTGATAAAGTCAGTGTCAACAGAGCGTTAATCGTGCTTATTTCAAAGAAAATCTGCCAGGATTATTACAGAACTGTAATGAGGAATTTTATATCAGCAGCAAATTGAGCAGAACAGATACTTCCCATTGGGATTAATCCAGCTTCCTTAGCTCACACCCCCTCTGCCCTACGTTACTGTTTAAAAAAGGCTTGCTGCACCTTAATATTTCACTTCTTCCTCTGTTGTAGCTGAGAAGGCTGACCCACAGTTAGGTTAACTATTTTGGACACCTGTCGGAGTGAAGGGAAACAGAAAGCCTAATCATAGTATGACAAATTAAACCCAGCAGAAATGTTACTCGCATCCTTAATCAGGAGGTGTATTTTTTATAGGCAAACACTTGGGCACCTCAGCTGTCATATTAAGCTGTACGTGTGCTCAAATGGAGCACTTTACTGTCAGGAACAAGGAGGGTAAAACAGCTGGTGTCTGAGATTCCTTTTAACCCCATAGATCATTACAAAAATTAATTTATCCCTTTAATAGTAAAAAGTACATTAATCGGACCCACAGACTGGACATTTTGCCATACTTTTTAAAACTTATATGAATACATTAATGTCGATACATTTTAAACATTTGTTTGAGTGCAGTACCCTATGGTAACACATAGCATGTGAGGGCAATAGATTTCCGAGGGTTGAAATGTACTAAAAGGTTCGAGGATTGCAGTGCTGTCCCACAAGTTGGAGGATTAATCTGAGCAGCCCATTGCCTTTGTTTAAAGGACTATGTCAGAAGCGGAGCGAAACAATGCTCAAATTCAGAAAGAGGGTCTAGCAGTCATCTACGGTGTGAAAAAGTTCCACCAATACATCCACGGACAGTGATTTGCAATGATCACCGATCTCAAGCTAATACTGAGCCTCTTGAGAGAGGACAAACTAATACCTCCAATAGCTTCCACAAGAGTGCAATGTTGAGCCTTGCATCCAGCAGCCTACATCTAAACTTTCCAGCACAGACCTGGCACTCAAATTTGTAAAGTGGACACATTGAGCCAACTCCCTCTACCAAAAGCCGTGGTGTCACCACCAGTGTATTAAGAAATTATCTTGACGCTGAACTTCTGGGACACCTCATCAGTGTCAGCCTGCCACATTCGCAACTGGAACCAGCAGGAATCGATATTGTCTAAAGTAAAACGGATGATACAAACCGGGTGGCACCATAAGAAGTCCAAACAATTGAGACACTATTTAACCGGCCGGAAAATCTACATGTGAGGACAGCATAATACTTTGGGGCTCACGAGTCATTATTCCACCTTCAACGAAGGAACCCCTTTTACAAGAGTAACACAGTGACCACCCAAAGCAAACCAAAATGAAGGTTCTGGCTTGCAGCTTTATATGGTGGCCAGGAATTGATAAAGCTATTGAAGAAATTATACAACATTGTGTCCCCTGTCAGGCTCTAACAATCATTACCTCCATCCGTGTGGTAATCACCACTGCTGTACATATTAGAATATGTATGGTAAGACCCTGTACTATAGGTACGGCGGTAGTCCCTGCCTGCTGGCTCCGCCCAGTTGGCGGAGTATAAATATGTGTGTCCTCCGTACAGCAGCCATTTCGCCAGCTGCTGTGGGAGGCCACACATCGTAGAGTAATAAAGCCTCAGTTGTATTCAACTCTCGTCTCTGTGCAATTGATCGTGCATCAATTTATTACTCTAGGATTTTCAGAAGATGAACCTCCGCATCAAGCCGGATCGCCTGCAGCTGGATCCGCAATCACGCGACGCCAAAAAGGACTTTCAACACTGGCTAGCTTGTTTCGAGGCGACATCAGGTCTGCACCAGACCCAATTCCGGAGGCTCAGAAGATCCAGATACTGTAATCGCGCCTGAGCTCCAACGTCTTTCCTCTGATCCACGATGCCCTGAACTACGACAAAGCCATGACGCTACTAAAAGAGAATTATGCCCAGCGGACGACCACGCTCTTTACCAGACATGTACTCTCCACTGGCTGTCAGCTCCCTGGTGAGTCCGTAGAAGATTTCTGACACGCTTTAATTCTACTAGTCAGACTGTTAGGCCGTCACAGCCACGGAACATTCGAACCTCCTCATGCAGGATGCTTTCGTTACGGGGATAGGGTCAGACCTCATACGGCAGCGACTTTTAGAGGGGGCCACGCTCGACCTCGCAGAAACACAGAAACTAGCGCTATCGATGACGGTTGCCTCGCGCAATATTCAGGCCTACACCCCCAGCCGCGCGGCCCACCCCTCCTACGCATCATGGACCCCACAGACGGCCACCCCACCAGGGGCCTTACCCAGCCAATACGCCTGTGCTACGCGCCAGCCAGCCAACCCCTGGGGCCCCCGATGTCACTTCTGGGGGCAACAGAAACAACCCCGCCAACGCTGCCCAGCCCGCGCCGCCCTTTGTACGGCCTGCAGCAAGAAGGAGCACTTCGCTATGCTGTGCTAGGCCCGCTCAGTCACCGTTATCGCCCCGACCCCCCTCACTTACGGACAATGGGCGCCGCCATCTTCTCCCCCTCACACCACGCGCGGCCAATGGGCGCCACCATCTTCCCCTCCACAGAACACGAGCGGCCCATGTGCACCACCATCTTTATCAACCCCCGCCATGTGCGGCCCGTGGGCACCACCACCTTGTCGACACCAAGACCTCCGGGCGCCACCATCTTGTCTTCCCCATGGCACATGGGCACCACCATTGTTCCAGGACACATGCCCCCTGAGCACCCCATTGTCCGACACCAGCGACGACCAGCCACGACTCGCCTCGGTCACGATCGACCAGTCTCGGCCTGCACAATCTAGCCACCGCCTCGACCAGCGTGAAGATCGATGGGCACGTGACCGCTTGCCTGCTGGACTCCGGGAGCACCGAAAGCTTCATCCAACCAGGTACAGTAAGGCACTGCTCCCTCGCGGTCCACTCGCCAATCAAAGAATCTCCCTGGCCTCCGGATCGCACTCCGTGGTGATCCACGGGTACTGTATAGTCACGCTCACGGTCCAGGGCGTAGAATTCAGCATCTTCCGCCTCTACGTCCTCCCCAATCTCTGCGCTGCCCTGCTACTCGGCTTGGACTTCCAGTGTAACCTCCAGAGCCTAACCTTGAAATTCGGTGGGCCCCTACCACCCCTTACTAAGTGCGGCCTCGCAACCCTAAAGGTCGACCCAACTTCCCTATTCGCAAACCTATCCCCGGATTGCAAACCCGTCGCCACCAGGAGCAGATGGTACAGCACCCAGGACAGGACCTTCATCAGGTCCGAGATCCAGCGGCTGCTTCGGGAAGGCATCATCAAGGCCAGCAACAGCCCCTGGAGAGCCCAAGTGGTCGTGGTGAAAACTGGGTTAGAAACACAGAATGGTTGTGGACTACAGCCAGCCAGACCATCAATAGGTACACGCACCTCGACGCGTACCCCCTCCCATGCAATTTCTGACATGGTCAATCAGATTGCGCAGTACCGGGTCTTCTCAACTGTAGACCTCAAATCTACCTACCACCAGCTCCCCATCCGTAAGGCGGACAGCCCATACACTGCCTTCGAGGCAGATGGTCACCTCTACCACTTTCTCAGGGTTCCCTTCGGCGTCACCAATAGGGTCTCGGTATTCCAAAAGGAGATGGACCGAATGGTACAGATTGCGGGCCACCTTCCCGTACCTAGACAATGTCACCATCTGCGGCCACGATCAATAGGACCGCGATGCCAACCTTGCACAATTTCTCCACACCACCACTCTCCTAAACTTCACCTATAACAAGGAGAAGTGCGTATTCAGCACAAACCGCGTAGCCATCCTCGGCTATGTGGTCCAGAACGGAGTTCTGGGGCCCAACTCTGATTGCATGCGCCCCCTCATGGAACTTCCCCTCCCCCACTGCCCCAAGGCCCTCAAACGCTGCCTGGGGTCCTTTTTCTACTACGCCCAGTGGGTCCCAAACTATGCGGACAAGGCTCGCCCACTCATCCAGTCCACCCTCTTCCCCCTGACGGCCGAGGCTCAACATGCCTTCAACCATATTAGAGCCGATATCGCCAGGGCCGTGATACACGCAGTAGATAATCGCTGCCCTTTCAAATGGACAGCGACGCATCAGACGTCGCCCTAGCCGCCACGCTCAATCAGGCAGGCAGGCCCGTGGTATTCTTCTCCCGCACCCTTCATGCCTCTGAAATTCGGCACTCCTCCGTCGAAAAACAGGCCCAAGCCATCATTGAAGCTGTGCGGCATTGGAGGCATTATCTGGCCGGCAGGAGATTCATTTTCCTGACTGATCAATGGTCGGTTGCCTTCATGTTCAATAACACACAGTCGGGCAAGATCACAAATGATAAAATCTTGAGGTGGAGGATTGAGCTCATCACCTACAACTACGAGATTTTGTATCACCCCGGCAAGCTCAACGAGGCCCCAGACGTCCTATCCCGAGGTACATGTGCCAGCGCACAAGTAGACCGACTCCGGACCCTGCACGACAACCTTTGTCATCCGGGAGTCACACAGTTGTACGATTTCATAAAGGCCCGCATCTGCCCTGCTCCGTCGAGGAAGTGCGGGCAATCACCAGGGACTGCCAGGTCTGTGCGGAGTGCAAACTGCACTTCTACCAGCCGGACCGTGCATGCCTGGTGAAGGCCCTCCGCCCTTTTGAACGCCTCAGCGTAGATTTCAAAGGGCCCTTCCCCTCCACCGACCATAACACGTATTCCCTCAGTGTGGTCAATGAGTACTCCGGAATCCCCTTCGCCATCCCATACCCCGGCATGACGTCTGCCACCGTCATCAAAGCCCTCAACACAATCTTCGCTCTGTTCGGCTTCCCCGCCAACATCCACAATGACAGGGGATCCTCATTCATGAGTGATGAGCTGCGTCAGTTCCTGCTCAGCAGGGGTATCGCCTCCAGCAGGATAACCAGCTACAATCCCTGGGGAAGCGGGCAGTTGGAGAGGGAGAACAGGACGGTCTGGAGGGCCGTCCAACTGGCCCTATGGTCCAGAAATCTCCCGGCCTCCCGCTGGCAGGAGGTCCTCCCCGATGCACTGCATTCCATTCGGTCACTACTATGCACCACCACTAACGACACACCCCATGAACGTCTTTTTTCCTTCCCCAAGAAGTTAAGGCAGCACGGTAGCATGGTGGTTAGCATAAATGCTTCACAGCTCCAGGGTCCCAGGTTCGGGTCCCGGCTGTGTCACTGTCTGTGCGGAGTCTGCACGTCCTCCCCGTGTGTGCGTGGGTTTCCTCCGGGTGCTCCGGTTTCCTCCCACAGTCCAAAGATGTGCGGGTTAGGTGGATTGGCCATGCTAAATTGCCCATAGTGGCCTAAAAAGTAAGGTTAAGGGGGGGGGGTTGTTGGGTTACGGGTATAGGGTGGATACGTGGGTTTGAGTGGGGTGATCATGGCTCGGCACAACATCGAGGGCCGAAGGGCCTGTTCTGTGCTGTACTGTTCTATGTGCTAAGTCCACATAAACTCAAACTTGCTCTGTGTACAGTTCTCCACCACCCCCGCCGGACTCAATTTTAACAGAGGGTGAATGTGGTAATCACCACTGTTGTGCATATTAAAATATGTATGGTAAGACCCTGTGCTACAGGTACGGCTGTAATCCCTGCCTGCTGGCTCCGCCCAGGAGGTGGAGTATAAATATGTGGGTCCTCCATACAGCAGCCATTTTGCCAGCTGCTGTGGGAGGCCACACATCTTGGAGTAATAAAGCCTCAGTTGTATTCAACTCTCGTCTCTGTGCAACTGATTGTGCATCAATCCGACAGTCTCCTGCCCTGGGAGTGACCAGGACGTCCATGGGCTCGAGTGCATGTTGACTATGCCGACCCCTTCTTGGGCACCGTGTTCTTATTTTTAATGGATGCCCACTCCCAATACTATGAATGCCTTACGCCAAGTAACCGCCATACATGGACTGCTGGACGCCATTGTTTCTGACAATGGTATCGTTTTCACAGGGGATGATTTCCAGCACTTTGTTCAGCTAAAAAGCATTCAACACACCAGGATGGCCCATATCACCCCGGATCCAGCGGGTTGACCAAAAGGGCCGTATAGACCTTGAAAAACGAAGGGGGCGATTCTCCCATGCCGCGGCGTCTGGGACAATCGCTATTCACGGCAGTTTTTCACGCGACGACGGTCTGACGCCTTTCGGCCATTCTCTCAACCGGTAAGAACGGCTTCATCGTGGTCGGCGCAGCACATGCTGGAGAATCCGCCAAGCAGGCAGTATAGCCGATTCTCCCATCCCCCCGTTATTCTCCGGCCTGGATGGGCCGAAGTGGTTGGGGGGGGGGAGGAGCATGGACATGGTTGGGGGGGAGGGGGGAAAGGGTGGACATGGTTGGGGGGGAGGGGGGAGTGGAGTAGGGTGGACGTGGTTGGGGGAGGGGGGAAGGATGGACGTTGTTGGGGGGAGGGGGGAGTGGGGAAGGGTGGACTTGGTTGGGGGGAAAGGGTGGACGTGGTTGGGGGGGAAGCGGGGAAGGGTGGATGTGATTGGGGGAAGGGTGGACGTGGTTGGAGGGGAGGGGGGGAAGGGTGGACGTAGTTGGGGGGGAGTGGGGAAGGGTGGACGTGGTTGGGAGGGAGGGGGGAGTGGGGAAGGGTGGACGTGGTTGGGGGGGAAGGGTGGATGTGGTTGGGGAGAGGGAGGAGTGGGGAAGTGTGGACGTGGTTGGGGCGGGAGGGGGGAGTGGGTGATGCGACCATCACTTCACGCGAGACAGAGAGTTGAAGTGAACAGTGGCTTTAATCAACTAGAACAGTGCCTGCCTACGACTGCTCTGCTCTGAGAGCCGCCGACAGGGCAACTGATCTTTATACCTCCCCTCAAGGGGGCAGAGCCAGGGGCGGAGCCCACAAGGGCACTAACATGATACATTCTGTGTAATATCGTACATAGAACAGTACAGCACAGTACAGGCCCTTCAGCCCTCGATGTTGTGCCGAGCAATGATCACCCTACTCAAACCCACATATCCACCCTATACCCGTAACGCAACAACCCCCCCCCCCCTTAACCTTACTTTTTAGGACACTACAGGCAATTTAGCATGGCCAATCCGCCTAACCCGCACATCTTTGGACTGTGGGGGGAAACCGGAGCACCCGGAGGAAACCCACGAACACACGGGGATGACGTGCAGACTCCGCACAGACAGTGACACAGCCGGGAATCGAACCTTGGACCCTGGAGCTGTGAAGCATTTATGCTAACCACCATGCTACCGTGCTGCCTACAATGGTCCATAGTTGGAGCCCACATGGGCAACAGCGTGATACAGTGTAATACAGTGGTGAATGGTTAGTACAATACGTTCACCACATTTGCCCCCTGTTAAAAAAATGAAGTCCGCTAACGTTTAAAAGAGCTAACGTTTCGAGTTCGATGACTCTTTGTCAAAGCTGAGCTGTACTTTGACAAAGAGTAATAGGACTCGAAACGTTAGCTCTTTTCTCTCCCTATAGATGCTGCCAGACTTGCTGAGATTTTCCAGCATTTTCCCTTTCGTTTCAGATTCCAGTATCCGCAGTAATTTGCTTCATTCCTGTGGGTCGGTGGAGTGGGAAGGGAGTATAGGAGGGAGTGTGGAGGCCATGTAGGGGCGGGGTCGCTGGTCGGCGTAGATTGGGGGGTATAGGTTGGGGTGGCGGTGGTAGTGGAGCCTGCGGGTGCCAGGTCTCGGAGGGAAACTGTATCCTGTCAGCCGTCGGGGTACTCTACGTATGCGTACTGGGGGTTGGTGAAGGAGCTAGACCCTCTCGACCAGGGGGTCGGACTTGTGGCTCCTTACGTGTTTGCGAAGTAGAACGGGTCCCGGTGTCTTCAGCCAGGACGGAAGCGAGACCATGGAGGTGGATTTCCTGGGGAAAACAAACAAGCGGTCATGAGGGGTCTCGTTCGTGGCCGTGGAAAGGAGGGACCTAATGGAGTGGAGCGCGTCAGGGAGGACCTCCTGCCAGTGGGAAACTGGGAGATTCCTCGAGCGTAGGGCCAGGAGAACGGCCTTCCAGACCGTCACATTCTCCCTCTCCACCTGTCCGTTTCTCCGGGGGTGGTAACTGGTAGTCCTGCTCGAGACGATGCCCTTACTGAGCAGGTACTGACGCAGTTCGTCGCTCATAAACGAGGAACCCCGGTCACTGTGGACGTAAGTGGGGAAACCGAACAAGTTGAAGACATTGTGTCGGGCCTTAATGATGGTGGCGGTGGTCATATCGGGGCAGGGGATTGCAAAGGGGAAGTGGGAAAACTCGTCAACAATGTTCAGGAAATACGTGTTGTGGTTGGTAGAGGGGAGGGGCCTGATAAAAGTCCTGTACTGGATGCTTCACTGCTTGCTTCTGGTGGCGATTGGCTTACAGTCGGCGGTGACCCGGGCGAGGAGGAGGCGACGAGGTAGGCCTCAAAACATCGGAGCCAGTGTGAAAAAATCCTTTTGGCTTCCGCGGCCTGTGTGTCGAGTTCCAATTGGTCAGCTTTGAGGGCCGATTCCATTGTGGTGTTGTAGTCGATTAAATTGATGCGACTCTCAATTCACGCGAGACAGAGAGTTGAAGTGAACAGAGGCTTTAATCTAGTGTTCTTTAAACTTTTTTTCCGGGGACCCATTTTTACCAACCGGCCAACCTTCGCGACCCACGCCGGCCGCCCTTCGCAACCCACGCCGGCCGACTTTCGCAACCCACGCCGGCCGACCTTCGTGACCCACGCCGGCCGACCTTCGCGACCCACGCCGCCCGACCTTCGCGACCCATGATTTTCTCTGACCTTGTTTGCTGCTGATAAAAATAGAGGAAATGGTTTTGGGCCCCTTTGGCCCTCGTACGCACTCCTCCAATGGAACCTGTTGGATGAAGGTGAAGCCTTCTGGTGTCGGAACGTATGGAGTCTCCATCTGTCCAAAGTTCTGCATTTTTTTCCTGTAAAATTTTATCAAATAACCCCCCCCCTCTAATTATGGACTAACCTCATTAACACTACACCCTGTATGCTTCACCCGATGCTGGTATATGACGAAAATAAATGAAAAAAATAAAAATTAAACGAATAAAATAAATGAAGAAAATGAATAAAATCCCCCCCGAACTTGTAAAACAAAAAGCTGTGACCGTTTAAAAAAATAGCGGCGAGGGAGGGGCCGGAGTCACAGAGAGAGGGAGGGGGCCGGGCACCGGCGTGGGTACCCCGGGGGAGGGCACACACTGGGTGGGGGAGAGGGCACAATTGGGGTGGGGGAGGGGGAGAAGACAGGATGGGGATGGGGGAGGGGCACACTGGGGGTGGGGGGAGAGGGCAGGATGGTGTTGGGGGAGGGGCACACTGGGGGTGGGGGGGAGAGGGCAGGATGGGGGTGGGGGGAGAGTGAAGGATGGGAGTGGGGGAAGAGGGCAGGATGGGGGGGCACACTGGGGGAGGAGGCACACTGGGGGAGGGGGCACACTGGGGGAGGGGGCATACTGGGGAGGGGGCACACTGGGGGTGGGGGGCACACTGGGGGTGGGGGGAGAGGGAACACTGGGGCTGGGGGGTCTTTAATTCCACCCGGGCTGGCGGCTGACCCGGGCAGAGATGGGGATGGAGCCAAGGGGCTGGAGTCAGGGGCGGAGCCAGGGGCGGAGCCCACAAGGGCACCAACGTGATACATTTTGTGTAATATTGTACAATGGTCCATAGATGGAGCCTACATGGGCAACAGCGTGATACAGTGTAATACATGGTGAATGGTGAGTACAATACGTTCACCACAGTGGGGAAGGGTGGGCGTGGTTGAGGGTGAGGGGGGATCGGGGGACGGGGGGAGTGGGGAAGGGTGGACGTGGCTGGGGGGGAGTGGGGAAGGGTGGACGTGGTTGGGGGGAGGGGGGAGTGGGGAAGGGTAGACGTGGTTCGGGGGGAGGGGGGAGTGGGGAAGGGTGGACGTGGTTGGGGGGGAGTGGGGAAGGGTGGACGTGGTTGAAGGGAAGGGGGAGTGGGGAAGGGTGGACGTGGTTGGGGGAGGGGGGAACGGGGGGAGTGGGGAGGGTGGACGTGGTTGGGGGGAGGGGGGAGTGGGGAAGGGTGGACATGGTTGGAGGGGAGGGGGAGTGGGGAAGGGTGGACGTGGTTGGGGAGGGGGAGTGGGGAAGGGTGGATGTGGTTGGGGGAGGGAGGGAGGGAGGGGGTGGAAGGGGGGAGGGGGGAAATGGGGAAGGGTGGGCGTGGTTGGGGGAGGGGGGAGTGGGGAAGGGTGGACATGGTTGGGGGGAGGGGGAGTGGGGAAGGTTGGACGTGGTTGGAGGGGAGGGGGGAGTGGGGATGGGTGGACGTGGTTGGAGGGAAGGGGGAGTGGGGAAGGGTGGACGTGGTTGGGGGAGGGGGGAGTGGGGAAGGGTGGATGTGGTTGGGGGGGAGGGGGGACTGGGGAAGGGTGGATGTGGTTGGGGGTGAGGGGGGATCGGGGGATTGGGGGACTGGGGAAGGGTGGATGTGGTTGGGGGGGAGGGGGGGTATGGGGAAGGGTGGACATGGTTGGGGGGGTGGGGGAGGGGGGGACGGGGGAATGGGGAAGAGTGGACGTGGTTGGGGGGAGGCGTGGAATGGGGAAGAGTGGACGTGGTTGGGGGGAGGGGGGAGTGGGGAAGGGTGGACGTGGTTGGGAGGGAGGGGGAGTGGGGAAGGGTGGACGTGGTTGGGAGGGAGGGGGAGTGGGGAAGAGTGGACGTGGTTGGAGGGAAGGGGGAGTGGGGAAGGGTGGACGTGGTTGGGGGAGGGGGAGTGGGGAAGGGTGGATGTGGTTGGGGGGGAGGGCGGACTGGGGAAGGGTGGATGTGGTTGGGGGTGAGGGGGGATCGGGGGATGGGGGGACTGGGGAAGGGTGGATGTGGTTGGGGGGGAGGGGGGGAATGGGGAAGGGTGGACGTGGTTGGGGGGAGGGGGAGGGGGGGACGGGGGAATGGGGAAGAGTGGACGTGGTTGGGGGGAGGCGTGGAATGGGGAAGAGTGGACGTGGTTGGGGGGAAGGGGGAGTGGGGAAGGGTGGACGTGGTTGGGAGGGAGGGGGAGTGGGGAAGGGTGGACGTGGTTGGGAGGGAAGGGGAGTGGGGAAGAGTGGACGTGGTTGGGGGAGGGGGGAGTGGGGAAGGGTGGATGTGGTTGGGGGAGGGAGGGAGGGGGTGGAAGGGGGGAGGGGGGAAATGGGGAAGGGTGGACGTGGTTGGGGGGAGGGGGGAGTGGGGAAGGGTGGACGTGGTTGGGGGGGAGGGGGAGGGGGAGGGGGGAGTGGGGAAGGGTGGACGTGGTTGGGGGGAGGGGGGGAGTGGGGAAGGGTGGACGTGGTTGGGGGAGGGGGGGAGTGGTGAAGGGTGGACGTGGTGGGGGGGAGGGGGGAGTGGGGAAGGGTGGACATGGTTGGGGGGAGTGGGGAAGGGTGGACGTGGTGGGGGGGAGGGGAGAGTGGGGAAGGGTGGACGTGGTTGGGGGGAAGGGGGAGTGGGGAAGAGTGGACGTGGTTGGGGGGAGTGGGGAAGGGTGGACGTGGTGGGGGGAGGGGAGAGTGGGGAAGAGTGGACGTGGTTGGGGGGAAGGGGGAGTGGGGAAGAGTGGACGTGGTTGGGGGGAAGGGGGAGTGGGGAAGGGTGGACGTGGTTGGGGGAGGGGGGAGTGGTGAAGGGTGGATGTGGTTGGGGGAGGGAGGGAGGGGGTGGAAGGGGGGAGGGGGGAAATGGGGAAGGGTGGACGTGGTTGGGGGAGGGGGGAGTGGGGAAGGGTGGACGTGGTTGGGGGGGAGGGGGAGGGGGAGGGGGGAGTGGGGAAGGGTGGACGTGGTTGGGGGGAGGGGGGAGTGGGGAAGGGTGGACGTGGTTGGGGGAGGGGGGAGTGGTGAAGGGTGGACGTGGTGGGGGGGAGGGGGGAGTGGGGAAGGGTGGACATGGTTGGGGGGAGTGGGGAAGGGTGGACGTGGTGGGGGGGAGGGGAGAGTGGGGAAGGGTGGACGTGGTTGGGGGGAGGTGGCAATGGGGAAGAGTGGACGTGGTTGGGGGGAGGGGGGAGTGGGGAAGGATGGACGTGGTTGGGGGTGAGGGGGGATCGGGAACGGGCGGAGTGGGGAAGGGTGGATGTGGTTGGGGGGGAGGGGGAATGGTGGACGTGGTTGGGGGGAGGGGGGAGGGGGAACGGGGGAAGGGGGGAATGGGGAAGAGTGGACGTGGTTGGGCGGAGGGGGGAGTGCGGAAGGGTGGATGTGGTTAGGGGGAGGGAGGGGTTGTAAGGGGGGAAGGGGGAAAGGGGGAAATGTGGAAGGGTGGACGTGGTTGGGGGGAGGGGGAGGTTGGGATGGGCGACGTCAGGGCTAAGGGTTGTGTGAAGGAGTACAGGGAAGGAGGATCGGGTAGGAGAAGGGCGTGGGGGTGGGGGATTTAGAAGGGGGGAAGGAGGAGGGGGCGGGCATATGATGCCACCATCCTGCCGGGTTGGTGGGGTTGGGGCCCTCCACGGTTGCCTGCGGGACCGTGACCCCGCAGCTGGAGTGCAGTGGCAGGAAGGTGGTGAAGGGCTGTGCCCGCTGGCGCTGCGATGAAGAGGGATGGGTTGAACTGTGTGGGATGCGGAAACTGTGGGTGCGTACCTGAATGAACAGTGATCAGGCTGCCTGGGCACCCATTCATCTAAAGGGCCCTGGCTGCCTACATGCCAAAGCGCCTTCCTAACAAATTCTGTTGCCTCTCCCTCCCAAACCAACCCCCCTTCAAGTTGATGATGTATTCGCAGCAGTCATCGATTTTCACCGCTGTGGTGGCAGCGGCAGCCATGCAGATGGCCAACTGCCGGGGCCGAGCAAGGCAGCTCAGGGAGGGCGCTGCAGAGGGAGTGGCTGCAGAGGGCCCCATGCTAGCCGCTGCTTCTGCAGGCCATCACGCCCGACAAGTCCAGGAGGAGGCAGAGGGTGCGGATCACTCCCACGTCGTCGGCCAGGAAGAGGGCGACAACACCGATCCTGATGCGTCACCAGGGGATGAGGACGAGCAGGTGGTCATGCCAAGGCAGCAGTGGCGAACCGTGCGTCACCATATGTACAGGGACTGCATTTCCTTCGAGGACCTAACGGAGGCGGCATGCGGGAGGAAACACCGATTGAGCCGTGAGACGGTCGGCCATATATGCCACCTGATGGCGCACCTGGAACCATGTGGAACTGGGGGAGGACATGCCCTCCCAGTGAGGGTGAAGGTGACGGTTGCCCTGAATTTCTTTGCGACCGGCTCGTTCCAGTCGCTGAGCGGGATCTTTCTGATATCACACAGGCCTTGGTGCACCGGTGCATCCGGGCAGCCACCGATGGCCATCATGCAGTTGTGGCAAGATACACCAATTTCCTGGAGGACTACGCGCACCAGGCTGCCGGGGCATCACAATTCGCCTGAGTGGCCGGCATCCCGATGGTACAGGGCGACGTGGATCGGGTGCACATCAACCTGCATGCACCAACACGGGACAGGGACATCTTCCTAAACAGGAAGGGGACATAATCGATGAAAGTTCAGGTGGTGTGCGACAAGGGAATGAGAATAATGCACGTGTGTGCCCAGTAACGGGAAGCGTGCATGGCGCCTTTATATTGGCGCAGTCCTACATCCCCGCCACTTTCGAGGGGCTGGTTGCTGGGCGACAGGGGTTATCCGTTGCTGCCGTGGCTGAAGACGCCCATACGGAGGCCAGAGACCAACACGGAGAGCCGATACAATGAGTCCCATGCGCCAACCGGGGGTGTAGTGGAGAGGTGCTTCGGCCTTCTGAAAATGAGGTTCCGGTGCCTGGACCGCTCAGGACGTGCTCTGCAGTATGACCCCGACAGGGTCGGAAGGATCGTCGTCACCTGTTGCGTGCTGCACAACATCGCCCAACAGAGGGGTGATGTAACGGAGGAGGAACAATCTGGTGGGGCCGAAGAGGCCAGCGACTCTGAACAGGAGGGTGAGGAGGAGGAGGAGGAGGGGGAGGAGCAGGAGGAGGAGGAAGAGGGGGAGGATGGGAGGGTGGCAGGTGACAGAGACCATCGGGGCGCGGGTTATGGCCAGGAGGCCGCAGAATTCCACCGTTTGGGACAGCGGGCATGCGATGCGTTGATCGGCGCACAATTTGCACACTAGGGAGAGGGCATTGTTGTTCAGGGCACTGGCACCATTGACCGTGCGCACTGGCACAACCCAGCACCCCTCTCACCCACCTCCCACACCATCGCACAACCCTACCACACACGGCGCCAGCCTCAAGCAACACTACACCTGCAGCAGCTCGTTATTGTCGATTTACTTCCGTAAGCGGGTATGAACAGTGCCATGGTGGATGATAACAACCCACTCTGCGATGAGCTTGAGCTACAGATCGCTACTGAATGTCAGACTCATGGCCATTTCTGAACACCACCACCTCGGTGTCCCCTCTATGCGTCATGGACACTCCATCACATGTCCATGTGGGGCAGCAGGCGTCGGAGGACAACGGCGTGGTTGGTGTTGGGGGGGGCTCTCCCAGCCTCACCCTTGCGATGATCGTCGAACAGCACCATCACCGGGCACCCTCACTTCCCCCCCGCCCCCCCAGGAACCGGAAATAGGACAGACGCATGAAGGTTTGGTGTCGCAACGTTAATTGTGACATTGAACGACACATGCCCTAGCCCATATAACTAATCCGTGCCCTGCACCCGTGCCAACTTACTACCTATCTAGCTTTTTGGCCTTATGGGCCCTACCACTGCGTCTAGGTGTCTCCCCAGACAATACATCAGGAGTGGAGGCGGATGTGGTGATATGCATCACTGCAGATACACAAGGGGTTAATGTAAATACACGTAGACTAGATAGACACTAGAGGGAGCACCAGAGACATGAGACACAGACGTTCAACCAATAGGTCAGTAAGATAGGACACGACCAATGGGCATTCACGATACACACAGGGGTGACACTACCACAGGGGGGCATCACACCAACCCATATAAAAGGACACCGCACACATGATCTTCCTCTTTCCAGTGGAGACACTCAGTGAGTACAGACACAGGGTTGATTGAACATCACACCCACCACATGGATTGTAACAGACTGGTTCGTCAGTCTGAGTAGCTATAGAAGGATTAACAGTAGAGTCGAATCCAAGTAGGAGAATTGTTAATAGTTCAATAACCGTGTTGAAGCTATATCCACGTCTGAGTCTTTCTTTGTCAGAGTGCACGTCAAGGAAGCAGCTTATGTTAAGTCAAGAGTATAACAAGACAGCGTACTGCTGAGAATTCTGCTCTTCGATGTGGCTCCCCGTCGGCGTGTGCTTCCTGGGGCGGCCTGGCCTGGGTGGGCCAGGCTGCTCGGCGGGTGTGCTGGATGGCGTGGTGCCATACTTCTATGCCCGCTGTCCACCAGATGTACCAGGGACAGGAGGGGGGGAGTGCGAGTGTTCTGGTCTCTCCCTTGCTGTGGTTACCGGGACAGGGACCGGGACCTCCTCCTCCCCCTTGGGCCCCGGGCCTCTCTAAGGGACGGTGGTGCACGCGGAGGCATGCCCCGTTGCACCACCGACAACTGGCGCTGCCAGTCCTGGAGGCCCTCTGTGGAATCGACCAGGGTCTGAACGTTCCCGGCGAGGGAGCTGAGGGAGTGCGACATCCTTGTCAGGGACAGCGCTACTTCCCGCTGGGTCTGGGCGACGCCGTCCATCACATGGACAAGGCCACGGATGCTCTCAGCGATGGCCTGCTGAGACTGGGTTAGACCCCAGAGCGTGGCAGCAACGTCCATGTGGCTCTGGCGCATGGCTGCCTGTGAGAGGGCAGCCCTGTCCTGGGCCACGGATGACGCGTGCACACTAAGCCCCACGCCCTGAAGAACCTGACCCATAGCCGGAACATTTTCCCCCATTGCCTCCATCATGGACGCCACCCGTGCGGGGTCGGCCTGGGTTGCAGCCATGACTGGCACCACTCCCTGCTCGTGGATGAGGATGGACTCCTCCAGCTGCGTCTGCAGTTGCTGGAAGACAGCTGTCATCCCGTCGTCTGCTCCCTGGGGTGCCGATTGCATCGGGTCTGTGGTTGGGCCTGGAATTCCCAGGATCCCGGGAGAAGTCTGGGCAGCAGCTAGGTGCTGGGCCTGGCCTGCCCTCCGACCATCCAGTCCCTCGGCTGCTCCTACCTCCACCTGCTGTACCGGTTCGGCTGTGTGGTGCACACCTGTATGTGAACCAGAAGCCTCGTCACTAACTTGCCCAACTGAGGTGAGTGTATCTGCGATGTTGGGGGGTGTGGGTGACAGGAGTGCCATGGCCATTAGGTCCTCGTCTGTCCCCAGCTCTGTCTCCTGTGTGGAACCTTAACCCGGTGCATTGAGACCACAGCCGATGCCAGGGGCCGTGCCCCCATGCCTCGAATGCCGCGACGTCCTCTGTGCGTCACTGTCCGAGCTCACTGTCCCCTCCTCGTCCGTCACACTTTCATAGGAGTCATTACTATCCGTCCTGACATCTCTGTCTGTCCTCTGTGCATCAGGCCTCAATGCCCCGGCTTCACAGGATGGCCCTCCTGCCCGTGATCCTTCCCTTCTGTCCCGTGTGTCCCTGTGGCCAGAAGAGGTTGGGGCTGTACGGCGGCGTGTTGAATGGGCACTTCCACGGCGGTGCTTTTGTGGCCCTGGACAACACAGTAAGGCATGTTTCGTTAGACTCGTGTGGTCGTATGTGAGGGAGTGGAGGGGGCGTTGTGAGGGTGTGGACTGTGGGGGTGGTGCAGTGTCAGGCGGTGGGGTGTGAGGGTGTGGACTGTGGGGGTGGTGCAGTGTCAGGCGGTGGGGTGTGAGGGTGCGGATGGTGGCGGTGATGCAGTGTCAGGCGGTGGGGTGTGAGGGTGTGGACTGTGTGGTGGTGCAGTGTCAGGTGGTGTCGTGTGAGGGTGTGGACGGTGGCGGTGGTGCAGTGTCAGGCGGTGGGGTGTGAGGGGTGTTGGGGTACTGATGAGATGAAGGACTGCATGCATACAGTGGATTCTCACTTGGAGCTTCGCCTCCGACCTGGCATGGCGCTCCCTCCCAGCTGGCGGCACCTCCAGCAAGGTCCAGTGCCCTTTGCTCATAGACGGTCAGGGGGTGCAGCTCAGGTGATCCTCCTCCGGTTCTTGCACGCTCCCTGTAATTGTGAGCTGTCTTGCCCTTGGGGGGGGGGTCCTGCGCACGCCCACCGCATTTCTCGCGGCGCCGCTGCTGGCTCTTTGTCTGGTTGTGAATTGGTAGCGGCGGGAGCCTGTTCACGCCGTCGTGAATCACGACGACGTTCACGATGGTGCGGGCACTTAGTCCTGCGATCGGAGAATCGCCCGCGCAATGCGGAAACAGTTAGACTGGCTGCTGTGCCATCGGCTTGCTAATTTCTTGTTATCCTACAACACGACCCCCTCGCGGAGCACAGGGGGCATGACAGCTGAGTTGTTTATGGGCCGCCGCCTCAGAACTCATTTAGACTTTATATTCCTAACTTGGTGGGAAGGTGGAGGCACATCAAGCTTCTCAGAGAAATCAATGCACTACGCAAAAAGGTAACAGATCATTCCAGGTTTGTGAGCTGGTCCCAGTTCGAAATTTTGCCATGGGCCCACTCTGGTTAGCTGGTCGGATTGTGTCCCAATCTGGACTAGTATCCTACGTGGTGAATATCAATGGCAGGACTGTCAAGAAGCATGTTGACTATTTAAGGAGCCGGGGAGAGGCACCCCTCCCATGCCAACACCCCTGTGGCTGTTTCTGAGCAGAGTGAGTCGAGAACCCCAGAGTCCGACCCGTTAGCTGTACAGGTGGGAACTGGTGAGGCCAGAAGCCCTGTAGAAGAGATGTCTGCCATTGACAACATGACTACCTTGGAGTTGGAGGACCGAGGGGGTCCATGAGGACTCGAAGATCCCTGACAGGCTGATTCTCTGATAAACTCTTTCCTTTGGTGTCTATTAACCTTGTATGTAGTATTTGTATATAGCTGACGTGTGAAATGTAATAAGGGACTTAAGGGTGGATGGGGGAGGAATATGGTAGCGCGTCCCCTTTAAGGAGGCACACCTGGTAGACCATGTGACTGGCTTGGGGCAAATCGTGCAAGAGTGCGCAAATTCCGATCAAAGCAAGTAAATGTGAGGCCCTGGGAGCAGGAGGCCGGGCAGCGTGAACCCCAGAGCCAAAGTGTCAAGACATATCCTCTAGTATTCTGTGTATGTATATACTTGCCTTTGCCTATCGGTAATAAATCCCCTTTGTTGTTACTGGAAGCCTCCAGTGTGTTGTCTCGCACCACCACAAGGACCAAGTACATGTGATACTGAAAGTCACATGACAGGTTTAATGCTTGAGCATAAAGAGAGAGGTGGATGATTTAACTATTGTAGACTTACTGTGTCAGAGACTTTGAACAGAATCTCAGAGAAAGAGATGGAAAGCAGCTATTGTGGTCCGCAGAAGGAAAAGGCTCATTTCGCTGTTGGTCTGCAAAACAAAATACAGACGAGAAGATGTTCTCTGGTCAAAGAGACTAAACCATGAAAATTTAAAGGCTCTGTAAATACATCCTGGGAAAAGAATAATTGGAGTGAGCAATGCTGCTATAAGTTAGTTAGCAAATATACAGGAAACTGAGGGAAAGGACATTCGATGCTCATTGGACATTAAGATACAACCAAACGGGAAGAAGTGAACCAATTGAGAGCTGGGATTGATTTTGGAATCATAAAATCATATCATCCCTACTGTGCAGAAGGAGGCTATTTGACCCATCGAGTCTGCACCCACCCTCTGAAAGAGCACTCCACACTGGCCCAATCCCCCTGCCTATTTCTGTAATCCCATCTGGGATAATTTAGCATAGGCAATCCACCGAACCTGAACATTTTAGGACTGTGGGAGGAAACCGGAGGACCCGGAGGAAACCTATGCAGACTCGGGAAGAATGTGCAAACTCCACACAGGCAGTCACCTGAGGTTGGAATCAAACCCCAGTCTCTCTGGCACTGTGAGGCAGTGTGCTAACCAAGGTGCCACCGTGCCATTGGGATTAAAGGATTGTTTCCTTTCAAGATTGCAAATCTTCAGAGAGCTTGATGTAACATAAATATGCAGTGTGTGATTATCAGTTGTGTTAAGTCATTAATAAGGGCTATCATTCCTGTAGTTCACAGTATTCGTTGCCTACTAAAGTCACGTTTAGTGGATATTGATTTTAGTTGGTTTGTTACAGTAAAAGTCTTAAGAGTTGATATCTTGTGTAATGTCACTTCACTACTGACTAAAATTTGGGGCTGTAAAAACATGGGGCTGGATTCTCTGTTCCTGAGACTACATGTTGACGCCGGGGCTGGATTAGTGGGCTTCTACGACAGCAGAATTGGAGCAGCACCTGGACCAACACACCGACCATAAAGGGACTACCTCCAGCACCATGTGGAACACGATCCATTTCAATGAGAAATGGAGCCAGATTTGCCAGGTTCGGGATTGATACTCAGGAGCTTGACAGGCTGCAGCCGCATATACACACTTCACTCCCCACGCACACTCATCCCAGGGGAGTGGAAGGACATTGAGGGTGGGCTTGGCCCAGAGCCTGCAGTTGAGCCAGTGCTCACCACTCCGGCATAGGCGTCACTGTACCAGGTCTCTGCGTCGGTCTGTAGCCTCCTGATAGGTGTCACCAGCCACAACCTCGTAGAGACCAGGAACTGTCAAGTGTGCTAGGGTGAAAGTGTTGTGCACACTGCCCGGGTATCAGGCACATGCATGCATGATGTGCACCTGATGGTTACACTCTGCACGTTCATCGAGTGGAACCTCTTTCGGTTTGCGAAGACCAGCCTGTCATCTGCAGGTGCTCATGGAGCAACATGCAGACCCAGGGCATCTTGGCAATGGCGGCGAACCCCGCAGCCCGGACATCCTAGTGGGCTTGGTCCACATTGAAATGGATTTATTGTGCCGACCGGGCCTATAGAGATCCTGGACAGATCCCCACTCGGTGCCTGGAAGGATGCCATTGTGTAGAAGTTCAGGGTGACCATCACCTTGATGGCCACCAGGAGCGGGTATTCACCCCCACATCCCTGCAGTGCCAGGTGTGCCATGATCTGGCAGATATGTCGCACTGCCCCCCTGCTCAGCCAGAGTCTTTGACCGTGTGCCTGGTCCGGCAGCTCCTTGAATGACATGCAATGCCCGTTCACAGACGGCCTCAACGCGGCACCTCCGCCTCATCCTGTTGGGCGGTCGGCTCGCCATCTTCACCGACTGCCTGCTGTTCCTCTGGGGCAGGCTGCGGTGCTGCAGCTTCCTCCTCCACTTCGGGCATCTCCACCTCATACCGGCGTAGTGCCTCCCTGAGGGCTGCTGCGATGATGATGACGACCACCATTGCTGGTTGAATCCCAATGTCCATTGTCTGCAGGGGGGGGAACGGCAGACGTATTAGCATAATGCATACACCCGTCCCCAACCATGTCCACTGGACTACATGGTCCATGCTGGCACTACCCTTGCCAGTGGAACACTCTACGGACTCAATCCGGCACCCCCCTGTCGGGGCTACTGGAAGGAAAGAAAATCATTCAGTTTTCCTGTTCTTAATCACTATCTAGCAGCTCCTGGTGTGCTGAATTTATGTGAACATTGAGTGAGGCCAGGATCAAACATGCCTGTGATGTCTTCCTGTCTATAAACGTCCATCTCCCAGGGTCACACATGAAGAATAATTACTCATGAGAGGTACTGGAAAGTCACCAACAATTGTGAATCTACATTCATGGAGGAACACTGCCTCGAGGAAACCAAAATGCAAAGGTTGAAGGCTGAGGAGGAGAGAACAAATAATGAATATCACTGGGAGAGAGCCTGATGTGATCCTTGGAAATAAAACAGCCAGAGATCTGAAGATAGTGATACTTAAATTTGATTTATAATTGGCTTTAATGGAATTCAATTATTTGTGCAAGTTTATTCAACTTCAAAGTACACTATTAGAAACAAGTTCATCAACATTGATGAATGCTGACAACACTAAAACTGACCAACAGACAACTGACAAACTAACTGTTCTGGTCATCATTAGTCAGACAGAATGGACACTGAACACATTTTTCTCAGATATTAATTATTTCCTCAACATTTTACTGTTATGTATCATTTAGTTTATGCATTCTGCCTGGAGGGTTTCTGCATTGCCCACTTCTTTTCTCATCGCACGCCAGCTAATAATTGAAAGAAAGCCGATATCTTATTGACTGGGGGATGGATTAATTCGCTCACCTTACAATTTACATTGTCCATGTTTTTAAAAAACACAATTCTGGTCCAATCACCCAGGTTACATTTCTGCCATCATCATATCACTTTCTGTGGCAACCATTGATCATACACGCTGCAAGAGCCCGCTTTTGGCCCACCTAACCCCCCCCCCCCCCCCCCCCCCCCACCCCACCCCTCCCCCACTGTGGGGTTGACCATGCGGCACAAGCGCATCTCGGGGCTGGTTGCCGCCAAAAACCTAGCAACCAGTGCATCATATTGAAGTGTTGGCTAGTGTAGACTTGAGAGATGAACAGACATTTCCAACACTGATGAAGGTTCAACTCAATTTTATTAACTACTTCTAACTAACTAACACACGATGACTGTGGGTCTAAATGATGCAAAATTAAACTAGAGACCTAAGCCTTGTCCGAACCAATTGATTCTCTCAGCACGTGTTGTAAGTCTGTGCTGGGCTGGGCTGGATGAGTTCCTGTTACACTCAGAGGCAGAACCCAGAATGAGCAGGAACCATGGTGCCCTCTGCCTTTATAGTGTGTGTATTCTAACTGGTGACTGGCTGCGGTGTTTTTACATGTTGATTGGTCCCTGTGTGTGTCCATCAGTGTGTGTCTGCACCATGATATCCTGGTGTATATTATGACACATATGAACTGCAAGAAGTTACCAGGTGACCTGCTGGTCACATCTGCCTGTGCTATCAGTAGCTTTCTGTATTTGCTCGCGTATTGGCTAGTTATTTTTATTGGCATTCTCATATTGATGTACATTAAGAATTACTATTTTCTTCCATGATGACACCATTTGGATAACTGCATTGTCTTTTCAAATTTGTCAGCAATTAAAAGGGGCCCCACACGTGTTACATATGAAATCCGATGCTCTGCGACCCTTCTGATACCTGTCCCCGACCCACCCACGGGTTGTGACTCGCACTTTGAAAAGCCCTAACGTAGGCAATCTTTACCTCTTGACTCTCATCCCAATGTCACACCAATGGACCTGTAAAGGTTCACAGGTGTGAATATATTGGGATACAGTTCCATAGGTGTGAATGTATTGGGATACAGTTCCATAGGTTTGAATGTATTGGGATACAGTTCCACAGGTGTGAATTTATTGGGATACAGTTCCATAGGTGTGAATGTATTGGGATACAGTTCCATAGGTTTGAATGTATTGGGATACAGTTCCACAGGTGTGAATTTATTGGGATACAGTTCCACAGGTGTGAATTTATTGGGATACAGGTCCACAGGTGTGAATGTATTGTGGCACAGTTCCACAGATGTAAATATAATAGGATACAGGCTCTCAGGTTTGAATGTATTGCGGTACAGTTCCAGAGGTGTAAATTAGGGGCTGGTTTAGCTCACAAGGCTAAATCGCTGGCTTATAAAGCAGACCAAGCAGGCCAGCAGCACGGTTCGATTCCTGTACCAGCCTCCCCGGACAGGCGCCGGAATGTGGCGACTAGGGGCTTTTCACAGTAACTTCATTGAAGCCTACTCGTGACAATAAGCGATTTTCATTTCATTTCATATAATGGGATACAGCTCCACAGGTGTGAATATAATAGGGTACAGGCTCTCAGGTGTGAATGTATTTATGGTACAGTTCCAGAGGTGTAAATATAATGGGATAGAGGTCCAGAGGTGTGAATGTGGCACAGTTCCACAGTGTCAATATAATAGGGTACAGGCTCTTAGGTGAGAATGTATTGGGGTCCAGGTCCACAGGTGTGAATCTAATGCGGTACAGTGCCACAGGTACAATTCCACAGGTACAATACGGGCAGCACGGTAGCATTGTGGACAGCACAATTGCTTCACAGCTCCAGGGTCCCAGGTTCGATTCCGGCTTGGGTCACTGTCTGTGCGGAGTCTGCACATCCTCCCCGTGTGTGCGTGGGTTTCCTCCGGGTGCTCCGGTTTCCACCCACAGTCCAAAGATGTACAGGTTAGGTGGATTGGCCATGATAAATTGCCCTTAATGTTGGGTGGGGTTACTGGGTTATGGGGCTAGGGGGGAGGTGTTGACCTTGGGTAGGGTGCTCTTTCCAAGAGCCGGTGCAGACTCGATGGGCTGAATGGCCTCCTTCTGCACTGTAAATTCTCTGAATAGGTGTGAATGTCACGGGGCACAGGCCCACAGTTGTGAATATATTGGGGTACAGGGCCACAGATGTGAATGTAATGGGGTACAGGCCCATAGGTGTGAATATATTGGGGTACAGGGCCACAGATGTGAATGCAATGGGGTACAAACGCATAAGTGTGAATATATTAGGGTACAGGGCCACAGTTGTGAATGTAATCACGTACAGGCCCACAGGTGTGAATATATTGGGGTACAGGCCCATAGGTGTGAATATATTGGGGTACAGGCCCACAGGTGTGAATATATTGAGGTACAGGCCCACAGGTGTGAATATATTGGGGTACAGGCCCATAGGTGTGAATATATTGGGGTACAGGCCCATAGGTGTGAATATATTGGGGTACAGGCCCATAGGTGTGAATATATTGGGGTACAGGCCCATGGGTGTGAATATATTGGGGTACAGGCCCATAGGTGTGAATATATTGGGGTAAAGGTCCACAGGTGAGAATGTGATGGGGCACAGGTACGGGCCCACAAGTGCTCTCAACTGGGGTACAGGGGCACAGGTGTAACTGCATTAAGCTACAAGTCTATGGGTCTGACTGCAGAGAACTAGTCCACAGCAGTAACTGCACACCAGTGGCCCTACAGCCCAATGAAATCACATCTATTTACCTGTACCTCAATACATTCAAACCTGTGGGCCTGTACCACAATACATTCACACCTGTGAACCTGTATCCCAATACCTTCACACCTGTGGATCTGTATGCCAATGCCTTCACACCTGTGAACCTGTACCCCAATACATTCACACCTGTGAAACTGTACCCCAATACATTCACACCTGTGAACCTGTGTCCCAATACCTTCACACCTGTGAACCTGTACCCCAATACATTCACACCTGTGGATCTGTATGCCAATGCCTTCACACCTGTGAACCTGTACCCCAATACATTCACACCTGTGGATCTGTATGCCAATGCCTTCACACCTGTGAACCTGTACCCCAATACATTCACACCTGTGAACCTGTGTCCCAATACCTTCACACCTGTGAACCTGTACCCCAATACCTTCACACCTGTGAACCTGTACCCCAATACATTCACACCTGTGAACCTGTGTCCCAATACCTTCACACCTGTGAACCTGTACCCCAATACCTTCACACCTGTGAACCTGTACCCCAATACATTCACACCTGTGGATCTGTATGCCAATGCCTTCACACCTGTGAACCTGTACCCCAATACATTCACACCTGTGAACCTGTACCCCAATACCTTCACACCTGTGAACCTGTACCCCAATACATTCACACCTGTGAACCTGTACCCCAATACATACACACCTGTGGATCTGTATGCCAATAGAGTACGCAATTGTGGACTGATAGCCCAATACAAGCACTTTTGGATATTGTGCACAGTTTTGGTGCCCTTATTTGAGGAAAGATGTAGTGGCATTGGATGTAGTTCAGAGGAGTTTCACTAGATTGATTCCAGAGATGAGGGAGTTGCCGTATGAAGAGGGATTGAACAATTTAGGTCTCCTCTCTATAATTTAAAAGAACAAGGGGACATCAAATTGAGATATACAAGAAATAAAGGGCGGTATTCTCCCCCCAACCACGCCGGATGGGGGAAACGCCGGGGCGCCGCGCAAGTTGTGCCACGCCGCCCCGACACCCGTACGCGATTCTCCCACCCACCCCGAAACCAGCGCCACGAGAATCACGCCGGGCCACTCGGAGAATTGCCGTAAACGGCGTGCGGTGATTCTCCAGCCCGGATGGGCCGAGCGGCCGGCGAAAGAAATGACAGTCCCACCGGCACCGTTCACCCCTGGTCGCTGCCGGCGGGAACTGTGTGGGAACGCTGGGGAAGGCGGCCTGTGTGGGGGGTTTCTGGGGTGCTTGCTTCAGCCAGGTAGGCCTTAAAACATCGGAGCCAATGCAAAAAGATTTATTTCGCCTCTGCATCCTGTGGGTCGAGTTCCAGGCAGTTAGGCTTGAGGGCTGATTCCATGGTCATTCCTTACTGTTTCTTAAGACGATTAAATTGATGAGACCACCAATTCACGCGACACGTGGTTAGAAGTGAACAGTGGTTTTAATCGTCTTACAACAGAGCCTGCCTGTGACACGATGAACTCCAGATGAACTGCAGGCAGACTGCAGCATCAACCTTTATACTTCCGGTTAGAGGGGAGGAGCCGTGGGTGGAGCCAAGGGTGGAGCCCAGTACAAACTCCCGTACACTCCCAGTGCATCTCCCCCTAGTGGTAGAGCAGCGCAACTGCTCTTGTGCCGAGCTTACAGAGACATAGTAATACAGTGTAAATTACGCTACTGTGATTCACCACGGGGGGGCGGGGGGGCGGGGAGGCGGGCAGGGGGCTCCTTCACCGGGGGGATGGGGCCTCCGACGGGGTCTGGCCCACCGTTCGGCGGGCCGGCCTCTCCCCCCCCGGGCCTACTTCCTTCCACAGCTGGCCCCAGAACCCCGGCGGCATGTTGGTGAGCGGCCAGTGTGCGTAAGAAGTTCCCCACGCATGGGCAGGATGGTGCAGCCCAACTGCACATGCGCAGGAATGAGCTGTCCCAACCGTGTATGCGCGGGTTGGCGCAGCGGCCATTTGGTGCCGTGTAAGGAGGCTGGAGCGGCGTGAAGGCTCCAGAGCCATGCTGGCCCCCTGTGGAGGCCAGAATAGGTTGTGCACCATTGTGAAACGCGATGGCATTCACGACAGCGCGAACACTTGGCCTCAATTTCGGAGAGTCTCGCCCATAAGGTTTGGATAAAGTAGACATGGAGCGATGCTTCCACTTGTGGGTATTCTAGAACAAGAGGTCATAGTCTTAGGATAAGAGGTAGCACATTTAAAACGGAGTTGAGGAGAAACTACTTCTCCCAAAGGGTTGTGAATCTGTGGTGTTTGCTACCCCAGAGTGCAGTGGATGCTGGGACAGTGAGTAAATTTAAGGAAGAGTTAAACAGATTTTTAATTGGTAAAGGATTGAAGGGTTATGGACAGTAGGCAGGACGGTGGAGTTATGACCAGGATGTGATCAGCCATGATCAAATGGCGGAGCAGACTTCATGGGCCAAATGGCCTAATTCTGCTCTTATATCTTATGAACTTATGAACTTCTCTGGACTTACATTCTCAATAGACATACAAGTGTGGAACTGTGCTCCAATAAAGTCACACCAGTTGACTATGCCCAATATAGTTAAACCTAAATGTCTGAACCCCAATACAGTCCTACACAGAAACCTGTAACCTAATGCAGTTACACCTGTGGGCCTGTATCCAATACAGTCATGCAAGTGAATCTGAGCCCCACGACAGTCATATCTGTAAACCTGTACTCCCATATAATCACACGTTTGGATTTCGCTCCAATAGAGTTGGCAGCTGTAGACAAGTGTCCCATATAGTTCGAGAATACAGTGAATCCGTGGACCTGCACCCCAGTACAGTTGGAAACAATAGAGTTTTATGCCAATATTGAATCTGTGGGCATGAACCCCTATACAGTCAGACCTATTGAACTGTACCCCAACACAGACACTGTGGTTCTGTAACCCCAGCACAGTTGCACCTATTGACCTGGATCCCGATAGAGTCTCACCTGTGAAAATGTCCTTCACAGTTACAACTGTGGATCTGTTATCCCCAATATAGTGAACATCTGTGGATCTGAACATGAAAAAAGTTACACCTGTTAAACCAAACACCAGTAGTCACACAAATGAACCTGTTCTCCATACAGTCACATCAGTGGCCCTGTACCTCATAGAGTCAAAACCTGTGACCTGTAGCCCAACACAATGAGCACCTGTAGCTCTGTACCCGACAGAGTGAGCACTTCTGGACCTCAATACCATTTTACCTGTGGCCTGGTACCACAATATAGCTATACTTTTGACTTATACACAAAAATAGTTTCACCTGTGGACTGAACCTAGCATAGTCACACCTGTGGAATTGTACCTTGATACAGTGAGCACCTATGGACCTGTACCTCAATACGATTACCCAATAGCCCTGAAGCCCAATACACTTAGCTGTGGGCTTATACCTCAATATCGTCATGCTTGTGGTCCTGTATGTCAATAGAGTTACACTTGTGAGCCTGCAGGTCAATGCATTTTCAGCAGTAGACCTATACTCCAATACACTAGCATCAAACCTGTGGACCTATAACCCAATACAGCCACACTTGCGGGCCTGCACACCAATACAGTAAAGTCTGTGCCCCTGTACTCTAATACCTAAAACAATGGCTCCGTACCACAATGCAGTAATGCCTGTGGACCTGTACCCCAATACAGTTACACGTGTGAGCCTGTGCCTCAATATAATTATACCCATGGACGTGCACCCCAATACAGTCACACTTGTGACCCTGTAGCTCAATACAATCATACCCGTGGACCTGCACCCCAATGCAGTCACCCTTGTGAAACTCTACCTCAATACAGTCGCACCGGTAATCCTGCACCCTAAGTATAAATGCGTTGATTCATGGCAGAATCAGAGGTCATTTGAGTAGATAAAAATCTTAAAGTTTTAAAGTAAATAGTGGAATAAGCTAACTATTTAAAACTGTACCACTTCTGATGGGCATTTACTGAATAACAATTGTCTGTCGCTGAATGAGTATTTGGCACTCAGTGTGAAGAAAACTGACCCTGAATTGATATTGGTACAGCGAGAGGAAAACCCAGGGCCACCATTCTTCTGATTAAACCTATGCAATTCAAATGAAGGATGCCCTCAAGATTTCATTTCACACCAATGTGCAGGAACATTGATCTTCTCATTCAAGCAAATAATGTGTTTCTGGTAATCAATCTGGGATTCTAGTCTTGGACTGTATTTGAATGAGTCTAATTGGATCCAAGAAAGTTGTGACTGCTGTTTGATTCATGCTAATTCTGCTCACGCCACTTCACAAAGCCGAGTGAAATTTTCGTATTTATCATCACGGTTAGATGAATTTATTTAATTTCTAATGCGAGCTGTGAATATTGGAAAGAGTCAGTTAGTAATGTCATGGCTTCATACGACTGGATAATATTTCATCCTGTTATTAAACAGTATCTTGGATTTAATTACTTGCTCCTCAGAGTGTCAATTATCGTATGGTTGGGTTGGTTGTGCAATCAACTGGAATGAATGAATCAATTGAACTAACTTCTTGCATATTGCTTTCCCTCTCTAGAATTGGTGGAAGAAGTGGAGATGAGCTGAGAAGTATTTTTTTCCACTCAGAGGGTGTGAGGGCTGGAACTCACTGCCTGGGGAGGTAGAAGAGGCAAACCCCCCTTCACGTTTAAACAGCATTTGAGGTTATGTAATAACCTGTAATAACCTGCACAGGACACATCCAGCTGGGGATGCTTGTTCCTCGTGCTCAATTGGACTGAGTTAACCCAGCACTAGCATAAAAGGCCGGCAGCTGTAGAGCCAGCTAAAAAGGGAACAAGGACCCGGTGAAAGGTAACCTGGGCCCTGTGCTTGTATGTTGCTGTTGCTGTTGCTGAAATAATGGACTTTTAAGAAACTTGTTGGACTCCCCTGGCTTTATCACATTGACGATGATAATGAATTGGAGCTGTCGGCATGCTGCTTGTTCAGCTGAGCTACCTCGCCGGAATTTTATTTTAAGAAAAGTGGACTATGGTACAGAGTTTGTTTCTGTGGTGATTTTTTTCAGAACCTGTAATGTCATGGAAAGCAAGCACCGGTTCAGGTTTTTGCTGCCGGCTTGAGAAGTGTGTCCGCTGGGAGAGATCTGGGACAGGATTCTCCAACCCCCCCCGCCGGGTCGGAGAATCACCGGGGGCTGGCGTGAATCCTGCCCCCACCGTCTCCCGAAGTCTCCGGCACCAGAGATTCGGCGGGGGTGGGAATTGTGCCACGCCTGTCGGCGGGCCTCCCCTGGTGATTCTCCGGCCTGCGATGGGCCGAAGTCCCACCGCTGTCATGGTGGTCCCCCCGGCGTGAATCAAACCACCTACCTTACTGGGGGGACCAGGTGATGCGGGCGGGTTTAGGGGTCCTGGGGGGGGGGGGGGGCGCAGGGCGATCTGGCCCCGGGGGTGCCCCCACGGTGGCCTGGCCAGCGATCGGGGCCAATCGATCGGCCGGCGGGCTTGTGCCGTGGGGGCACTCTTTTCCTTCTGCGTTCACCATAGTCTTCACAATGGCTGAGGCGTAAGTGACCCCCTCCCCTGCGCATGCGCGGGGATGATGTCAGCAGCCGCTGATGCTCCAGCGCATGCGCGGACTTCCGCCGGCCGTCAAAGTCCCTTCGGCCCCGGTTGGCGTGGCGCCAAAAGCCGTTCCCGCCGGCCGCCGGGGCGCCAACCACTCCAGCGTGGGCCTAGACCCTCAAGGTTAGGGCTTGGTCCCTAAAGGTGTGGAGAATTCCGCACCTTTGGGGTGGCCTGACAGCAGAGTGGTTCATGCCACTCCATCCTGCTGGGACCCCCCGCCCCGCCGGGTAGGGGAGAATCCTGCCCCTGGTGTTTGACTTGTCCGGCAGCACCGGATGCAGTATCTTCTGAGCGACCTCTGGTGTGGGTTGCGTAGTGTTCCGTCCGGCTCTGTCTGCTGTTGTTTCCTGATGCTGGCAGACTGGTCCACCGGTGGTGTCTGTTCTTGAGTTGCTGCCACCCTTCTTGAGTTGCTGCAACCTTTTGGAATGTTATTCTGGTTGTGAGTGCGGCGTTGTTTGGAAGACTGTTCTGCAGCTTCTCCGGCGGCCCTGAAGCACACATTTGTTGGCCTGGAGGACCAGCCCCTGGATTTTCCTGCCAGCCTCCTCATTCTGCTCACCAGATGCCTCGAGTTCTTCCTCCTCCTCCAGCATGTACCTCCTCTGCTGATCGATGATGTGCAGGACGCAGCAGGCCGGCACAATGTCAATCAGAGAATTTACAGTGCAGAAGGAGGCCACTCTGTCCATCAAGTCTGCACCAGCCCCTGGAAAGAGCACTCCACCCACGTCTGCAGTCCAGGCATCGGAAGTGCATCTTGAAGGTGCAGATGCACCGCTCAATGGCGCTCCTGGTTGCTGCATGGGCATCTTTATAGTAGTTCTCCATGTCGGACTGGGGCCCCCATACATGTGGCATTAGCCAAGATCTCAGCAGGTAATCTTTATCACCCAACAGCCAGCCCCTCACCCGAGGGAGTGCCTCGAAGGAGCCAGGAACTGATGTGTATGCTTGGACATATGAGTTGTGCACGCTATCTGGGTATCAGGCACAGACATGCATGATATGCAGCTATTGGTCATACACCAACTGCACATTTCAGGGAGTGGAAGCTCTTCCGATTGATGAAGGGCACCCACCTGATGAGACAGTGTTCATGGGGGGGCATGTGTGCCATTTTCACCCCATGGATCTGGGGCATGTCAGTGATGGCAGAAAATCCTGCTACCCGGGCATCCGGGTGGGCCTGGTGCAGACTGTAGTCTGCTGCCTGGGCGCATAGGGACCCACCACAGTGTGGATATGTCGGAGAGACCCTAGACTTGTCCCGGCTTGGGACCTGGAAATACCCAAAGGCATAAATGTTCAGGGTGACCATCATCTTGACGGCCACCGGGAGTGGGTATCCACCTTTATACCCCCTGGTGGCAGGGGGGCCATCATCTGGCATATGTGGTGCATGGTCTGTCTGGTTAGCTGAAGGCTGTAATGGCACTGGCAGCCCAGCATCTCCTCGTAGGACAAGCGTTAACGGTATACAATTTTCAACAGTTTTTCGATCTTTGCTTACCTTCACTTTTGAGGGCAGCACGGTAGCATGGTGGTTAGCATAAATGCTTCACAGCTCCAGGGTCCCAGGTTCGATTCCCGGCTGGGTCACTGTCTGTGCGGAGTCTGCACGTCCTCCCCGTGTGTGTGTGGGTTTCCTCCGGGTGCTCCGGTTTCCTCCCACAGTCCAAAAGATGTGCAGGTTAGGTGGATTGGCTATGCTAAATTGCCCGTAGTGTCCTAAAAAAAATGTAAGGTTAAGGGGGTGTTGTTGGGTATAGGGTGGATACGTGGGTTTGAGTAGGGTGATCATTGCTCGGCACAACATCGAGGGCCGAAGGGCCTGTTCTGTGCTGTACTGTTCTATGTTCTATGTTCACTCTCCCCCTCAGCAGCCATGGTGCTGAGTCCCTGTTTGTAAATGCTATGGTAAATTACGTCTGCTTGACATCCACCTGAGAGGGACGGAGCATCGCGGAGGCCTGGAACATCATCGGTCAAATGTGCTAATTACATTTAAATGCATGCATATGCCAGTTTTGCATGCCACCGCAAACCTTGTTATCGCCATAGCTAGGGACCAGAGCATGGTTCCTGAATCGGCATCAGGGGACGGCGAATTGTCCCGATTCTTCACCCGGTCGCGTTTTGCATTTGCGGCATCACGAGGCAGAGAATTCCACCCCATAAGCCTGTGTAGGTTTCCACCGAGTGCTCTGGTTTGCACCCACAGTCCAAGGATGTGTACGTTAGGTAAATTGGCTATGCTAAATTGCTCCTTCGTGTCCAAAAATGTGCACATCAAGTGCTTGGGCCATGATCAATGCGTGGGGTTACAGGGATAGGGTGGAGGATGCTCTGTCGCAGGGTCCATGCAGAAATGTGTCGAATGGCTGTCGGAGCATTTTCCAAGGCCTGAGTATTGAGCCAGCCTTAACGTGGGTTTTGTCCCTCATTGTTAGGCCTTGGTCAAATAAACAGAGTAGACACACAACAATCTTGGATAAGACAGATATTTATTGTTCCAAGCTTGGTTTCGTGTACACGAGAGATGGACCTGGATAATGCCAAGATCGATCTGCTGAACACTGATAAAAACATATCAATTATACAATTTCCAAAAGTCAATAGCCCACCCCACTTGGCCTCAATCCAATCCCTGAAGCTGTCATGTTCAAACCTATCCAATAAAATTGCGATCAACCCATGATTGAGCCTCACCCTGTCACCTGTTGTTTACCAGAGGTTTTATGTCCATTTTAAGTTGTTTTCCCCATCCTACCATCCTGCGCACCTGTTGTTCATTAGGGACAGGATGGCAGAACTGGCATCCTCTTTACTCCATGGATTGTTTCAGAGGATATTGGGGGCCACTGATAAAATTTGTTTACGTCCACTATGTAATCTGCTCACCACACATCTCCTGTGTCTCAAAAACATGGGCTAGTTAGCTACCCTAAATCCCATCATGCATTGTGGCCACTGCTTGTAGCTAGAGTTTACATGATTATCACTCCTATGTCCTAAAACGCAGGTTTAATGGTTAATAATAATAATAATTACCCAGGACACTTTCTATAATTAATCTCAATCCTTAATAAACTAATTTAGTAAAATTACTCTAGTGACGTCATCCTAGCTATTCAGTTTTAAGAGATCTCATCGCTGGACACCCCCTTCAATGGCCTTCTTCTGCACTGTAGTGATGGATTCCCTAACCGTGAGCTCTGGCAGCTTGTTTGACTGTAGAATCAAATGAAGAGTTGATGTGTTCCAGGGCCTAGGCAGTCCGTTCCTGGCGATTAGAGAGGCAAAACTGCCAATTGCAGCATTGGAACCACAGAGTGGCCATTACCTCCTGGAGAGGCCTAATTGGGACATGGAGCCTCTAGATGGGAAGGCCCTTGGCAGAAAGTCACCGAGAGCCACCTCAATGTAGTACTGCCAGTCTCCCCACTCCATTCCAATGCCAGTAAAATGTTGATGTTCTGGTAAAATGGCCATTAATAGGACATAGAACTTGATTATGTCCACTATCAGTGGTCCTCAATATCCTCTGAAACAATCCAATTAATTGGCCAGCTGTCTCTGATCGGTAGGGCTATTGAACTGGCGCCATTCCCACCACTGGAAATAACCCCTAGCAGTGGGAACACATTGGGCCGACTCCTTCCCCTGTTAATTTACCAACACTCGCGCCTCCCAAACCATCTGCAAAGGGCTGGTAAAATTCTAGTCATGATGTATAACACTCCCATTGTCGCAAACCATTATCTGACCTACAGTGAGCAATGCTGAGGGAGATTTGTAATTAAAAACACTTTAATGAAGGTTGGATCATCACCATAGGTACAGGTTGCATATAACGACAACTGTATAAGTTGGACTATTTATTAACTCTTCTTTTCTATCTGTTTACACCAAGCTGTTAGTTCTGTTGATTTCAGAATAAAAGGACAACTAACCGCTGGCTATGGTAGGCAATGTTTTACCTGGCACTCAACTGTCACTGCTCTATAATCGAGGATTATGTTTCCAATCTGTGTGTAGAATGTGATCGTGCTACCTTGTCTGCCTCCGATTCCAACTGAATTGAGAACACAACCACTATATGAAATAAAATGTAATGGTTTCAAAATAGAATATGGAACACAATGAGATGAATCGAAGTGGTGCTTGAATAACCTATATAAAATGTAACAGTAGTGGTATATCAGAAGTGGACACAATGATCTCTCAAAAATTGATACCTTACTGGAAGATTCATTTTCTTGAAAGACTCTTAGATGAGATTTATCTTCTCCTTACTTTAAAATGAGAAGGCAAAAGATTTGCTCAGTGCACTTAGTAGTGAAATTCTAACTTTATTTTTACCAAGGATATTCACAAATGACTCTTGGAGGGGTGCTTCCCTGGGACATGTGCTCGCTAGAGCCTTGATAAAGTGGACGCTTGTAAATTCAGAAAGCTCGGAAGAAGTGAAATGATCTCCTCTATCAGCTTACTCCCATTGTGGGAAACTCGCTGTTGCCTATGAATAAGTACCTCCTCCACAGAGCACACCTTCTAACCTATTAAAGGAATGCTCGGAAGGCTTTAACTAACTAACGTTGTTGACAAAGTTCAACACAAATTTTGACAACCATCTAAACAAGCAGTTCAGTTCAAGCTAAACAAAGTAAAGGTTCAAACATGCCATGAGGAGCACAAATATCTTGAGGGAGGATGGGGTGATGGAAGCCATGAAGGAATTTGAAAACAAAGGTGAGGACCTGAAAATCGTGGCATTATTTAAGCAGGAAGCAATGCAGGTTCAGTGAAGACAGAGGAGATGAGTGAATGGGACTTGGTGCAGGTAGCGGTCTCCGCTTGGGTCGGAATTCTCCATCCGTTCATTCTGGTGGGATTCTCCGGTCCCGCAGCAGTGAATGGAGTTTTGGCTGGGCGCCAAATTCTCTGTTCTCCCAGGCAGCGGGGCAAACTCAGATCAAAGAACCCGGACCTTGATCGGTCCCATGTTCCCTCACTGCATTCACGTGCGAGCCTAGCTTTTGTGCTGAATTTTAAAAAAAATATAAATTTAGAGTACCCAATTCATTATTGCAATTTAGTGTGGCCAATCCACCTGCCCTGCGCATCTTGGGTTGTGGGGTTGAAACCCACCCAAACACGGGGAGAATGTGCAAACTCTACATGGATAGGCCGAATGGCCTCCTTCTGCACTGTAAATTCTATGATTCCATGACAGTGACCCAGGGCTTGGATTGAACCTGAGGCAGCAGTGCTAACCATTGTGCCACAGTGCTGCCCTGGCTTTTGTGCTGAATTCTTGAATGAATTAAACCCACAACCCTTCGTCATAAATGAGGAGTGAGTGCAACTGATAGAAAACTGGCAGGAATTCTCTGTTCCCTCCAACAGCACATCCCTACCGCATCGGCATGGAGTGGCTTCTATGGGAAATCCTATTGGCAAGCGACAGGAGTAGAGAATCCCGCCACCAGCGAATGGTGTGCTGCCGCAAAGCACGCGTCTGGGGGACCGGAGAATCCATTCCCTGATAAATTCTATGTTCTATGTTCTATTATGGATGAATATGGAATAGTGTAGGTCAGATAGGCTTCAGATGGTTTCACAGGTCGGCGCAACATCGAGGGCCGAAGGGCCCGTACTGCGCTGTAATGTTCTATGTTCTAAAACCCATTTTCATTCTGACCTAGTTGTACTCAAACTGATTCCCAATTATTTTAATGACAGAATTAATTTCTTCTTGGACATAGTTATTGAGTAGTAGTAATGAGTAATAAGTAATGAGTAATAGTATTTAATACTTTTTTTCATATGAACTATCCAAATATATTATTATTGAAATTAAAAAGCCATAAATTGCAATGGAATGCATGCTCCCAGACTTCTTTAGAAACACGAAAGGTATTTATTAATAAGAAAAACAGAATGGAACGGCGCCGAGATCCCAGGTTCGATCCTGGCTCTGGGTCACTGTCCGTGTGGAGTTTGCACATTCTCCCCGTGTCTGCATGGGTCTCACCCCCACAACCCAAAGATGTGCAGGGTATGTGGATTGCTAAATTGCCCCTTAATTGAGAAAAAATAGGGTACTCTAAATTTACAAAAGAAAGAAAAACTGTGCTGAGGCCAGCAACCCCAGTCCGTACACGTCCTCCGGATATCATCTGCTCAAGAGAGCACTCTGCTGCCTGGGTTGATTACTCACTCAGGTCCCAATTGGTCCCTCAAGACCGGTGACCCGCTTCTGCTGTGTTGCCCTTAAAGGGACAATCACCACAAATGATCCCATCAATGTTAATCTCTTTAGAAACAAGGGAAAGAATAATTTATAAAATTGTATTCCTCTCCTTCAATTACTAATAACTTAATTTATTGCCACTTTAACTTAATTACTTTTTAACTACCAGCATTACTTTAATTGATGACAGTTGATAATTTCTCTGTTCATGGTAATTGGACAAAAATTCATCACACTTAATTTTTTTAGATTCTCTGATTTACTGCAAGTAATCTAATTATAGTGCAGCAGCAATATGCTTTTATGCTATGATCTCAGAGAATCATATAGTACAACCAGAGAAGCTCGATGAAGAAAGCTTTTCAGCTTTCCACATCACTGAACCTACTGTTTTCCTGACACAGCTCTCTGGTGTTTGGCTGGACTGGCAGACAGAACCTCGACTTGACCTCTTCAATGTTCCCTCGCTATGCCCAAATGTCAGCCGAGAGTGTGCCCTTGAGCGAGTCGTGAATCTGCACCTTTATTCTTCCGACGAGGCGAGAGCGCTAGGAACTGAGAAAAGCCAACAAAACTAATTACCCATTGATCATTTAGGCAGCTCGTTATTCTGAAAGAGATTCGAGGCATTTACTTCAAAAAGCATTTCCAACAGTTAGCTCAAATGTACCACACAAGTTATGTTTTAAAGCTTCAAGTTTGCTGACGGAGAATTGGTGGTAGGATTGCTGTAAACTATAATCTAGCTATGGGCTGTGGAATAATGTTGTGTCTCAAAGTGATTATTGAATCAGTAACTACCACGGGAAACTCTGTTGCTGGATATTTCCTCCATTTCCAGATTCTTCAGGGTGTTTTGCATAACAGGGCAAATCTGCCCTGAGCTCCCTGCCTTTCTTCAATTTTGGTTCTTGCGCACCCTCAATATTAATCATTTCTGCATTGGCGGACATGTCTTCAGTTGTTTAAGCTCTAAGATTCCCTCCAAATATTTGTCTTTGCAATCTCTTCCTCCTTTTAAAAACTTCCTCCTTGGGCCAAATGTTTGGTCAAGTTCCCTAGATGACTATGTCTAAAATGTTATCTGATTACGCTCCGATGAGGCACCTTGAGCTTTTTTTAGTGCATTAAAGGAAGTACATACATTTATTATTCTCACAAGTAGGCTTACATTAACACTGCAATGAAGTTACTGCGACAATCCCCTAGTCACCACACTCCAGCGACTGTTCGGGTACACAAGAGGGAGAATTCAGAATGTCCAATTCACCTGACAAGCACATCTTTTGGGACTTATGGGAGGAAACCAGAGCACCCGGAGGAAACCCATGCAGACACGGGGAGAACGTGCAGACTCCGCACAAGTCACCCAGCGGGAATCGAACCCGTGTCCCTGGCGCTATGAAGCAACAATGCTAACCATTGTGCTACCGTACTGCCCAATGCGGCTTTATGCCATTTGTATTACTTGAATGGAGACTGTTCCAACACCAGGACATGACTGTGCCACTCAGATCTCGTTCCCGAGGGTTTACCATTCAAGAGGAATATATCATTCTCTCTGTTTCACTTCCAGGTCCTCCTGTTCACTAGTGTCCAGTGTACTCTCACTGTGAAAACCCTACCTACTCAGTAAATTATTTCCTACTGGATGGCCTGTGGCATGAAAAATGTCAGCTAGGCTTGTGTGAATGGGATAGAAGTTGTACAGCTTGAAGTTCCTGGAAACTTCTCTGATCAGTTTCCTCTTCCTCCAAGCTATTCTTTAGGATGATGGAACCACATAGACCTCTTTGGCTGTGTGAACAACCACGTGGTCCTTTAAAAATTCTAATCCTTATGTTTGAATTCCTTCATGGCTTCATCCAATCCTCTAGCTCTTAACTTTTCTGAGAACTCTGCAGTCCTTCAATTCTGGCCTTTATCCAACTCCAATTCCTTTGCCCCATCTTTGATGGGGCTATGCTTTCAGCTGTCTACACCCTCTGTTCTTGAACTCCCATCTAAACCTTTCTGCGTCACTACATCTATCTCCTCCTTTAGGAGGTTCCTTAAAACATGCTTCTTTGAGCGAGCTTTCGGTCATCTGCCCTAAAGTCATCTTCTGTGTCTCAATGTAATTATTTTTGTCTGATTACCCTTCTGCAAGGTGCCTTGTTGTGCTTTATGTTATTATGAGTGGGATTTTCAGGCCCCAACACCAGTGGACATTGTTGTGGGCAGGAAAATATGGAGAATTGTTAAATTCTGTTTAGCACACTGGGCTAAATCGCTGGCTTTGAAAGCAGACCAAGCAGGCCAGCAGCACGGTTCGATTCCCGTAACAGCCTCCCCGAACAGGCGCCGGAATGTGGCGACTAGGGGCTTTTCACAGTAACTTCATTGAAGTCTACTCGTGACAATAAGCAATTTTCATTTTTCATTTCAAGTCAACAGCTCTCCAAGTTCTCCTGTCCTTTCGTGCCAATGCCTGCCAGTGGTGGGACACGAAAATCTTGGCCTATATAAATGTAGTTCTTGAGTTGCACTCATCCCGACAAGTCGGGAGTATTCTTCCACAAGTGATGGAATACTGCCCACTTGCCTGGATGAGTGCAGCTCCAACAACACTCGGGAAGCTCGACACCATCAGAACAAAGCAGCCCGCTTGATTGCTCCTTCTTCTACAAACATTCACTCCTTCCACCACCAACGCACAGTAACAACCACGTGTACAATCTGCAAGATACACTGTGGGGAATCACCAAGGTTCCTTAGACAACACTTTCCAAACCTACAGCCACTACCATCTAGAAGCACAAGAGCGGCAGATATGTGGGAACCCCACCATCTGGTGGTTTCCCTCCAAGTCAGTCAGCACCCTGACTTGGAAATATATCGCCGTTCCTTCACTGTTGCTGGGGAAAAATCCTGGAACTCCCTCCCTAATAGCACAGTGGACATGTCTACATCACATACACTGCAGCAGTTCAAGAAAGCAGTTCACCACCACCTTTTGCAGGGCAATTAGGGATGGGCAACAAATGCTGGCCTCGCATCCTGTAAAAAAAAAATGAATTTTTATAAAAGCAGTAGTGGAGTCAACTTAAATAGTTTGACATTCTCTATGGAACTGAAACACATTGTGCTCTTTATTGTGTTGCTCTTGCCAGCCTTCTCTTGACATTTCACCCCCATTCCTCCATCTCTCGCAGCACCAATGATGGATCTTACAATCAGCTGCAAATCATCCTCCTTGTGTGTGCCCTCAAGAGTTTAAAAAGTGTCCTGCTGCAGTTGCAGTTTCTTTGTCCAGGTTGGGTGCAATTGCTTCATTTTGCATGAGAGAACATCTGATGAAGATCCTAAGTGTTACTTTTCTTCGCCCATCTGCCTGCATTCATCCCCTGCCTATAAGGCTGGCAGACACAGGTTCACTTTAAACACATCTGCAGGATGAATAACACTCCTGTGTCAGAGGGTGCAAGCTGACATTGATGACCTTCTCACCTCTATCTATGTTGTGGTACTGTTCAGACCGTTCCTTGCATAGATAGCGATGGTGCTTCCCAGTGTTAACTAAGGGTGTTAACTGGAGGAGACTGGGAGCAGATCTTGCCCATGCGCACCATTCTCCAGTCAGATACAGCAGCACGGGTTCTGTCTGGCAGCATTGGCAAGGGATAAGTTTCACCGAGGGGTATTATGCAACATGGTTGGAAGATTAAGCCACACTCCTCCAATTTGTACTCTTTTATTTTTTATTTTTTACACATCCAAAATGGACCATTTCTCCACCATATCCCCTAAACTAGTAAACCCATCTAACCTTTTGGACATTAAGGGCCAATTTAACATGGCCAATGTACCTAACCTGCATATCTTTGGACTGTGGGAGAAAACTGGAGCACCCGGAAGAAACCCACACAGACACGGGGAGAAAGTGCAATCGCCACACAATCACCCAAAACCAGTATTGACCCCGGGAACCTGGAGCTTTGAGGCAGTGGTGCTAACCTCTGTGCCACCGTTTGATGTCCCTTTTAAGGTGTGAGTCCTTGTGGTCCATGTGACCAGCTTGGGGCCTATTGCGCGGTAGCTCGCGAACACCGGCCTTTAGGAAAAAGCACGGGACCCTGGGAGCTGGGTCCCAGGCAATGTGGACCTGGGAGCAAGAGAGTGAAGATCTGTTTAAAGACTCTGTGCCTGTGTATAGTCAATCTTTACCAGGTATCAATGTACACTTGTTCAGTTAGACTGAAAGTCACCACAGTATTGCCTCAAGCCACCACAGAAACAATTATGACTCTTCTTCAGAGCAGGGGAACACTGTTATTGATAAAGGGTAAATCAATTTGGTGGAGTTTTATTTTAATCATATAAAGCAGGGACATGTGGATTGTGATATGGAAGGGGTTGAGAGAAATGTATATAAACTTGCTGTTTATGGTGAGAATTTTGATTATCGAAGGCCCAAGATACGAGCACTGAAATGTAATACGTCTGAATCCATGCCAACCATTGCAAAGTGTACTTTTAAGCATGCTGATGTAAAATTGCATGTATTGTTTGCTTCATAAACCCATGGTATCTGACTTCAATGTTCAAATGTTTAAACCTGTAAGTATGATAAATTGCTATAATTCCATGTTTCAGACAGATCACTAACGACCGAATCTGCAGTCATGAAAGTTAATGCTCAAAATAGTGTTTTAATTTTTAAAAATAAATTTAGAGTATCCAATTATATTTTTCCAATTAAGGGACAATTTAGCGTGGCCAATCCACCTACCCTGCACATCTTTGGGTTGTGGGAGTGGAATCCACGCAGACATGTGGAGAATATGCAAACTCCACACGGACAGTGACCCAGGGCCGGGATCGAACCCCGGTCCTCAGCGCCGCAGTCCCAATGCTAACCACTGTGTCACGTGCCACCCTAAAATAGTGTTTTCATACTGATTTTTTGACTAGTTCCATACCTATCTGCTGTTGGCAAACTAGACAAATTTCAATGTGAAGACAAGGGGCGCGATACTCCTGACAAATGTCTATATCCAGGTTCACGGGCTTTTAGCGGAGTGCTTCTCAGCGGCTGCAAGGCTGAGAAACATCTCACCATTCAATAAACCATGTTAAATTTGTCTATTTGCCCTGATATTACCCCCATTCAGGCTCTCCCCCGCCCTCTTCCCCCCCCACCGTTTTTGACCCCTCCCCTTCGACCTTGGGGAGGCTCTTGGGAACCCCTGCTTATCCCTCTACCTGGTTAGCACCCCCAGACCCAATCACTGGACCTACCAGCCTGGCACCCTGGCATTGCCAGCCTGAAACCCTAGAAGTGCCCTTTCCAGTCTGGCAGTTCCACTTGGACATGCTGGCAATGCCAGGGTGGCAGTGCCAAGGTGTCTTGGTGCCAGGGGTGTGCTAAGATGCCACCATGCCCTGTCCCCAGCCACAAGGGGGGGTGGTCTTTAATGGCCTGGGAGACCCCCCCCCCCCTCCCAGGCGCTGTTACACCGTATCCACGTTTGTGTGGACCAGTACTAAACAGCTCCCTGGCGAGTCCCAGGCGCCGGGAGAAACTGAAGAATGCCATACGGATCATTTAAATATGCTGATCTAGGGCACGCCCAGGGAGGCTGAGATCCAGATCACAACAGCTCACAAGATTCTATTGGATCTCACCAAACATTTTGAGCGTCGCAAATTTCCCGAGAGGCCTCTCATGAGATCCAAGGCCTCATCCCGTCACATGCCATGCGCGACGAGGCCGCTGAATCACGCCCAAGATTCCCCATCCTATGATAAATGGCAACACTTTACACAGGAACGGAAATGGCATTTTGCCCATCTGGTCTCCATGACAGGTCAATCTGACAGCTTTGGTAAGCCCAGGTCAGCTGAGCTCTGAATCTAAGATACCACCGGTCTGTCTGGTCTTTACCAGCCAAGAACGAAGGAGGGAAGGAAGATCACGAAGGAAGATGCGACAAACATATTGTCCTGGAACGTTTTGCTCGGGTACTAACCATTTAGGAAGCTATTTCGGTTGAGCAAAGTTATCCTCACCCCTCTGGGAAAGTTAAGAATAGAGAAGGAATTCAAACAGAAAGACTGAGGAAGAAATTTACAAGTGACCAAATGTTTTTGTACAGAAAGAGGAATTTAAAGGCAGCAAAAATTATAAGACTCCATAAGCAGTTAAATTGCACCGTCAGTGGCCTTTAGCAGATCTAGTTCCCACCAAACCTTTAGACAGCAGGATCCCTGCAAGGCAAATACCCGACCCTCACTGAGTATGTCACTAATATTGGCTCTTCTCCCCATCCAAAGGAGCGTTTATAGTTCAGTCTGTGTGTTTTGCTCTTGCTCAGTGGAACTACGCATTGGAAATCTTCCCAACAGTGCGAATGAAAGTAATTAACATCAACAGGAAGGTGTGATGAGAGAAAGTGACCACTTGAGGACAGTATTGGACAGCACTGTGCTTTGAAAGAGTGTCTGGCCATACCCCATGTGCTGAGAACAACAAAAGAAAACAGTACACTTGAAATACTTGCTCCAAGACATGGAGCAAAACAAAGACAAGGACAAGCAAGGGAAAACTTCACGCACATCTAGGAGTTGAGGTACAGATCAACCATCAACTGAATGGTGGACAAGGTTTGAGGCGTTGAATGGCCTATTCCTTTTCCTTTGGCTTGGATTTTAGCCTATAGGTAACTTCCATGAAGAAGTGCTTCTGTGAGGATGGGAAACATGCTCTTTGTGGCTTTGCAAATAGACTAGGGGCTTTTCACAGCAACTTCATACATGTGACAATAAAATATTATTATTATTATCCTGCAGTTTACTGCAAAGCTCCTTTCAACTGTTTTTCTGAGTGCAGGGTGGTGGTGGGGGAGGGGTGGAGATCCAAGTGCTACGGGGTTCCCGATCAAGGTGGGCTTAATTGTCGGGGGGGGGGGGTGCTGGGGAGGGCGCCCGTCATAGTCAGGGGAAGGGCAGCATGGTAGTGCAGTGGTTATCACAGTTGCTTCACAGCTAGTGGGTCCCAGGTTCGATCCCCGGCTTGCGTCACTGTCTGTGCCGAGTCTGCACGTTCTCCCCGTGTCTGCGTGGGTTTTCTCCGGGTGCTCCGGTTTCCTCCCACAGTCCAAAGATGCTGGCTAGGTGGATTGACTGTGCTAAATTGCCCTTAGTGTCCAAAATGGTTAGGTGGGGTTACGAGGATAGGGTGGAGCTGAAGCCTTCGGTCGGGTGCAATTTCCAAATGGTCGGTGTAGACTTGATGGGCCGAATGGCCTCCTTCTGCACTGTAAATTCTATGATCTATGATCGAAGGAGCAAAGGTAAAGAGGATCAGGCAGTTTGAGGTGTGTGGGAGTGGTTCACTGGATAGCTTGTTGGACCTGAAGGGAACACATTGTCCTGGACAGGAGCAATACTGTAAATGTTACTGGGATGGATTCTCCATTTTTGGGACAAAGTCCTCATGCCATCGTGAAAACTGTGGCCTTTTACACCTGGCCAAAGGGCCACAGATTCACCATTTTGCCATCGTAGAGCTTGCAGCTCAAGCTGACGATCCAGCACTTCTGGATCAGAGGCCGCGCATGCGCACGGATTCGGCCTGCAGCGGCCGCACCTTGCTCCACGGCGGACTCAGCCCGGGGACCTGGACCGGCAAAGTAGTGCCCTGCATCGGCCACTCGTGCGCCCGGACCGCCCGCCAACATTGCCCCCAGCTCCCCCCCTGCCCGCCAATAGGCCCTCCCCCGACTGTGGCAGCCCCGGACTGAGTCTGCTGCTGCCATGCGAGGATCCCGGACGGTGAGACGCCATCGGGAATTCGGCTGATCGGCAATGGAGCATCGTGGGGCGGGCAATGGTCTGAGGTGGTGGATACTCGGTGCGGCGTACCCCATGAGTACACCGATTTTCAGGGGGGTGGAGAATTTAAAACCCAGTGCCACTCCCGATTTCAGCACCAAAACAGATTCTCTGCCCCGTCACAGAACGCGATTTCGGAGATGGGGAGTAGAGAATCCAGTCCACTAACTTTATACAGCCCTCCTCACTTCCTTGCAGCTGTCAGGTTTCCTTGCCTGCCAAAGCCAGCCGGTTGTGGTTAAAAATAGAATGGCTGTTAAAATGAAGGCACCCAGCACACAGCAAAGTGCTATCAGCTGTGAAAAAGAGGAAGTGAAAGCACTTAATGCATTTGATGGGGTCAAGAGCTCTCTGTCAAAGCTAGATGTTATACACATTGGGCGCAATCTACCAGCCGCATTGCACCCCCCTCTCAGGCAACAGTGGGCACAACATGGCCGGTAGATGCTGGGAGAAGCCTCTTCCGGGATCTAACTGGCTCACCATCCCTTGTGAGATCTAACAGGATTTCGCAAGACGTCGTGGTCTGGATGCCGCCCATTGTGAGCGCGATAAGTATTTGGCAAATCTGCATATTAGAGTGAGTAGCTAGTCTCACTCTAATATGCAGCTCGCCTGATCTACCCGATGCGTTGGATCTAACAGCTTTGCCTTGTAGACCTTAGGCAAGTGCCTTTCCATACTGGTCTCTATAAAGGGGGATCAGCCAAAACATCACTTGGGGGTTCTCCCAGAGGCCCCTGGGTGGTGGGCCTCTGGGCAGGGTGGCACCCTGGTACTAATGGCACCTTGGCAGTGCGAGCCTGGCATCCTGACACTGCCACCTGTGTGTCAACCTAGCACTGCCATGGTGCTGAGGAGGAGCTGCCAGGCTGGCAGGGATACTACCAGGCTGGCATTGTACCTATGATGGGGATCAAGCCTGAGGGTGCCCTGCCTGTGTGAGGTGGGGTTCAGGGAAGGTCTCCTGTTCAGGATCCTGTTATAGGCGAGCTGGGGCTTCGGGAGATCGAGTGATCGGGATGTCATTTAAAAATAGCGTCCTGATTTCCTCCTCTGCCGAGTGGAGCTTGTCAGTGCAGGAAATAGGGCTAAGTACGGCCTCGCTGGAGTGTTTCCTGCTGAGGCCCCAGATTGCAACAGAGTCCCATTCTTTCTTGATGCTGCAAGCACCGGGAAACACCCGGCTAAACGTGCTCGACACGGGACTCTGTTGTAATTCGGTTAGATCGCACCCATTGTGTTTAGTTTCACAGCAGGGTACTCAAGATCAAATCAAACTTGACGGGAAATGAAATTAAACAATCCACACATCTGGCTGTCTGGAAGCTGTCACTCACGACCGAGTAAAAGCAATTTCTCAACAACGTGAATAATAGCCTTGCAGATCAACGGATCTGAGGGGATTTAAACCCTGATGATGCGGTTTTCACTTTCTAGGAACTTACAAATGCTGCTTTCCTTCCCTGAGGGGCAGGTGAGTTTTAAAGCAGTTTTTCACTGCTTCACTGCTTTTGTGAGGACTGCTGTTTAGCTTCCAGACAGGTGACTCACTTCCTTGCAGCTGTCAGCCGGCCGCTGACGTCACCACCGGCGCATGCGCGGTGGAGGGGGTCTCTTCTGCCTCAGCCATGGTGGAGGCCGTGGCGGCGGTGGAAGAAAAAGAGTGCCCCCATGGCACTGGCCCGCCCGCCGATCGGTGGGCCCCGATTGCGGGCCAGGCCACCGTGGGGGCACCCCCGGGGTCCGAATGCCCCACGCCCCCTCCAGGGCCCCGGGGGCCCGCTCGCACCGCCAATCGCGCCGGCACAGAGGTGGTTTAAACCACGTCGGCGGGAGAGGCCTGACAGTGGCGGGACTTCGGCCCATCGTGGGATTCCGGCTCCCGTCGATTCGCGGGTGGCGGACAATTCCGGCCACGGCAGGTGCGGGATTTACGCCGGCCCTGGGCGATTCCCCGACCCTGCGCGGGGTCGGTGAATTCCACCCCTTATCTGTCCGCAATACTTAGAAATTGGTTTTCAGATGATGAAATCAAGGGCCATCATTTTGGGGATGGAGATGGTTAAGGATAAACTCCTCATGTGATTTCGGAGTAAATGGTACGGAAGTGGGAAGAGAAGCCACTGCAGAGCATTCTCTGGCTATGATTTAAAGATACGAATGAGGCAGAATTCTCCGGTACCCCCGCCGCATGTTTCTTGGCAGCGCTCCATGCATTGGTGGTGGGATTCTCTACTCCCTCCGCTTGTCAATGGGAGTTCCCATTGAAGCCACCCCACTCAACTGGGAAACCCACGGGCGGAGGTACACTTCCGGCAGGAAAAGAAAATCCCAAATAAGGCAAGGGCAGTCTCCCCTGCTGGAGGACAGGGAAGAGGCATTGGGATATGATGCCCTGGTCAGTTGTATTGTACGGAGGCTGCAGATAGGCCGAGACGGACACAGAGGGATATTTTACCCATAGTCACACAGGATGTCATGATGTGGAGATGCCGGCGTTGGACTGGGGTGAGCACAGTAAGAAGTCTTACAACACCAGGTTAAAGTCCAACAGGTTTGTTTCAAACACGAGCTTTCGGAGCACGGCTCCTTCTTCAGGTGAATGGAAAGGCTTGTTCCAGAAATGTTTATATGGATACACAGGATGTCAGTTGTGGCTTTGATAAGAGACACTGTGGCACTGTGAAGTCGACTGTGGTTAAAGCACAGCGTTGGACGGCCACTCAAAGCTTGAAGCAGAGCAATGATAAAACGTTCTTGAATTTACCTTGCCCCAAAGAACAGGAAAAAAATCTTTTCAGTTTGACATTTCCTTCCGTCAATTCTGATTTCCATCAGTGGAACTATGTCACACGAAGCATACACATTGCTCTCGTTCGGAAACTGGGCACCTGTGATTGACAACATGCTTCTGTCTTGAAATGCCACAGCTGTCAAAAGCAATGAGGGCCATCCCTGCTATCTTGTCATTAGGGAGATTTACTGAATAATTTAGAAGACTGCACCACTCTTTCATCCTCTCCTGCTAACTTTATCAGTCACACGCCTAACACCCACAGCACTGCTGTCATCAAATAAATAAATGCCTCAAAGTTTCCTTCAGTTTTGTTTGAATCTTACTGCCATTGATGTGTTAAGTTCAATCAAAGGTCAATCATGAAATACATACAAATAGCACCGATGCCACCTTATCGTTGCGTGTTGTGATTTTTAGCACTTTTTTAAAAAACAAATCTGCGTGCATTTCTCTTTTGGCCTTCATGCGTGTCAAGTTCAGTGAAGGATTGCCCAGCCAGTGAGTTTGCAGAGAGCAGATACTGCGGTGTACTGCGCGAGCCCCTTCAGGGTTATCAACCTGATCCTGAGCAAATTAGTCAAAGAACTGCTGTGCTATTCGGTGGCAGGCTTTCGAGAGTCGAAGAAAAATCAGCCCGCAAGTTTTAGGTGGTAATTATGACATTAAACTAAAGGAATGGCTGCAAATTAAGCTCCCTTTCTCAACTGTATCTTGAAATTCTGTCTAATTCTTCAGTACAAAAGCATAATGGATGGTTTAATGGCGGTGAATGTCAAAGGGAGACAATTCAATCAAAATTTAATTACATTGCAAAAACAAGCTGACAGCCTGTAAACGCAGCAACGTCTGGGCATCAAAATCCAACAGTTCCAATTATATTTTCCTCACTTTTCTTACTTTGGGTGCATAATGCCAGCATTAAACTCCAGGAACTATTTTTTATTCATTCATTCCATTATATTCATGATACAGACATACTCACAATGTATAATCCTGATCTCATCAGATTCAGTTCTTTGCCCCGTTTGTTCAGTGTGCTGAATATTCGAAGTTGTGTGGACTTTTATCTTCATGTCCGTGGCTCTTGTTGATCTGTGAAAAGTCTACAGCACCGAATGGAAACTTGACCAAATTTTAGTCACCCTCTCTACAATTACGGCTCAAACAACCCGACCCCCAGCTACCAAAGCACAGCATGCACCAGCTGAATATTGACATTTTTGTTTTGCATATGAAAGGAATATGTCAGAATTGTTATATCTCATGCATGCATGATCAATGATTGAGTCAGTGCACCAAAGAGCATCTAATTCTAGACTAGTCAAATTTATTATTGTATAACAAACCATGGGTTGGAAACTAATACTAACAAACTGGAACATTCACAAACAAAACTAAACACAATGACTTCTACAGACTCCCCCTAGGTTGCAGTGTCACATGGTATACCTTGCCTGCCACCTAGTGGTCAGAGGTCAGAGGGCGCGATTCTCCGATGCCGCGCGGCATCGGGAAGGCCGTCGTGAACTCGGCCGAGTTCCACGACGGCGCAATACGGCCCCGTTCCCGATCGATTCTGGCCCCGGAAATGGGCTAGGAGCGGGACCGCGGGAAACACATGGGGGATGACGACTAAAGCCCGCGACGCCCGAATGACGCTGCTCCGCGTCGTAAAGGGCGCGAGCGACGACAACAAGGGAGGGGGTGAAAATGTCGGAGCCATGGAGGGCCGCCCCGAGGTTCGGTGAGACTGACCTCGAGACCCTCCTCGATGAGGTGGAGCAGCGGAGGGGCATCATATGCCCAAGACGAGGGCATCGCCACCCTTCCAGCGTTGTGTGGAAGGCCTGGCGTGAGGTGGGCACGGCAGTCAGTGCTGTGGATAGACCCCTCGGTCTGGGGAGCAGTGCCGCAAGAAGCTCCACAACCTCATCAGGGCTGCCAGGGTAAGTGCCAAGAGGGTGCCCCCGGGTCACAACCATCCCCCCCCCCCCATGTCCCTCATCACCCGCTTCCCCCCGGGCACGAGGGGGAGGGGGGGGGCGAGAGTGAGTGGAGGGTGGTTAACAAAGTTGTCACAGACCTACATGAGCGCTGCGACCCCCTGGAGAGATGCCATGGTGCAGCTGCAACTTTCCCCCCAACCTGTGCCAATATCTGAATGCCCTGATATCCCTGCCGAATTGTGATGATCGATCTATGCCCCCCCAACTGGACAAGACTGCTCACAACAACCGGGAACGGGACAGGACTGGAGGGGGTTCGCCCATTCTGCACCCCCTGACAGTCTTTGAACAGAGGGCACTAGAACTTGCTGCGGGATCTGCCACCCGGGAGGTCGCGCAATGCGAGGTTGGAGGTGCAGAACCAAGTGAGACAGCCCTGCATGACAACCCCCCTCCCCCAGCCCATCCTCTGTCCCCTCACACTCTACCCACTGGACCCCCCATCCTCTCTCCCCTCACACTCTATCCACTGGACCCCCCATCCTCTGTCCCCTCACACGCTACCCACTGGACCATCCTACGCCCGGTGGAGCGTGTCTAACTAACCCCGTATTATTCTGTTCCCTAGGGCGTGCTGGCGAATGTCCAGGGCCGTCTGCTGCCACACACAGGCGCCCATCTGCCACGACCACCGCACCCAGGGCCGCACGCCAGAGGGTGGCAGGAGGTCAGCCAGGAGTGCCATCCTCCCAACCTGGGACCGTCGAGCAGGATGCACAGAGGACGTCGACACAGCCAACAGACACACCTGACGCACAACCAGACATGGGCAGACATGGGCAGCCTGCGCTCAGATATGACTGGGACGAGGACACTGCTGGTTTTATGAAAGATGAGGACCTAGAGCTTGCGGCACTGCTGTCTCCCACACCATTCACCATCCCAGAGACACTCACCTCGGTTGGGCAATTAAGTGATGAGGGTCACGGTCTGGTGTGCACCACACAGCTAAGCTGGGACAGCTGGTGGAGGTCTGAGCAGCCGAGGGGCTGGACGGTCGGAGGGCAGCCCAGGCACAGCACCCAGTTGGCTCCCAGACGTTTCCCGGCTTCCTGGATTTACTCGACCCACGTGGACAGCCGATGCATTTTGAAACCCAGGGACACAATGACGGGATGAGGGCCGTCTTCCAGCAGCTGCAGACGCAGTTAGAGGAGTCAAACCGCGTCCAGGAGCAGGGTGTGGTGCGCTCATGGCAGCCACCCAGGCTGACACCGCACGGGTGGTGTCCGCGGTCGAGGCAATGGGTGAAACGGTATCGGCCATGGGTCAGGTTATGCAAGGCGTTGGGCTTAATGTGCACACGTCATCCATGGCCCTGGTGAGGGCTGCCCTCTCACAGGCAGCAATGCGCCAGAGCCAAAACGACATTGCCGACGCGCTACGGGCCCTGGCCGAGTCTCACCAGGCCATGGCCCAGTCTCAGCACGCCATGGCACAGTCCCAGCAGGCCATTGCACAGTCCCAGCACGCCATGGCACATTCCTAGCAGGCCATGGCCCAGTCCCAGCACGCCATGGCACAGTCCTAGCAGGCCATGGCACCGTCCCAGCAGTCAGTCGCGGAGAGCATCGACCGCCTGACACACGTGCTGGATGGCGTCGCGCACTCACAGGTTGAGGTCACACAGTCCCTGGCGGGAATGTCTCAGTCCCTGGACTCCGTCTCAGCGAACCTTCGGACCCTGGTCGATACGGTGGCAGGCCTCCAGGACTGGCAGCGCCAGGTGTCGGTGGGGCGAGGGGGGCACCTCCCCGCTCGCACCTCTGTCCCACAGTGAGGCCCGGGGGCCACCGGGCTCCCCGAGGGAGGAGGAGGTTCCAGGGCCCGTCCCCTTAACTCCATCATGGGATGTCCCTGAACGCTCGGCCTCCCCCGTCCCATCCCTGGTGCATCGGGTGGGCAGCGGGCAGAGCAGGGTGGCACCACGTCATCCGAAACGCCCGCGGAGCAGCCTGGCCCATCAAGGCCGGGCCACCCCAGGAAACGAGTGCTGACGGGGAGACATGTTGCAGGGCGCAATTCTCAGTAGTCCGCCTCCACTCCTGCTGTACCATCTGGGGATTCACTTAGATGTAGAGGTAGGGGGGGAGGGAGGGTTTTTGGTGGTGGGAGTTGTGTGCTGACCGTCTGCACGACTGGCGATGCAGGTGGTAGTGGTAGTGTTCAGCGGTGCAGTCGCACGCAGCGCGTGAATCTTGCTGCCACCAAGGCGTCGCGTGCCCGCTGTCCTCGCCAGTGCTGTTGTGCAGCCTCCTGGACATTACCAGCACCCGGCCGTGTCTGTGTGCTGCACCCAACACACCACCAACCTCCTCCAACTCCTCCTCCTCCTCCTCCTCCTCCTCCTCCTCCGTCTCCGTGTTGGCACCACTGCCAGTGGCTTCTCCCTCCGCTCCTCCACCAGGGCATCGCCCCTCTGCATCACGATGTTGTGCAGCGCACAGCAGACCAGAACAATGCGAGCGACCCTCTCAGGCTGGTACTGCAGGGCCCCTCCGGAGCGGTCCAGGCACCTGCATCGCATTTTCAGCAGACCAAAGCAGCGCTCCACCACACCCCTGGTTGCTGCATGGGCCTCATTGTAAAGGGTCTCCGCGTTGGTCTGAGGCCTCCGTATTGGCGTCATCAGCCAAGACCTCAGTGGATAACCCCTGTCGCCCAGCAACCAGCCCCTCAGCCGGGGGGGCCGTCCCTCAAACATAGCAGGGATGAATGACTGCACAAGAATGTACGCATCATGCACACTCCCTGGGAACCTTGCGCACACGTGCATGATCTTCATGTGGGGGTCGCATACCACCTGGATGCTCATGGAGTATGTCCCCCTCCTGTTTGTGAACACTTCCCTGTTGCCTGCAGGCGGGCGCATGGGGACGTGAACACAATCAATGACCCCCTGGACCATCAGTATCCCGGCCACGCTGGCAAATCCACGGGCTCGTGCTTCTTGATTTGCTCTATCCTCTGGAAAGGTGATGTAGCGGTCGGCGATGGCATATAGGGCGTCGGTCACATCCCGGATGCACCTGTGCACCGATGACTGCGAGATCCTGGATAGGTCCCCGCTCGGAGACTGGAAGGAGCCGGTAGCATAAAAGTCAAGTGCCACCGTCACCTTGACGGCAACCAGGATCGCGTGTCCTCCTCCTGTTCCACGTGGGGCAAGGTGCGCCACGAGGTGACAGATATGTATCACCATCTCTCTGCTCAACCGGAGTCTCCTCCTGCAGGTGACGTCCGGCATTGTCTCGAAAAAGATCCGGCAACGATACATCCTAGGCCTCGCTCGTCGCCTCTGGCACCCTGGCTCCACCATCAATGTCTCCTCCTCCTCCTCCTCCTCCCCCCCACCCCCCCCATGCTGTTCGACGACAGGCCACTCCGCGGCCATTCCCTCTGCTCCTGCAGCTGCCCCTGCATCCACTGTGGGATGTCGCTGTGGACGCTGCTGTATGTTCAACTGCAGTGCAGCGGCCCCAACCACTGCGCTGAATATAGCTGTTCGGTTAGAATACATTATCGTCACCTACAGAAGGGTGGTGGGGGGCAGAGAAATGACATGTTAGACGGAGGTTATTCGACACCTCGGCAGCCACCTGCCACGGGATACCTGTGTGTCCCGGTGGCCTGGTCGCACTGCTGACATGCGGCCAGCCTAACCCCTGGTTACTTTCTGCATCCAACGGGCAGTTAACAACACGTCCTCCTCACCGGTGCGTCAGTGGGCTGTGGCCATTAGCCACAGGGCAACCAGCGGCCGTGTCCTCGTCACCGTCCTGCCACGGCATCCGGGGCTGGACGACCCACTCCACTCACTCCCTCTCCCCCCCCTCACTACTCGCTCTCCCCCCCCCTCCCACTTCTCCCTCTCCCCCCCACTTCTCCCTCTCTCTTCCCCCCTCCCACTTCTCCCTCTCTTCCCCCCCCCCCCCCCCCCCCCCCCACTGGCCGTAGCGTTCTCGGGGATACCTTCCCCAGTCTGCGGAGACTCCGGGATGGTCCGCTCACCTCCTCACTCCTCGTCAGCCAGCAGGACTGGCTGGCAACTTTAAAAAGCAGGTGTGGACGGCGACGGCGTGACCTGGCGTCACAACGTCGGGACTTCGGCCTATCCGGGCCGGAGAATAGCGGGGGTGCCGGAGAATCGCCATTTTGGATGCATCGGGCGATTCTCCGTGTTTCTGTGCGCGAAACACGGAGAATAGCGGGAGCGCGTCGGACCGGCGTCGCGTGAAAAAGTGCCGCGGCCCGCGATTCTCCCAACCGTCGTTACATCGGAGAATCGCGCCCCAGATATTTACATGTACAATTGCTTATACATCCCCTTTCCTTGAGATTTTGAATAAAACATATATACATCATTTCAACAAATATTATGTATGATATGCATAGCACAATAATTTATATGACGTACAGCTATATTGTCCAATTACAGAATCAGTCTTTCCGGTTTCTTTTTATGACTTGTTGATCTTCTTAGCTTCGATGGATTTGATGAATCTGCTTGACAGTCTTGCATTTCTGTAGGTGCAACTGGTATAAGTTTTCATAGACATTATCTGCTTGCAGTTAAGCAATAGGTTGTTTAACTTTCAAGAGAGGCCTTCTGTTCCTCCATAGTATCTGTTCTTGCTCCGTGATTACAGTGTATGATCTCGGACCTATTTTCTGTAATACTGTTGCACATTTAATCAGCCATCAGGATCCTCCATCCTCACTACTTCATTCAGATTTAAAAGTTGCAGAGCCCTCGTTGATTTGTCATAGTAACTCTTCTGCTTCTTTTCAGATTGCTGCTGATTCCTTTTCTTGTCATTTATTTGCTGTTTGGTATGGCATGGCAGAGTTGTTCGTAGGTTTTGACTCATTAACAGTCCTGATGGCGACAAACCACTACTTAAAGGTGATGCTCGATAGCTGAGCAATGCCAGGTATGGATCATCTTGACTGCCCATAGATTTTTCAGTTGTTGTTTAACTATCTGTACACCTTTTTCTGCCTTTCCATTTGACTGAGGATACAATGGACCTGATGCTACATGTCTGAAGTCATAATGCTGTGCAAATGCCTTCCGTTCTTTACAATTGAAACACGGACCATCATCACTCATGACCACCTGAGGAATGCCATGACGTGCAAATATTGCTTTTGTGTGCATAGAAACACAATTGGCTGACGAGCTTGACAACTGTGCCATTTCAGGATAGTTTGAATAGTAGTCGATTATTAGCAAATATTCTTTTTCTTCAAGGTAGAATAAGTCTATCCCCATCTTTTGCCAAGGAACTGACACAATTTTGCCCATCTCCATTGGTTCCTTTGTTTCTCGATGCTGGTATCGATGACAAGTGGTATACTTTTCCACCATTGTCTGTATATCTTTATTTATTGCTGGGTAATGTACCACATCTCGCACTCTTCCCTTACATTGCTTGATTCTAAGGTGAGCCTAATGAATCTTTTACAGTATTTCTTTGTGCAGAGACTGGGGAATAATGATTCTCTGTTGTCTTAGTAACAAACCATTTGCTACACTTAGCTCTGATCCTATATTGTGACACATGGAGCATGAACCTTTCAGCCATCCATTGTTGAGATTATGTATCACCATTTGCAGAACTTCACCTTTTTCCATTTCTGCAACAATCAATTTTGCTTTTGCATCTGACAGTGGCAGTGTCTCTGTGATCATATCCTCACGCACTTGCACATCCTCTCCCATGGAATTGTCATCCAGTGCATCTGTAGCTCTGGATAGCGTATCTACAATGTTCTTGCCCGGTGTACAGATCATGTCAAAGTCATACCTTTGAAGTTTTGTCATCATCATTCGGATGTGAGGTGACATTTCACTGAGGTGTTTCTTGACTATGGCTACCAACGGTCTGTGATCTGTCTGTGCAATGAAAGTAGGCAGGCCATACACGTAACTGTGGAATTTCTCTAATCCGTTGACTAATCCTCGACATTCTCTTTCAATTTTAGCACAGCAACGCTCAGACTCTGTCATTGATCTGGATGCATTTGCGACTGGTGAAAGGCAAAACACTAAAACCCTGGAAAACTTCTGGGAAAGCCTACACAATGGACTCCACCATATGCTATGTGTGCTCAGTGCACAGTTAATGCTATATATTCTTTTAACTAGTTCCAGTGCTTCACACACTTCAACACCGAACAGCGACTCACAATCTTTAGCTACTATGGAGAATTTGACTTTGTGAACAATGGGCGGGATTCTCCGACCCCCCGCTGGGTCGGAGAATCGCCGGGGGTGGCATGAATCCTGCCTGCCACTCCGACGCTGGCTGTCAAATTCTCCAGCGCCGGTTTTCGGGCGGGGATCACGCCACGCCGGTCAGGGGCCGTTAGCAGCAGCCCCCCCGACAATTCTCCGGGTCCCGATGGGCTGAGCGGCCGCCCGCTTTTGGCCATTCCCGCCGGCGTGAAATGGTCATGGTCCATCACGGTGGAACCTGGTTGTCGGCCGTCTAGCGGGGTCCTCGGGGGGGGGGGGGGGAATCCGGCCCCGGGGGCAGCCCCCACGGTGGCCTGGCCTGTGATCGGGGCCCACCGATCTGCAGGTGGGCCTGTGCCATGGGGGCACTCTTTCCCTTTGCGCCAGCCTCTGTAGGGCTCCACCATGGCCGCCGCAGAGAAGAACCCCCTGCGCATGCGCAGGAAACACGCCGGCAGTTCTGCGCATGCGGCAGAACACGGCGGCGGTTCTGCGCATGCGCCAACTTGCGCCGGCCCACAGCGGCCCTTCAGCTCCAGTTGGACGGCTCTAACCCCTCCGCTGCCGGCCTAGACCCCGGAAGTGCGGAGGATTCCCCAACTTCCGGGTGACCCGACACCGGAGTGGTTCGCGGCGTGCTGGAGTGGTTCGCGCTGCTCTTGGAGCCGGCGTCAGGCCATCGCGCCAAGTGCGGGAGAATCCCGCCCTTTATCTTTTACTTGGACCTCAAGTTCACACATCCCTAATGTATTAATTTTCTGACCATTATCGTCCTTCAAGAACCCAAAGAGAGAAAATGCTGGAAAATCTCAGCAGGTCTGGCAGCATCTGTAGGGAGAGAAAAGAGCTGACTTTTCAAGTTTTACACCAGGTTAAAGTCCAACAGGTTTGTTTCAAACACTAGCTTGCACCTCAGGTGAAATGGTTCAAGGTTTCAAGTCGAGGTGACACTTTGTCAAAGCTAAAAGACATAGAAAATGGGAGATATTTATACTATAGGTGAGGGACTAAGAGATGAGTCATAGCCACAGAAACCGTGGGAAAAGAGTGCTAATGGCAGTCCCTCGAGAGAATAAAAGGTGTGAAAGGCCAAATGGAGAAACTAAAATCAGAGAGTAAACTGTGACAGATGTAGGGGGGAGAGGACAAGCAAAGGGGAGAAAAGGTAAGGAGAGGGGGATAAGATATGGGGGAGAATCTATATATAAAGAAAGTCAAAAAAGAAATAAAAGGTAAAAGACGTTATAATGAAATGGAATGAAAACAAAGGGATTGCGGTGGAGTCGAGCTAATCATCTGAAGTTGTTGAATTCGCTGCTGAGACCGGAAGGCTGTAGCATGCCTGACCAGAAGATGAGATGCAGTTCCTCCAGTTTGCGTTGAGCTTCACTGGAACATTGCAGCAGGCCAAGGTCAGACATGTGGGCTTGGGAGCAGAGTCTTGTGTTAAAATGGCAAGCAACGGGAAGGTCCGGGTCCTGAATACGCACAGATCGAAAGTGCTCAGTTTTCAAACTTTCCATCTTCTTCTTTTCCAGATTAACGTTCTCAGAGATATCTTTTGATGTTCCGCGTTTGTTTATTTTTTGCAGCACTATTTCTGAATTTGAAGACTGGGCAGGATTCTCCGTTTGAGACTAAGTGCTGACGCCAAAGCAGAATCCGTGGAATTTTACAACAGAAAAACCGAGGCGCACCCGCACTGATTCCGTTAAGGGGCTAGCACCGGGGCCACATGAACACAAACAATTCTAATGGGAACTGGTGCCGGTTTCACCGGTTTCGCGATTGACACTCAGGAGGCTGACAAGCTGCAGCTGCAAATACGCACTTCATTCCCCACACACTATCCTAGCCAATAGGATGGCAGCGAGGAAAGCAGCTCCATGCTTTACCGACGCCGAGCTGGAGACCCTGTTGGGCATGGTGGAGGAGCAGCGGATGACCCTACATCCCGGGTGAGTAGGCAGCAGTGTGTCCCTGGCACTCGTGCTCATTCGGGGACATGGATCCCGTCGATCACCCCCTGGACCTGGGGCATCCGGCCGATGGCGACGAACCCAGCTGCCCAGGCATCCTGGTGGGCTCGGTCCACATTGAATGGACATATTGATCCGCCTTGGCAGATAGGGCCTCCGTGACGGCGCGGATGTACCTGTGCACCGAGGTCTGTGAGATACCGGACAGTTTCCCATTCGGCGCCTGGAAAGACCCCGTTATGTAGAGGTTCAGGGTGACCATCGCCTTGACGGCCACTGTGAGCGGGTCTCCTCCCCCATACCCCCATGGTGCAAGTTGTGCCATCATCTGGCAGATATGTTGCACTGACTCTGCTCAGCTGGAGTCTTCGATGGCATGCCCGGTCCGGCAGGTCTTCGAATGACAGGCAGTGCCGGCACACGAGGCCTCATGCGGCACCTGCTTGGCACCTCCTCCTCCTCGGCCTGTAGGGTGACTCGCTCTGCATCTTAGGTGGCTGCCATCTGACCCTCTGCTGCCTGCTCTGCTGCTGCCTGTTCCGCTGCTGCACCTTCCTCTTCTTCCTTGAGCACCTCCAGCTCGTACAGCCTCAGGGCACCACCCAGGGCTGCGGCGATCAGCAGGAAGGCCACCATTGCTGATTGAATCCCAATATCCATTATCTGCAAGGGGTGAAAGGTCGACATGTTAGCATGGTCCATGCTCCCCTGCCCAAACCGGTTCACCGGGCTACATGGTGGCCCCGTTTGGCACTGTGGGTTCAGCCGCAGCATGTTATTTCCCCCTCCCATCTCTTCACCCCTGACCCTGTTGGTGTCCGGTTCCATAGGGGCCTCTAACCCTGGCGCCCATTCCTGATTTCAGGGGGACCGTTGGTTGGCAGGACCTACTCTGGGTGTTGTCCTGGGTGGGCCACTGGTGGGTGACGGCCGGGGGGGCTAGTTGGGCTGGGAGGTTGGTGTGGCGGGGTGGTGGCGTGCGGAGATGGGGAGGTGGGAACACCCATATGGCCGGTGTCACACTGCAGAACCAGGGGCCAAGGTGAGTGGTCAGTGGCTGTGCAGCAAGATGGCCACTGCAGGGGTCCCCTGCCTGGACACCGTCCCAGTCCTGTGGGGGGGTCACCCCGGCCACTTGGGCTGTTCCCCTCCACCTCTCCCCCCCCGCCCCCCCGCTCTCCCTGCCCTGGCAGGGCCTCCCCCACGCCAGCCAGCACGGCCAATTTCTGGCCTGGCAGCCCGCAGTCGCTCCTCTCCGGATCCTACCTCCTTTCTCTCTCCCAGCAGTCACCACGCCAGTTTCACGACTTTTAAAGGTACAAGTGTTTGATGTCAAATCGGCGCCTGCCATGAGTTTGGCGTTGGAACCTATTCTCCGCTCAATCGCCTGAACTGATTTTGGGTTGGCCAACGGAGAAACCCACCCTGTGTCTTTCAAATATTCACACTTCAGGGCAGGGATTCTCCTTTCTGGGGACTAAGTCCCCACACCGGCAGGAAAATGCCAGCGCCAACCACTCCGGCGTAAACAGCACCCGAAAGTGAGGAATTCTCCGAACCTTCGGGGGTTAGGTAGACGCTGGAGCGGTTGGCGCCGCTCCAGCCAGCGGCAAAGGGCCGGCGCGAGTTTGCGCATGCGCGGAACAGCCGGCGTGATCTCCCGCATGTGCGGGCCAGTCGGCATGTTTCCATGCATGCGCAGACCAGCCGGCGTATTTCCGCGCATGGACGAGGTGGTTCTCTTCTCCGTGCCGTCTCCCGGGCAATATGGCGGAAACCTACAGGGGCTCGGGGCAGAGGAAAGAAGCCCCCCTACGGAACAAGCCTGCCCACAGATCGGTAGGCCCTGATCGCGGACCAGGCTGCCGTGCCCCCCCCCCCGGGTCGATGCCCTCCCGCCTCCCCGAGGATCACCCCCGCATACTTACCTGCCAGGTCCCACTGTGCGTGACGTGGGTAATTCACGCCGACGGGACTGGCCATCTGATATTTATCCCAAAGGTCTATTTTAGGAAAGTAAATGCCCTGATTTGGGGGTTTGTGTGGGCAGGGAAATCCCCATGGGTAAAGAGGGCGCTGTTGCAACGGGGACGTGGGGGGGTGTGGGGAGCGGGTTGGCCTTGCCAAACATAATGAACTATTAGTGGGCAGCGAATAGCCATGGTTAGGAAGCGGATAGTGGGGGTGGGGTCGGTGTGGGAGCGGATGAAGGCATCCTCTTGTAATAGCACAAGCTTAGGGGCATTACTGACAACGCCTCTGCCCTTCTAACTGGCCAGGTACTCCACGAGCATGGTGGCGGCGGCTTTGAGGGTGTACAAACAGTGGCGGCAGCACCTCAGGTTGGAGGGTGCCTCGGTGTGAACACCGATTTGTGGGAATCAAAGATTTTCACCTGGGGGGGGGTTTGGCTGCGGAGTTCCGGTGATCGAACGGTCTTGGGACTTATTTGTGGGGACAGCTTCGTGGTGGTATGATTAACATAGCTGCCTGCCATTGGTGCAGAACACCGGCTTACCATTGGCCCTGGTCGGTCATATGCCTCTCAACCGATTGGTTGAGACCAGTCATGTGACGGCTCCCCGATTGGTCGAGAGGCTGAGTTAACCCCGCCTCCAGGGCGGGGTATAAATACCCAGTACTTCCGGCGGTCGTCCATTTACTGTAGTTGACCGCAGGGCTAATATCTAGCTGATTAAAGCCATACTTTTGTACAGCAACTCGTCTCGCGTTCAATTGACGGTACATCAAGCTTCTTGAGCCTGGAGGGACTGGAAGAGGAGTATGAGCTGCCCAGCGAGAATGGGTTCCATACTTACAGGCCTGGGATTATGTCAGGAAGCAGGTGTTGTCCTTTCCCGACCTGCTGCCCCCGGGGCTGCAGGACAAGGTGGTGTTGGAAACAGGAGCTGGTGAGGGTAGGGTGTCGGAGATTTATAAGGAATTAATGAATTGGAAGGGAGCCACAATAGGAGAAGGTAAATGTAAGTGGGAGGAGGAGGAGGGGAGGGAGGTGGAGGCTGGGTCATGGGAGGAGGCTTTGAGGAGAGTGAACCAGGCTTTGTGTGCTGGCCTTAACCTTATTCAATTCAAAGTGATTCATGGGGCGCATATGACGGTGGCCAGAATGAGCAGGTTCTTCAAGGGGTTGGAGGACTCATGTGCGTGGTGCGCGGGGAGGCCTGCAAATCATGTCCACATGTTTAGGGCTTGTCCGAAGCTGGAGGGATTCTGACAGGGGTTCGCTGACATTATGTCTGAGATACTGAAGTGGTCCTGAGTCCATAAGTGGTGATTTTCGAGTGTCGGAAGACCCGGGAGTCCAGGGGGCGAGAGAGGCAAATGTCTTGGCCTTCGTCTCTCGGTAGCCCGGAGACGGATTTTGCTGGAATGAGACTTCGCCGAAGCTGGGGGTGTAGATGAGCGACATTGTGGAATTCCTTAAGTTGGAAAAAAATCAAGTTCGCCTTGAGAGGGTCAGTGGGGAGGGTTTACCGGAGATGGAAGCCGTTTATTGACTTCTTCAGCAGTTCGGGGGGCGGGGGAGGGGTTATGGGAGTCAAAATGAGGGATAGGGTGGATGGAGGGGAATGGCAGGGAGGTTGGGGCGGGCTTTTCTTCGTGATCTTATCCGCATGTGCAAATCTTCATAGGATAATGGTAGGCATCTTCCAGGGACTGTGCAGAGTAGTGGTATACCCTGACGGTTTGCTCATTTCAGAAGCCACTGAGAAGGAACACCTGTATGACTGGAAGAGGGCCTCAGGCGGCTCTCTAAAGAGGGTGTCAGCCTGAAGAGAAGCAAGTGCGTGTTCTAGGCAAAGGCGGTTACGTATCTGGGACATCACATGGATGAGAATGGCTTGCACCCAGTAGAGGATAAGGTCCAGGCCATAAAGGGGCAGCGACACTTGATAACATGACAGGGCTGAAGTTGTTTCTGGGGCTCAGGAAATACTATGTGTAGTTGATACCAAACTTGGCCATCCAATTGGCATCCCTGCACGCACTGCTGAGAAAGAACCAAAAATGGGCATGGGGAGAGCCACAAGAGGAAGCGTTTGCCAGAGTAAAGTGACAGTTGCTGTTCTCTCAGCTATTGACACACTACAACCCTTCAAGGTCACTCGTCCTCATATACAACACCTCCCTGTACAGCAATGGGCAGTGTTGGTCCACCAGTGGAATGATAGTAAGGAACGCCCAATAACATATGCGTCCAGGACCTTGGCTGATGCAGAGTGCATATAAAGAAAGAAGGATTGGCCGTGATATACCCGGTGAAAAGGTTCCACCAGTGCATTCGACGGGCACGATTTTAAAAATTATCACTGACCATAAGCCTTCAAGGAGGATGAGGGAATTCCTCCGATAGCCAAGAGCCGCTAGCGTTGCTATTAGTGGCTTATGAATATACGTTTGAACATCGCCCAAAAGTACAGATAGCTATCAGTCAACTCCCGTTGCCATGAGTCCCCACTCTCCACCAATAACGGACAAAGTTGTGGTGACTGTGAACCTTATGGCCACTCTGCCTGTGACAGCCCCACAGATCTGCAGGTGGACTCAGAGAGACCCCACATTGGTGAAACTATGCAACATTGACCTGCAAGGAAGCCCCACTGAGGAGTTGCAGCTCTACCTCTCGAAGCACCAGGAGCTTAGTGGAGGATGATATCCTCCTGTGGGGAGCTAGTGTGGTCTGCTGCGTCAATGCATGATTCTGCAGGATCTACTTAGTGGACACCCTGATACCTCGAAAATGAAGATGCTCTTAGGAGCTATGTGTGTTGGCCTGGACTTGATAGCGACATTGAGAGTGTGGTAAAACAGTATTCGGTATGCCACAAACACCAGAAGCTGGCCCCGTTGGCCTTGCTCCACACCTGTGAATGGCCAGGGCGCCCCTGAGTGCACTTGCACACCAACTTCGCTGGGCTGTTCATGGGATTGATGTTTCTGGTCCTTGTGGACGTACAGCTGATGCACACTACTACCTTGAGGAGCAGCATGGATAAACTATGCCAATTATTTAGCACCGATGAATACCAGAGGTACTTGCCACAGACAACGGGCCCTGTTCACCAGTGAGGAATTCCAGACATTCATGTGTGCCAATGGGGTAAAGCACATCGGGACTGCTCCATACCATTCATCCTTGAATTGTTTGGCAGAGTATCTGGCTCAAATGCTCAAGCACAGCATGAGGAAGCAGAACATGGTCTCCCTCGAAACAGAGTTGCCACGATTCTTGCTCCATTACGGGACTATGCCGCTTAACACAACCAGGGTATCACCGGCGGAGCTACAGATGGGCCGACACCTCCGGACCCGCCTGAGTCCAACATTCCCGTGTCTTGGTTGGAAAGTAGAGATGAAGCAAGGCCTTCAGAGAAAATACCTCAACCTGGCACCTGGTATAGAATTCAAACCAGGGGACACCATACACATCCACAATTTCTGGGACAGTGCTCAGTGGGTCCCAGGAGTCACGATAGCGAAAACGGAGCTGGTTTCAAACATATTCAGAATCAGGGAGAAGACAGTACGGAAGCAAATGGACCACCTCAATGGCAGGGAACTTACCTCCAGGGGATACAACGCCAGACATATCAGTACTTCTGCCGCCCTTTGTGCCGTCCTACAGTTAGGAGGCACAGCCCATCATGGACTAGCGTCAGGGCCAGCTATACAATGATGATCCCACAGGGCCTTGGACATGGACACGGACACATCAGCACTTCTGGACAACATCACAGCCAGAGAGACGTTGGTAGTTACCCTCTGTCATTCAACACGGAGGAGGCAATCAATAGGCCCCTGACCGGCCCCCACAGAGGCACAGACTCATGAGAAGGGGCAAAGAAGGCTCCCTCAGTGAGCCACTTGAGGGGGACCATTGGACTTGGTGGGCAGAGGGGGTGTGTGAGGATGTAACACCCTTATGAGGCCCACAGAGATAATTTCCCCATGGGAATACAAGCTTCCCTACTAGTGGGTGGAGGCCCGCTCAGATATCACTCATGATCTTACACTTTAAAAGCCAGCTCGGAATTGGACCGGCACTTCTGTTAGCCCCGACCAGGACCTATTGTGTTGTTTGTCGCTGTAGTGGCCATTTCCTTAAGCTTAAATCAACTCCAGTTAACTCACCTTCTTGGGCCTCCTGGATAGTTATATAACAGCAGCTGCTTCTGTCTCGCTCTGTCCATGTCGCTGTGTCTCTGTTATCTCTATGTCTGAAAAGCAGCTATCCCTCGTTTTGTGTCAAGGTAAATCTGTCAATAGGTTTTGGTTTAGGTTTCCTTCCTCATGACAACCAGATTGCATGAGCCTGCCTCTGGGCAAAGTTACTATGATCACCAACTCCAACATCCAGAACATTCTGGTTTACCTTAAATTAAGAAAACATTTTAAAACTTAAACATCTTATAAAGTTCAGTGTTCAGAACAGTAGGCCGAATGTCCATCTGATATTGATCTTTCAGTTTTATACAGACAGGATATCTCATTAAACCAGCCTGCCATCCACAGGTAGATTCCGAGAGTCATTCGACTGTCCGCAAAATATGAAATAATCTGATTACTGCTAACGTATTGGGCATTGACCTACATAAACTGCCCCTGGTGACACACTAGCGGAACGTTCAGTGAGTGAAATGCCTTCCTGCTTTAAGACCTGACTGATTCTTGATGGGTACAATACAGAGCAATGTGTGTGCATTCAATGATGGATTGCACTTAAAGTTACAAAGTAATATGGGGAAATCTGTGAACTCTCTCTTCTTGATTGTCAGCCTCTGTGAGTAAGGAAATGTACTGCTGTCTCCTTCCATCATCTGCTAATGATCATATGCCAATGTTGCTTATGCCACGTATTGCAGCCTAGAATGAGCCTGTGGCATAGAGGTTATGGATGACTCGCACCACCACAGTCCTGGGCTTGCTGTTTGTGTGCCCATTGGAGTTTGACTCCAATTCCTGCTGCAACAGGTGCCACAGATGAATGATTGTGTACTTGGAGAAGTGCAGCCCCCTCAGACACTGCCCCTCTGTCATGTTGAGGTAAGATATCCTGTTTGGGGACTTGATATCGGCTTTTTTGGCCCTTGCCTCTTTTGGTCTCTTCTTTGACACTCCACAGTCATTGCTGGCCTGCTTGTTCAACACCGCAACCCCCCCCCCCCCCCCCCCCCCCCACTCTCACCCCCACCATCCCCACCATGTGGCTGCATCCGAAGCAATCACAGTGATATTCCCATCTGTCCCGGCACTCCTGCAGGCAGTGAAGTGACTGAGTAGAGTGCAATCAAAAGTCAGCTCTCCAACAGCTTATTGAATGCTTCATAAACTTGACCAAAGCATGATTCTAAAACTCCCCACCAAACAGCAAAATAAGTATCCAGGTCTCTTTAACTCAGGCAAGGGTCACTTTAAATAACATTGCTTCAGCCTGCTTATAGAATGTTCACACTATGTTGTTATGGACAAGCTTAAAAATGATTGAATCAAATGCTCTGAGGAATTCATTGGCTTTAAGAGTTCTAGCACAATCTTCTCCAATAATATCAGGCACATTGATCCTAACACAAATGGATCATCGAATGATAAATGGATCCACTACAAGCCCACTGACTCCCACAGCTATCTGGACTACAGCTCTTCACACCCTACACCCTGTAAGGACTCCATCCCTTTCTCTCAACTCCTTCGCCTCCGTCGCATTTGTTCCGATGATGCCACTTTCCAAAATGGGGCTTCGAAAATGTGTTCCTTCTTCCTCGACCGTGATTTCCCACCTACAGTTGTGGACAGGGCCCTCAACAGTGTGCGGTCCATCTCCCACGCCACTACCCTCGCCTCCTCCACTCCCTCCAAGAACAAGGATAGAGTCCCCCTCGTTCTCACATTTCATCCCACCAGCCTCCGTATGCAAAGCATAATCCTCCGCCATTTTCGCCAACTCCAGCGTGAAGCCACCACCAAACACATCTTCCCTTCACTCCCTCTGTCAGCATTCCATAGAGACCGTTCCCTCGAGACAATCTAGTCCACTCCTCCACCATACCCAGTACCTCTCCCATCACCCATGCAATCGCAGAAGGTGTAACACCTGCCCCTTTACCTCTTCCATGCTTAACATCCCAGGCCCAAAACACTCATTCCAGGTTAAGCAGTGTTTCACTTGCACCTCTTTCAATCTGGTCTATTGCATTCACTGCTCCCAATGTGGTCTCCTCTATATCGGAGAGACCAAACGCAGACTGGGTGATCGCTTTGCTGAGCATCTTCGGTCTGTGCTCATTCAGGATCCTGACCTTCCTATTGCTTGCCATTTTAACAAAAGACCCTGCTCCCGTGCCCACATGTCTGTTCTTGGCCTGCTGCAATGTTCCAGTGAAGCACAACGCAAACTGGAGGAACAACATCTCATCTTCCGGTTAGGCACGCTACAACCTTTCGGCCTGAACATCGAATTCAACAACTTCAGATGATCAGCCCCACCTCGACCCATTTGTTTTCATTTCATTTTAACTGTCTTTTACCATTTCTTTCTTTCCTGCACCTTTCTCCTCTTTGCTTCCCCCTTCCCCTCCCCCCCACACCTACAGTTCATCCTCTGATGTTAGTTTCCCTGCTGTTTGACCTTTCACATCTTTTGTCCTCTCTGGGGACTGCCATTAACACTCTTTCCCCTTGGTTTCTATGGCCATTAGCACCTAGTTTCCCTGGGTTTCTGTGGCTATGACTCATCTTTCATTCTCACTCCACAGTATAAATATTTCCCACTCTCTATGTCTGTTAAAATGAAGTCCGCTAACGTTTAAAAGAGCTAACGTTTCGAGTTCGATGACTCTTTGTCAAAGCTGAGCTGTACTTTGACAAAGAGTCATTGGACTCGAAACGTTAGCTCTTTTCTCTCCCTACAGATGCTGCCAGACTTGCTGAGATTTTCCAGCATTTTCCCTTTCGTAATAAATGGATATGTGCCTTCAGCATTGTGGAATGATCCACATGGAAAAACTAGCACTTTAACAGCCATTTTTATCTCTTCGATGCCCAGGTCCAATGTTGTGTTTCAGGTTTACAATTAATTAATCTGCGTCCTTCTGTGAGGGGCTTTCAAAATAACATGACCATTCTGAGGCCTACTCTCCTCCCAGGGTAATCAATGATTGGAGGTCTCTCTTCTTGCAGCTGCTTTCCTTTTTGGCATAACTTAACATCCTCGATCTTGCATTTTGTGACCACCATGTGTGGAGGGTGAAATTACTCCCCTATTCTGCCGCTCCACACTTGTGACAGGGTCTTTAGAAAATTTAGAGAGGATGTGTGTGGCAGCGTGCCCCTTTAAGGGGACTGTGGTCATTACACTTGTGATGTCACAATCAAAATGGCCACCGGCCATTGTACACAGTTTTCTTGCTGCGACACAGCATCAATGGCGTCAGCCACGTTTATCGATTTTGCGTTCTTTTCCTTAGCCACGAATTCGGCATATTCACTGGATGCCTGCTCGCTGGCTTTACACATATTTATAGCATCTTCAATTGACAACACCAATTTTCTCAACATTTTCTCGCACAGCCGTTCACTGTTAATTCCGACTTGGTCCTGCAGCACAGACTTGGAGGCTGAGGCAAAATTACCAGACTGCGCTCGGAGCTTAAGATCTGTGACTTCTGAATCTACAAACTCTCCTCTTGAACTGCAGCAGTTTGTTTAACATGTACCGCTCATAGAATCTTTTCACAAACAGACATCTCTTTAGCACCATGTTGTATTTATTTTTCTCCTCATCTGCACTGAATTCAAACTAATTGAATAACTCCAATGTTTGCAGTCCAGGTAAATTTAGTAGGAGAGCTATCTTACGCTGGTCTGATGCATTTTCTAGCGCGGAGGCTGAAATAAATACTTCGAACTGTTGCTGAAAGAAAGCCCAGTTCTGGTATAGTTTAAAAAAAAAATTTAGAGTACCCAATTAATTTTTTCCAATTAAGGGGCAATTTAGCGTGTTGAATCCACCTAGCATGCACATCTTTGGGTTGTGGGGGCGAAACCCACGCAAACACGGGGAGAATGTGCAAACTCCACATGGACAGTGACCCAGAGCCAGGATCGAACCTGGGACCTCGGCGCCATGAAGCTGCAGGCTAACCCACTGCGCCACCATGTTGCCTCAGTTCTGGTATAGTTGACCGTGTGTCTTGAAGTGGTCAGGCTTCTTGAGACCTTCCATCGTCTGATCAGTCTTTACTATAGATTTTTTAAAAAGATGTAGCTTCTGGATTGCTTTCTTCAATCTCCAATGCTAATCTACACTAATCTAATTACAGTTTCTGTCAAGGGATTTACCCCTGGTGCCATGTAGTGTTCTTGGTTTTGCTTATTTAGGATGGATTGCATAGTGTTCCACAAAGACCAAAATATAGCTTTTATTTAAACAAAGCTATGATTTTATTTACAGTACTAAACTGGGTTTCGACACTTAGTCATTTTAGAATACAGAATTGATCAATAACATTGAACTACACTCATCTACTGCTAATCTCACTCACTGGTATAACTTTAATCGAACCTTCTCACACTAACTGCTCTGATGACCTTGCTCTAGCTTTCTCCTGCTTACTCCTCCCCTAAGGTCTGGCATCACTGCTATATATAGTGCTATTTGTAGCTCCCTCTAGTGGCTATTCATGGTACTACATTAACTCTTGTAATGCGAATAGTTATGATTGTACCACAGGGACAAGTCCTCGAAGGTCATGTGACCCAATTGGCCATTGGAGCCAGAGCATGCAAATCCTGGTGCATACATCCATATCCTGGAATCATACATTTGTATGATTGTATGGAGCAGATTTCCATGATTTAAAAAAAATTATAGCAGTCCACAGTCAGTTTCTCAGGATTGTCAATTTGCAAATTGCACACGGCACACCCAAAAGAGAGAGGGAGACACAGAGTGCAAGAGCACACAACTTCAAACGGCCCATGGGCTGTGCAACGTTGTTGTTTTTCTCCAATCACCTGCCTGGTTCGGCCCTTGAAGTACCTCGCTGGCTGTATATTCCAAAGAAACTCTATCAGTTCCTGTCTGCTGCCGTTATTGTTTCAGAACAGGAAATTGTCACGGGATGGAGTCTCTGTCTTCATCCCACTTGGTGGAATACAAAGTTGTGTGTATTGCAGCAGTCTGGACACTTTTCCTGTTGCCTGGAGCAGGGCCACGTTTTTATCCAACCAGCCAGAAAAAGAAAAAGATTAGAAATCGCACTTCAAAAAGCAGTCGTACTTTAGGGCAGCACTGTAGCTCTAGTGATTAGCACTGTGGCTTCACAGCTCCAGAGTCCCTCTGGGGGGGGGGGGGGGAGGGAGGGGGGAGGGAGGAGGGAGGGAGGGGGGAGGGGGGAGGAGGGAGGGGGAGGGGAAGGGAGGGGGAGGGGAAGGGAGGGGGGGAGGGGGGAGGGGAGGGAGGGGGAGGAGGGAGGGGGGAGGGGAGGGAGGGGGAGGGAGGGAGGGAGGGAGGGGGAGGGAGGGAGGGAGGGGGGAGGGGGGAGGGGAGGGGGGAGGGGGGAAGGGAGGGGGGAGGGAGGGAGGAGGGGGGAGAGGGGGAGGGAGGGGGAGGGGGGAGGGAGGGGGAGAGGGGGGAGGGGGGGAGGGGGGGAGGGAGGAGGGGAGGGAGGGGGGAGGGGAGGGGGGAGGGAGGGAGGGGGAGGAGGGGGGGGGAGGGAGGGAGGGGGAGGAGGGGGAGGGAGGGAGGGGGGAGGGAGGGGGGAGGGAGGGGGAGGGAGGGAGGGGGGAGGGAGGGAGGGGGGAGGGAGGGGGAGGGAGGGGGGAGGGAGGGAGGGGGGAGGATGGATTTTGAGGCCAGGCAGGGAAGAACAAAGGGGGAGTGGGGGGATTCCCCAAAGTGCACAGGACACCCTCTAAAGAAGGCAAACCTTTCCCTCTCTCCCATGCCCACTCTGCTCCACTACTCGCTGCCCCACATATTATGGCAGTGGAGGCAGACTTAGGACCTTAACTACCTAATAACTGGGAGGTTAAGGACCTCAGTAGGCTTTTGGGTTGCCGGCCCACTGGATGCCTCACCCACTCCATATTTTAGGGACCAGGTCAGGGGTGGGCAGGAAGACAATGGGTTGTCCACCCCGATGTATGCACCGTCTGCTGAAAGTATGCCCGGTAAAAGTGCAGGGTGGAGGCTAAAATACAGCCAAATACTTCAGAGATAGCAAAAAGATGTATTTTTGTACAAATTCCATAAGGTCAACCTTTTTAATGAAAAGTGGCATCCCTTCAGACTGATGATATTAAAGTGCTGCATGATTGTTGACTGGTGATATCAATCCAAATGTTGCATAATGACAATGTGAGAAAATCTTCTTGGTACAAGCACTAACTGTTGCCAAGGTGACAGTTAAGGCCTACCTCCTTAATTATATCCTAGACTCCAGAATGCCATCCTTTTTACCTGCACTAGACAGGTTTCTGTGACAACTGGCTGTTGTCAGCAATGAGACTGTCTCCTGCCACATTGCATTGATTGGAAATTCAGGATCGCTTCACTAACTATATCAACTCACAAGCCCTGGGCAAAACCAGAGACTATACTTTTACCAAGAGACAGATAGGCATGAATAAAGCGAACATACGTCTCTTATATAGTAGCCTTCAGAAAGAATAACCTACGGACAAATTTCTGTCATTTGGTAACGATAATTCCTGAAGATAGGCTAAAAATGATACATCAAGTCCCTTCTGTCAGAAAGAAAATGACTTGAATCTCAGGTCACAGTACAATAAGAATCTACAGTGATGATTTTGTAAGCCAAATAATAGGTGTGAAAACATTGGAGAAGGCTGTGTGTCATTACATAGGAAGTGCCATTGTTAAAATGCGTATCAGAATGAAAACTATTATGTAGATATTATTACATATGTCACTTTATTAAATGTTGGTAAATAAATGAGTGCAATTATTTCATATTACATCAGCAATGCCTGAGTAAAATAAGTTCTGTATGCATTTCTCCTCATGCATATGTTGCCTGTGTGGCCAGCTCATTAAAGAAACAGTGAGATGAACTTTAGCATCCAAAATCAGTAGGCTTATGTGTTGGGTCAAATGTTGAAATGCTAAAAATGTTAAACCTGCCTGCAGGTTTTCCAGCTATCAGGAAACTCTGCAGCTGCAGAGAGGTAAGATCAGCTGCAGAGGACAAGGAAGGACAGCCTTTACAGCACTGCTTGTGGGCCAGGAGAATGAGAAATGCTTCTACATCCAGCCCACAATCTCCCCTCCCAGCAAACCCGATCCCACGCAAATAATCTTACCCACCTCAACTGCCCACACTCCCTCTCCCTGCCAACACCCCACACTGTCCAACACCCCACCAACCACCCTTCCCTGTCAGCTGTGGCTCAGTTAGAAGCAGAGTTTTAGAGGGCTATAAGTTCAAGTCCCACGCCAGGATTTTGAAGGGGAAATGAAGAGGAAAATAAGGCTGCAAAAAGAGAATGTGGAAATAGAATGGCAGTTAACATAAAAGTAACCCCAAATTCTTGCAAAGTGTAAGCAGGTAGCAAGAGATACAGTGAGTCCTATTAGGGACAGAGAGGGCACAGGACAGGCTAGAATACTTAATGCTTGCTTTGTATTGGTATTTACTAAGGGAGAGGATGCAAACAAAACATCAATAGAAGTGGAGATGGGAGAAGTAATGGATGTGGTGAAAATTGAGAGGCAGGCGGTACTGGAAGGCTGGTTATGCATTATGCATAGAGTGGATAAATCACCTGGCTTACATCTCAGGATGCTAAAGGAACTGGTATAGAGAGAGTGGAACAACTTGTCATAATCTTCTAATCTTCCCTGGATACTGGGAAGGTAGCAGAAGATTGGAGAATGTCAAATATAACACACTTATTCAAGAAAAGGTGATAAGGATATTCTGAACAACTACCAGCTGCTCAGTGGTGGATAAGGTGTTCGAAATAATAATCAGGGGGAAAGAAAACATGCAAATGTAAAGGTTTGAGTTAACTAAGCAGAACCAGCATGAATTTATAAAAGACAGAGTGGCCTTGACTGATCTAATTTAATTTTTTGATGCAATGAATGTTGTTGATATTTTAAGATATGTAAAGAAAGTGCTTAAGAAAGTGCCACATAAAAGGCTGGTTAACAAACTTGAGGCTTAGGGACTTCAGGCATGTAGGAGGAGGTTGCACATTGTGTTGTTCCCGCCAGAGTCCTGAGTTTTAGGCCCTTTTCACCCATTTTTGGGGGGAAAAATTGCATGAAAAGTTGTCCACGTCAAGAATAGTTGGTGGGGGATGGCCATGAACCGGCAAAAAGATCAGGGGAAGAAGGATTCAAGCAGTAGTCTGTCAGGATGTTCAAGCACAATGAAGGCTGAGTGGGCAGGGAAGATGGCGGAGGCGAGTGGGCCGGGAGTGGCCACCTATATAACAGTGGATACATTGACAGGGCTAATGGCGTTGGAGTTCAAACGGCAATTCAATAAACACTTTGAGGGGCAAGGAGGGAAGATGCCGGAGTTCCTCAAGCATTCGGTGGAAGACTTGCTGGGACAAATAAGGGAGATGCTCGGAAGAAGATCAGAGACAGTGTGAGAGCAGGGCGAGGCATTGAAAGGGGCAGAGGAGGCACTGTCGAGGCACAGTGACAAACTTGCCTCACTTGAAGTTGAAATGGCCAAGTTGGAGGATCGGAGCAGGGAACAAAGGTGGAGGACCTTGAGAACTGGTCTCGGAGTCAGAACTTGCAGATTGTGGGGCTACCAGAGGGTGTGGAGGTGAATAAGCCAGAGGGTGAATAAGCCAGCAAGAGTGGTGATCGTGTGCTTTCATAGCTACCAGTGTAGCCACCTAAGATGGACACTGGGCTACAACATGGAGAACTGCTAAGGCTGCAGGGAGAAAACAGTCTTAGCAAGGACAAGCAGTTTGCAGAAGGCTAATTAGCATTCTGCACGTACAGAAACCAGTTTATGGCCAGGTGCAGGATCTCAGCTAAAGGTGTAAATGGCAACAACGATTTGCATAGTGATGAGGTGATCCAGATCTAGGCCCACACAATAGAAACATTTGGGTTTGAATGGATACTTTGAGTGGACGCCCAGACGAAACGGCACCATAAGTATCCATCACAAAGCACCATAGAAACCGCCCCACCCATCGAGAAGCGACCCTCAGATTGGGGGGTTTGGAAAATATCGATTGGGAGAAGACCCAATCGATACCTAGCAGGTAAAAGAGCCCGCCCCAAGGGGCACGGACCTCTAGGACCTATAAAAAGAAGGTCAAGCACATGATTTGGTCTGTTGCTTCCAGATTCCGGCCTAGGCTGTTGCATCCTGACTCCGACCCCAGCCTCCAGATCATGTCTTTCATCACCGGCCGTTGAGCATCAGCCATCGTTCAGTAAGTGCCAAAACAACGCTCGCTACGTGACCCAGGCATTGCTTATACTCTTGCCGACTATTAGTGAACAGAAGGTGCAGTCCAGAAAGGAACAAAGGCCTTGTCCCCTGACCTTGCTGGTTCCTACTTAGATAAGTATTTAGTCGTTTAATAGTAGAAATAAGTATTAGTCTTTAGCGTATGCATGCGTATTTATTATATTTGTTATAATAAATATCAATCGTTTGAACTTACTAATTGGTGTACAGTTTTATTACTTTGAACCTGACCTTGATATACTTGTGAGGTGTCTAAATACGGCACCTGGCGACTCCGAGCAGAATTACATACACAGAGCTGTAGTAGTGTTAAGCACACGGCCTTTAAACGGAGGCGTGTTAATACACTCCAATAAACGCGTAATACACTCAAGTAAAACGTGCAACACCAGGCGAAGGAGAAGGTGTTGAGGTGGGCCAAGCAGACGCGGGAGATGAAGTGGGAATGCACTGCAATTTGAATTTAACAGGATCTCACGTGGATTTGGTGCAAAGGAGAGCTCCCTTCAATAAAGCCAAGGTAGCACGGTACAAGGCAGATGTGCGCTTTGGAGTGGTCTACCAGGCGAAGTTGAGGGTCACGAGCAATGGGAGAGACCTTTATTTGGAGATGGTGGAAGTGGTGGAGGCATTTGTTCAAGCAGAAGGACTGGAACGTGGCTGATGGTGATGGATAAGAGACATTGGCGTTGGTGGTGGGTTGGGGTTGGTGGAAGACTAATATTTTGATAAATTTGAATGTTTTTGTTTGCCTAGCTGTTCTAATGCCCTTATTTTCTTGGCGGGTAGCTGGGCAAGGGGTAAGAGTTCAGGGGTCAGTCCTTTGGCAGGGGTTTTTCAGGTGGCAAGGGTGGGATGGAGAGGTTTTGATTCCTTTGGTTGAGTGGGGCAAGGGGGTTCTGGTGATGGGGCTGTGGCCTGGTTAGCTATCGAACGGGCGCGGAGGGTCTGCAGCCTGCCAAACCTGGTCAGGCAGGTTTCGGTGAGCCTAGAAGGTGAGAATAGTAGGGGGCTGGGTAGAGTGGGAAATGAGGTGGTATCAAGAAGAAGTTGTAGGAGGATTCTGGGAAGGAGGGGTGGGTTAGGTTGCTGATGGTGACAGGGGGGTGCGTGGCTGGACCACCTATTGGTGCGGTTAGATACTCTTGTACGGGCCCGGGGCGAGGTAGTTGGAGGGGTAGGAGTGGGAACATTCCCCAGAAGGAGAGGCTGAGAGCCGGGGTGGGGGATGAAGGGTGAGAGCCACCCAATTTGGTTGATGACATGGAATGTGGTAAAGGATGGGTAAGTCAGGTGTTCCATTCAGGATTTCATAGTCGGGCACAGGGTGGCGGCAGCTCTGATAAACAAAAGAATCCGGTTCCAGATGGAGAGGGTGGTGCAGGACAAGGGGGGAGGTGACATCCGCCCTTTTTTAAAGGAAGCATTAAGCCTTTAAAATGAAACATGGTCACACTGCTGGTAAAGTAGGGGCCGAGGAGTATTGTAGAAATGTGTTCAGCACTTGTCCATTAATATGACCAACAAACGTCTGGCCTGCACGCTGACTGCTGTAGGACACCTGCTCCTAATTAAGGATTCACCTGAGGAAGGAGCAGTGCTCCGAAAGCGAGTGTTTGAAACAAACATGTTGGACTTTAACCAGGTGTTGTAAGACTTCTTACTGTAATTAAGGTTGTGATCTGTTGAAGTACACAGAGGCATCAGTGAGCATGAATAATTCATTACTGATGCAGTGTTGGTGCTAAGTTGAGCAGCTAAAACAGATAAATAGATGGCCAACAAAAAGAACTAAGGAAAGACTTTCACCTTTTATGATCTCAACCTGTCGCAGAATGCTTTACAGCCAAAGAAGTGCATTCAAAGTGTAGTCACTGCTGTAATGTCGGAAAGGTGATAGCTAATTTGTACACAGCAAGGTCCAGAAAAGAGCAGTGTGATTGAATGATCAGATAAGCTGTTTCTGGAAGGTAGCTGGGGGGATACATTTGGGCTGGAGTCTGGGGAGAACTCCACTGTTCTTTCTTGAATAGCGTCTTTCACATCTGCCTGAGAAGACAGACAGGGTCTCGGTTCAACAAAAAGAGCTTTTTATAGAAACGGTGAAGAAGAAAGAACAAGGTAAAGGGGACAGTGACTGAATAATATTAGGTGAAGCATTATCAACATACTGAAAGCTGTAACTCAAGCAACTTGCTCAAGACACTTCAGAACACCAAATATATTGTTGCTGAAGGGGAACACCTAAGAAAGAGAAATGATTATTTCTACAGGAAAATGAAATATTGAAAAAATCTAGTGATGTGGTACAGTTGCACAGTGGCTAGCACTGTTGCTTCACAGCTCCTGTGTCCCAGGTTCGATTCCCGACTTGGGTCACTGTCTGTGCGGAGTCTGCATGTTCTCCCTGTGTGTGCGTGAGTTTCCTTCGGGTGCTCCAGTTTCCTCCTACAGTCCAAAGATGTGCAGGTTAGGTGAAATGGCCATGCTAAATTGCCCTTAGTGTCCAAAAAGGTTGGGTTGGGATATGGGGATAGGTGTGGGCTTGGGTGGGGTGCTCTTTCTGGGGGCCAGTGTGGACTTGATGGGCCAGGTGGCCTCCTTCTGCACTGTAAATTCGATGATTCTATGAATTGTGAAGAAAGTGAAACCAAGGAATTAAAAAGGAAGATTTCCATTTATATCAGGCTTCTACCGGATATTTCAAAGTCCTTAACAGCCAGTGAAGTACTTTTCAAAGGGTCGTTAATGCTATAATGTAGGAAATGCAGCAGATTAAAAAATATTCTTTCATAGGATGTGAGTGTCACTGGCTAGGCCAGCATTTTTCACCAATCCCTAAATGCCCTTGAGAAGGTGGTGATGGGCTGCCTTCTTGAACTGCTGCAGTCCATGTGGTGTAGGTCCACCCAAAGTGCTGTTGGAAGGGAGTTCCAGGATTTTGACCAAGCGACTGTAAAGGAACGGTGCTGTAGTTACAAATCAGGATGGTGTGTGACGAGGAGGAGAACTTGAAAGTGGTGGTGTTCCCTTGCATCTGCTACCCTTGTTCTTCTAGGTTGTAGATGTTGCAGGTTTTGAGGTGTTGTTGAAGGAGTCTTAGTCAGTTGCTGAAGTGTATCTTGTAGCTGGTACACACTGCTGCCACTGTGAATCAGTGTTAGACTAAATGTTTAAGGTGTTGAATAGAGTTCACTTCAAATGGCTGCTTTGTCCTGGATGATGCTGCACTTCTTGAGTATCATTGGAGCTGCACTCACCCAGACAAGTGTAGAGTATATTCCATCATACTCTTGACTTGTGCACTGTAGATGGTGAGCAGGCTCTTTGGAGAGTCAGGAGGTGAGTTACTTGCCACAGGATTCCTAGCATCTGACCTGCTCTTGTAGCCATTGGTTCAGCTGATTTGTGAGGTAGAACAAGGCCAGCAGCACGGGTTCAATTCCCGTACCAGCTGAGAACTCTGAATTCTCCCTCTCTGTACCCGAACAGATGCTGGAATGTGGTGACAAGGGGATTTTCACAGTAGTGACTGGGGGATTTTCACAGTAACTTCATTGCAGTGTTCATGTAAGCCTACTTGTGACAATAAAGATTATTTACTTAATCACAGTATTTCTCTGACCAGTTTCTGGTCAATGATTACCCCAGGATGCTGATACTGGGAATCAGCAATGGTAATATCATCAAATGTTAAGATGAGATGGTTGGATTCTCTCTTGTTGGGACTAGTCATTACCTCGCACTTGCATGGCATGAATGTGACTCGCTACTTATCAACCCAAGACTGAATATTGTCTGGGTCTTGCTGCATATGGACACCAACTACTTCAGTATATGAGGAGTCATAAATGGTGCGAAACACTGCGCAATCATCAACGAACATCCTCACTTCTGACCTTATGATGGAAAGAAGGTCACTGGTGAAGCAATGGAAGATGGTTGGATCTTGGACACTGAGTGACTATTGGAAGGTTTTACGAAATTGGATTATAAATGCAGTGGCCAATCTAAGGATTAAAAGCTAGTTTTAGTTATGGTGACCACAAAATCATCATTAATTGTTGTAAAAACCCATAACGTCCTTTTGATAAGGAAATCTGTCATCCTTGTCTGGCCTACATGTGACTCCAGATCCACAACAATGTGGTTGACTCAATGGTCCAGGAAATAACTCATTTCCAGGGCAATTCAGGATTGGCAGCCAATGCTGGATCTGCCAATGACACCCACATCCCAAGAAATATATATATATTTTTAAAACTGAACAATTGATCCATATGACTGCAGCCTTGACAGTACAGTGCACACTCAGCAATGCACAGCAAGTCAGCCTTTACTTTTGAGCTCAAACCCTGGATTAGGACTTGAACCTGGAACTTTATGATTCAGTGGCAAATGTGCGATCAACTGAACAACGAATAACAGTTTAGAAGGATTCACTGGAAGGTCATGCTGTCAGTTCTGTTTTCTATTGAATTGTTTAACAAGAGCTCTGCCAGAAATAAATGTTGGAGAAATCAAGTGACGGGCGGATAAGTTATTTCACGCAATAGAAAATGAGTTGCTGGCTGTTGTCCGTGTGGAAAGTAACAGCATAAAAAACATTGGAAGTATCCAAACGTAGGTTTTGAAATGGAAGGAAGCAGGAATTCAGAGTTGCATTTCCTGGGAAGTCGTCACACAATACCAAAGGGAAAAATATTTTGAGAAGGATTTTGAGAATAGCTGGGTGATTAATCAAATAATAATCTTTTGGAGGTCTTGGTTTTCTGGAAAAATTAAACTGACTGAGGGATGAAGCCAAGAATTGGCTTACATGGCGGCTATGCAGAATCAGGTAAGATGAACAAAAATGATCTGTGAGGTCAATTAAAATGGGGCAAGATAAGGACATGGGGCCTGATCATGAGTTGGGCCATTTCCCAATTTTGCGTTCCCAAATTCTGATTTGCTCCACATGCAGATGTAAATTTCACCCCACGGAGTTGGAGGCAGACTAGAGTCAGGGTTGTTGCCGTCCCAATTTAGGCCAAAAGTGGGAACAGATGCGGGTGGATGCTGAGACTCGCAGGTCAGAAGACTTGCTTCGATTCGCGAGGACATCGGCTGAGTTCTGTGGATTACTTTTAGACCCTTCACGCCTCACCCCAGCACCCATACCCTCATGCTCTCTCGATGGCTGTTTAGCACAGGGCTAAATCGCTGGCTTTGAAAGCAGACCAAGACAAGCCAGCAGCACGGTTCAATTCCCATACCAGCCTACCAGAACAGGTGCCAGAATGTGGCTACTAGGGGCTTTTCACAGTAGCTTCATTGAAGCCTACTTGTGACAATAAGCGATTTTCATTTTTTTTACTTCCCTCATAGGAGCATTGTGAGTACATCTACACTACATTGACTGCAGCAGTTCAAGAAAGAGGCTCAACACAACCTTTTCAAGGGCAGAAAATGTTGGCGTTACCAGTGATGTCCACAACCCATGAGGGAATAAAAAATCTCCCATATTCCTCCATACCCCGTGAAACCTTTAAATACCCCTCTGCAACCCCCATGCCCCTCTATACCTACTCACTCGGTATAACAATGTACAGAACATTTGAGCCATTTGGCAACAAAGGGAAGCCATTGAAATGCTTCTGAATATTAAAATAACAATTATGCATTAAAACACCCTTTGAAAAAATCTCTCCTCTCAAGTGTTCATATATCTGTCAAAGTAAGTAGTCATTCAACAATCTCTTCAAAGCACTTTTGCCTTATTAGCAGATCATAAAACAATCAAACAAAGCTCATAGTCCCCTCCACAGTGGTGTAAACAGCTAACTAGTGAGGTTTCAAACTCAGCCAAGCATTAATAACAAGATTCCATTGCACAACTAAAAAAACAAACCCTCCGGAGCTCAATACAATAGATTATTTAAAGTTGCAATATCAGATGACCAGCCACTTTCCATTTTTCCTCAAAGGCTGAACAGATGGATGTTTGATCAAAGATGTTTGGCATCTGCTCAGCTATCCTAATAGCTTAACAGACTTCTGGACTTTAAATCGATGTAAAAAAAATCAAAGCACCGTGTCCAGTTGACCAATTAAAATCATCTTCACAATTGTTGAATTCAGTAGAGCACTTTGTCGACTGGATAAAGTACTCTGATCAATATGAACATTGACACAATACTGGTCAATTTAATGGTCACTTGCCTTTTAAGGACAGAACCCTATAATCAACTTCTGCATTCAAATATATTTAAACAATTAAGCAGCATTACATTATGACATTTGAAGTTGGCAAGAGCTTCTAAACTTACCAGTCAAAAGGTTCCCGACTATAAAACAAGCTTTCCCCAATGTTTACGAACTGACTATCCTGATATATTTCACACAGGCTTCAGGATCCTACCAGTCTGCCTAAAATTATGGATCTATGAATTTCTGGGAAATTCACAGTTGAGCAGGAATTTAATTTAATTTAAAATTAAATGCCGGCAAGGCCAGCATTTGTTGCTCATCCCTAATTGCCCTTGAATGGAGGGCTTATGAGGCCATTTCAGAATTATGTTAAGAGTGAACTACTTTGTTGTAGGTCTGAGCCAAGACCAGGTAAGGACAGCAGCTTTCCATCCCTAAGGGGTTTTCCTGAACCAGATAATTTCATTGTCACTGTTGCTGAGACTAGCTTTCAATTCCAGATTTATTAATTGAATTTAAATTCCACCAGTCGCCATGGTGGGATTTGGGCCCATGTCCTCAGAACATTCGCATGGGCCTCTGGATTACTCGTCCAGTGATATCACCGCTATGCCACCGTCTCCCCCTGAACCTGACATTACTTTGAGTGAGCATTGTGTCACGAGCTGCCACGACTGCTGCACCGGTCAAAATGGCAGCCGGCAGGGATTGCATAGGAAATTTTAACCTGTCTCCATTTTGGTCACCTGACACAGGTTTGCACAGAGTTAGGATTGCAAAATCTGACCCAGAGAGTACAAATGTAAGGATGGTATGCAAAATCTTTATAAAATACCTTTCAGGTCTCAGTAATGTGTCCAAATTTAACTCTACACTTTAAGTAAGTCTCTGAAGAGTCTCTGAAGAGGGTATGGAGCTGTCCAGAATAGTAGCAGGGGGATGATGGATTTCAGTTATGTGGAATGATTAGGGAAGCTGAGATTTCTAGGGAAGTGGAGTTTTGATATGGGTGTAAAGGTAAATAAGGAGAACTATCACTGTTGGGGTGGTCAGTAATCGGAGGACACAAATTTAAGATAATCAGCCAAAGAACCAGAGGGATGATGAGAATTTGTTTACACAGTGAGTTGCTATAATCTGGAACACACTGGCTAAAAGATTGATGAAGCACATTTAATAGCAACTTTCAAAAGGGAATTCTGTGCATACTGGCGATGGAAATAGCTGCGGGGCTACGGGGAGAAAGCAATGGAATGGGATTAATTGGATAGCTCTTTCAAAACATTGTACAGACATGATAGATTGAGTAGCTTCCTTCTGTGCTGTACAATTCTATGATATGAGGTGCGGTAATACAGAGATAGATGGAATGAGATAATAACTGCAAGTTTCGGGGAGAATGTTTATACTAATTCAAGGGGCGTGCATGTTTTTTGAACTGGAAACGTACATCTGGGGTCCAAACTGAAGGTCCGCCCAAAAGAGCCCTGATCACTCTGTTCGATTCCTAACCAATAAATGGGTGGGGGCCATCAAAATGCTAATTGGTCGTAGTTTCGATACCGTCTGGGCTCCTTGCTTGCAAATATACATTTCAGGCTCTGAGCCTGCCTGAATCTTGCTTTGTCCATTTTACTCGTTAGGCTTTGTGAGTTTCTCTGTTCCTGGTTGTAAGTGGCCATCCCAGATGGCTACAGGTTGAAGGTGTGGGCTTAGGTAGGGTGCCCTTTCCAAGGGCCGGTGCAGACTTGATGGGACGAATGGCCTCCTTCTGCACTGTAAATTCTATGATTCTATGATCAGGAAGCTCTGAAAAGAAGCCTGAACGTTAATAATGAGACACTTCAATTGCCTAGACTGGAAAACAACAGAGGAAAACTGGGCAATGAGTGACTCTTGGGTGACTCAAATTGGTCCTTATCTTATTAGGCAATCTAATGTGGTAAGATCAATCCAAGCTTCTTCTTTAGCTGACCCAAGTATGGTGTCTAAACATGAGGGAGCTTCTGGGACTAACGATCATCGTGTGTTTTAAATTACTTTGCATGCTGTTATGAATTTATATTTGCCCTTGGTACCTTTTTGATTTTAAGCATTTCTGTCACTCCTTTAAACAGGTTTAGCATCATACATACTTTAAGAGGAACTGACCCACACTACTCTATTTCTACTGGGTTGAAAGTAACATTTGCAAGAGTATAATGATTAATAATTAATAACTGAACTAAACCCAATATTCAAGCCTACTGTCTGCATATTTCTTCAATCTTTCTGATGACAGGATAAACTATCACCAGGTGAAACAATGGTTGTATGAATTATTAATCTGCTTTATTAAACAGTGAGGTGAATGTGTAAAACAAAAGTTGAGATAGAATTTAATAAATGTATCTTCATGTAATGATATAAAAATAATGAACCATGCAACACTGCTTCACTAACTCCATGAAATGCACTCCTCAAGCAAATTATGGGCCTTGTCACATATAATAATAATAATCTTTATTAGTGTTACATGTAGGCTTACATTAACACTACAATGAAGGTACTGTGAAAATCCCCTAGTCGCCACACTCTAGGGCTTGTTCGAGTACACAAAGGGAAAATTCAGAATGTCCAAATCAACTAACAAGCACGTCTTTTGGGACTTGTCGGAGGAAACCGGAGCACCCGGAAGAAACCCACACAGACATGGGGGATAACGTGCGGACTCCGCACAGACAGTGACCCAAGCCGGGAATCGAACCCGTGTCCCTGATGCTGTGAAGCAACATTGCACTGTGGTGCAGTGCCGCCCAAGTTCTACAATATTTTTGCATGGCAAGTTGCCAAATGTGCAATACTGTGACAGTGAGGGAACCTGGGCCTCTGGAATATGAGTGAAAAGGGCGAGCAACCATGTATCCCTTAACCAATCAATTGAAAAATGGTGCAATTAGCAATACAAGGACTGAGAAAGAAGTGTAAACGAGAAGGGTGAATTCAATACAAAATTAGGTACAGAAAGAGAAACAAAGTGAAAAGGTAAGATTGCATTAAAGCAAAAAAAGTGCCAGAATGGAAAGCACAATTAGAAATTCAATTTTAAATGTCTTAAATCTCCAACTGCAATTGAAACTTGCAGGATTGATATGTCACACTTGTAATTTTCAGTACTGGAGGGATTGATTGACAGTAATGAAAACTCATCAAATAGTGAATAATGCACTTAGACTGAAATGGACAAGCTTTAGCTTTCTGTGATAAGTTTATTATGTACTCATCGTTTGTACAGCAATTTCAGACATTCAATGCATGAAATTGATAAACGCAGACAGTGAGATGCCAGTTTTGTCAAGCTAATGCTTGCAAGGTGCAACTTGAACTTTTGAATTTTCATGTTTAACCTCACATCCACCCCTTTCCTGAAGCTGTTGGTATTTGGGCACAAATAACAGCAAGTGCCATTAACCGCCCATTATTTTGACAGCACATTATGAGCCAATAACTTGTGTTTATGAATGATGATGAGTCAACAGCTCATTTGCATTCAATGGAAATAAAACTCAGAAGAATGTAAAACTCCAGTGTTCTGGCACCCCCTCCAAACTACTCTCCCGTCTAGCAAGGCTCCATCCAAGGAAAGAGCTTTGCAAAATGACCTTAGCTGTCTTTTAAAATTCATTCACTGTTTTAATCCCTTTTTCCACGGTATTTAATAATGGATCTCTAATGGTCTCATTTAACTTGCAATGATAGATTATTCATCTAATCACCAGTTTGTCAGCCAGTTTTACACATGCAATTATTGCAGAAAGGATCATAGAAAGATAATCATTAACAGCATCATGTCAGAATATTAACAAGTCCGCCACAGGCAGAAATAAATAAAATGGATGGATCAATACATTATTTGCATTGGACGTGTAAATTTCAGTCAAGGGAAGATTATTCTGTTTGTTTTGAAACAGAAAACATGACCAGAATTTTTAAAATTCAGAGGTATAACATGTAAATTATCATTATAGAACATACAGTGCAGAAGGAGGCCATTCGGCCCATCGAGTCTGCACGGACCCACTTAAGCTCTCACTTCCACGCTATCCCCGTAACCCAATAACCCCTCCTAACCTTTTTTTTTGGATGCTAAGGGCAATTTAGCATGGCCAATCCACCTAACCTGCACGCCTTTGGACTGTGGGAGGAAACCGGAGCACCTGGAGGAAACCCACGCAGACACGGGGGGAACGTGCAGACAGTGACATTATGTGACATTAGTAGAAGTATTATCCAGGTTTAAGTATGTCTTAATTATTGTAAATGCAGCAAATATTTTATTTAGCCCCATATTAATGCTTAAAGATTGTCTTGCGCATATGTGGCATGACATTATCTTGAATCTTGCCTGTAAATGATGTAAAATGGCACCATGCTATTGTTCAATGTTACTATAATGAACCATGTATAATTGAAATATTGCATGAGCGTTTCGTCCGCATCACTCTCCACATTATCTGAGATCTTTAATGACTTGTTGAAAAGTAAATTTTATTTGTGGCTCAAAATTGAACTCTCAAAAACATTGACTTGCTTCTGATTCACTGATAGGATTGAATATCCTGAAAATCTACAGGGAGCGATATCTATTTAGGTACTTTGGCATGACAGAACAGAAGATGGATTTTTATTAACTGTGCCAAAAATCAGGGATCACAATGCAGTACAATCTCCAATGAAACAAATAACAGCAAGTGCCATTAGCTTCACCATTATTTTGACAGCAAATTATGGATCAAAAACTCGCCTACGTGCAACGATGAATCAGCCACCCATTTGCAGTCAATGGAAATAAAAATTAGAAGACTGTAAAACTCCAGTGTTGTGGCACCACCTGCAGCCTAGTTTCCCGTCTAGCCAGATTCCGCCCAAGGAACAAAGCTTTGCAAAATGATCTCAGCTGTCTTTTAAATTTCATTCACTGTTTTAATAAAGATTCTGCTTAGGTCATTTAAGAAAGGGAAATAGTTTGCTTAACTGGGAATCAGTTAAGCAGAAAGCAGGGTGGTTTTGCCAACACACAGTAGTGCCGTCCACTACTGATGGATGCAGATATGTGCTCTTGGTGTATTACGACTGACGTTCAATTGCTTGAGTACAAGAGATCAAGACGCTTGTGGTGAAAATGGGGAAGGTGCAGGAGCTGAGTGAGGAACCAAGTGTGTGCAGAAGAGATGGGGTTAAGGGCATGGAGGGGGAGGATGGGGGGGGAGACAGGGTGGTGTGGGATGGATACAATTTTTCCCAGATACTAAAGAACCTCTTAACTGGCCAAGTTTGGGTCTTAAGCTTGTTTTCTAGGAGTCACCAGGAGAAAAGGAAAGTTGGGTCATTAGCACTTGGCTGGTGCTCCCTATTGATCTGCAGGAGGAATGGGAGGAGAACATAAGATCAGACAGAGCTGTATCAGCTGTTTCGGGATAGAGGGACAAGAGGGCGAGGTGCCCTTCTTCGCCCTTGTTGATGTAAGAGTCTCTAAACTGCCCCCTCCCCATGCTCCAACCCACCAATAAGGGGGTAATCGAGCCCCCCATCCGTACCCCACATCATAATGGCAAGGCACCCTCATATGGGCATGATGCCATCTGGGTACCTTGGCACTGCCGTCCTGACTGGCAGTGCTAGGCTGGCAGTGCCACGTTGCCCAGGTGGCATCAGGGGTGCCATGGTACCACCCAGAGGCCCGCAATCACCTGGGAGACCCCAGCCAAGTGCCGGTATGCCTGGTCCATGTTTGTGGAAACCAGTGATAAACAGCACCTGCTTGGGGTCTCCAAGGTGAGGCTGTTAGTTCCAGGGCACCGGGTAGATCCAGCATAGACATATTCAAGTGAAACTAACTGATCACTTGAATATGCAAATCTGGGTCCCAACCTCCAGATCCTGACACCTTGCGAGATCTCGTCAGATAATGCGAGGCGTGACAAGGCCAATAAATCTCGCAAGAGGCCTCTCAGGGGCTTTACCACCCTTGCCACCTCCCGAATTGGGCATGTCGAGGCTGATAGATCACGCCCGATATCTCTAAGGGAGTTGTCACTAGCTTTTCGGTGCTGACGGTTCCATTGCTGATGATGCCTCTTAACCAATCAATGAAATACAAATATGATAATTAACTCGGACAGGACATATTCTGGGGGATGTTATCATATGACCTCCTACCTTCAACTGCCCCATTCCCAGGCACTGCCATGACTGCCCAACATGTCAATCATCACAGAGTCCCACCTTCCTATGGCTTTCCAATATGATCCGGTTCTGACTTTTGAAAATCCTAGTTTTAGCACCTCCAGCCAAATTCAAGTTATGAAGTTCAAATTATGGTAATCAGCTATTAGGATCAGAATTACAAGTGAATGTATTTTGTTAGCAGAGCAATCATTTGGCGCCTATTTTCACCCTTTCATCAAAATCACTACTGTGCTCTGTACTGATGACTATCTGATCTAGACTACAGCATCAGTCTCCTCTCGAAGAATCCCATTCCTGCTCAATCCCTACCTGTCACCATTTTCCAGAGGGCCCCCACATGAGCAGCCCATATGCCCATTGTTTCCAGGTAAGACCCTCAATTCTAGATGCTTATTGGGGTTCTGCGATTTACAATGGAACCTCAATGCAATTTTGAAGTAGCAAAGGGTGGACTGCCCATCATGACTATTGGTACCAAGCACACAGTGGCAAACCAGCAGTCCTTAAAGTGATAACGGTAGACCGCTCATTAAGGGGTCAGCTTTTTGGGGAAAGAGAGGAGGAGAAGCAGTACTGCCCCACCTGTTACTTCCATCTTTGCCCCCTTATTGTCCCTCACCGCTAAGGAGAACATTTCCCACTCAACTCTCTGGTGAAGCCAATAGTACTCACAACTCTCCAAAGGGTGGTTGCTACTTTGTATAATTTATTAGTCTTAATTTTTTAGCTGAATTATTCCAGTGAATGTAGTCACCACTTGTGGTAGTCACCACTGTTGTATTATATTGTATATATGGGTATTACAGTAAGGCCTCTGTACTACAGGTACGGGGGTAGATCCCTGCCTGCTGGCTCTGCCCAGTAGGCAGAGTATAAATGTGACGGCTCTCTGAACAGCAGTCGTTTTGTCAGCTGCTGTAGGAGGCCACACATCTTTGTGTAATAAAGCCTTGATTACATTCCACTATTGTCTCGTCGTAATTGATAGTGCATCAATTTATCACATAGAGCTTTTTCAGAGATGGACCTCCACATCAAGCCGGATCGCCTGCAGCTGCATCCTCAAGCAGACAACGCCAAAAAGGACTTTGAACATTGGCTAGCCTGTTTTGAAGCATACATCAGTTCTGCACCAGACCCAATCTCAGAAGCACAGAAGCTCCAGATTCTGTACATGCGGCTGAGCCCAAATGTTTTTCCCCTCGTCCAGGACGCGCCGACCTACGCAGAGGCCATGGCGCTACTGAAGGAGAATTAAGCTCAGCAGACCAACAGGATCCAAGCCAGCCACCTCCTGTCCATGAGGCACCAACTTCCAGGTGAGTCTGTGGATGATTTCTGGCATGCCCTGCTCACCCTGGTGAGAGACTGTGACTGCCTGGCCATTTCGGCCACTGAACATTTGAACCTGCTAATGGGAGACGCGTTCATTACAGGCATAGGGTCTGACTACATCCGCCAGCACCTCTTAGAAGGGGCCACGCTTGACCGCACGGCGACCAAGAAACTAGCGCTCTCTCTCACGCTCGCCTCACGCAACATACAGACTTATGCCCTCAACCACACGGGCTCAAACCCCGTGCATCGTGGACCCCGTCAGCGGCCACCCCATCGTGGACCCCATCAGCGACTCACCTCAGCCAACCCCACGCCTGCGCCGTGTGGAAGCCAACCAACACCGGGGGACCCAAGTGCTACTTCAGCGGACAGATTAAACACCCCCGGCAGCGCTGCACGGCATGGAGTGCGCTCTGCAAGGCCTGTGGCAAGAAGGGACATTTCGCTGCAGTGTGCCAGGCCCGCTCAATCAGTGCTATTGTCCCGGCACTACCCACGTGCAGCCAGTGGGTGCAGCCATCCTCCTCTCCTCATACCACGTGCGGCCCGATACGCTGCCACCTTGCTCCATTCACAACACGTGCGGCCCGTGGGCGATGCCATCTTGCCTGTCTCAGAACCAATGGACGCTGCCAACTTGCCTGGCCCAGGACACGTGCGGCCCGTGGGCGCTGCCATCTTACCCGCCTCAGGACCCCTGCCCGTCGGGCACCTCATCGGGCTGCTCGTCGCCTGCAACCACCGACGATCAGCCGCGCATCGCCTCGGTCATGATCGACCAGTCTCGAGCGCACAACCTCGCGACCGCTCCGACAAAGGTGAAGGTCGACGGGCACGAGATATCCTGCCTTCTGGACTCCGGGAACACTGAGAGCATCATCCACCCCGATACAGTAAGGCGCTGCTCCCTCACAGTACACCCTGCTAACCAAAGACTCTCCCTGGCCTCCGGATCCCACTCCGTGGTGATCCGGGGGTACTGCAACGCCACCCTCACCATCCAGGGCGTAGAGTTCAGCAGCGTCTGGCTGTACATCCTCCCCAGCCTCTGCGCTGCCTTGCTACTCGGCCTGGACTTCTAGAGCCTATACCTGAAATTTGGCGGGCCCCTGCCACCCCTTACTGTTTGCGGCCTCGCGACCCTTAAGGTTGACCCGCCTTCCCTTTTTGCAAACCTCACCCCGGATTGCAAACCCGTCGCCACCAGGAGCAGATGGTATAGTGCCCAGGACAGGACATTCATCAGGTCTGAGGTGCAGCGGCTGCTGCGGGAAGGTATCATCGAGGCCAGCAACAGCCCCTGGAGAGCCCAAGTGGTAGTGGTGAATATCAGGGAGAAAAGCAGGATGGTCGTTGACTACAGTAGACCATCAATCAGTACACGCAGCTCGACGCATACCCCCTCCCACGCATATCTGATATGGTCAATCAGATTGCACAGTACCGGGTCTTCTCGACAGTGGATATGAAATAGACCTACCACCAGCCCTCCATCCGTAAGGTGGACCGCCCATACTCTGCGTTTGAAGCAGACGGCCGCCTTTACCATTTCCTTAGGGTTCCCGTCGGCGTCACCAACAGGGTCTCGGTCTTCCAACGGGAGATGGACCGAATGGTTGACCGGTACGGGCTGCGGACCACTTTACCGTACCTGGACAATGTCACCATCTGCGGCCACGACCAGCAGGACCACGACGCTAACGTTTCCAAATTTCGCCACAACGTCACACTCTTCAACCTAACTTACAACGAGGAGAAGTGTGTGTTCAGCACGAACCGATTAGCCATCCTCGGCTATGTGGTTCAGAACGGAGTTTGAGGGTCCAACCCTGATCGCATGCGGCCACTCATGGAACTCCCCCTCCCCCATTGCCCCAAGGCCCTCAAACAATGCCTAGGGTTCATTTCGTATTACGCCTAGTGGGTCCCAAATTATGCGGACAAGGCCCGCCCACTCATTCAATCCACTGCTTTCGCACTGACGGCCGAGGCTCACCAGGCCTTCAACCATATCAAGGCCGACATCGCCAAGGCTGCAATGCACGCGGTTGACGGGACGCTCCCCTTCCAAGTCGAGAGCGATGCATCAGACATCACTCTAGCCACCACCCTCAACGAGGCAGGCAGGCCCGTGGCATTCTATTCCCGCACCCTCCATGCCTCCGAAATTCGGCACTCCTCCATCTAAAAGGAGGCCCAAGCTATCGTTGAAGCTGTGCGACATTGCAGGCATTACCTGGCCGGCAGGAGATTCACTCTCCTCACTGACTAACGGTCAGTTGACTTCATGTTTAACAACACACAGCGGGCTAAGATCAAAAATGATAAAATCTTGAGGTGGAGGATCGAGCATTCCACCTACAACTACGAGATTTTGTATCGCCCCGTTAAGCTCAACGAGCCCCCCGATGCCCTGTCCCGAGGTACATGTGCCAGCGCACAAGTGGACCGACTCCGGACTCTGCACGTCAATCTCTGTCACCCAGGGGCCACCCGTTTTTACCACTTCATTAAGGCCTACAATGTGCCCTACTCCATCGAGGACGTCAGGGCTGTCACCAGAGACTGCCAGGTCTGCACGGAGTGTAAACTGCACTTCTACCGGCCAGACCGTGCGCGCCTGGTGAAGGCCTCCCGCCCTTTGAACGCCTCAGTGTGGACTTCAAAGGGCCGCTCCCCGCCACCGACCGCAACACGTACTTTCTTAATGCTGTCGATGAGTATTCCTGATTCCCCTTCACTGTCCCATGCCTCGATATGACATCTGCCACCGTCATCAAAGCCCTCAACACAACCTTCACTCTGTTCGGCTTCCCCGCCTACGTCCACAGCGACCAGGGATCCTCATTCTCCTGCTCCACCTCTAGTCCTCAGAAAAAAGTCTCCTGCTCGAGGCAATGCCACTGTTGAGCAGGTACTGGCGCAGCTCATCGCTCATAAATGAGGATCCCTCTAGAGCAGTGACCTCTAGTCCTCAGCTCACTCACCAATGGGAACAGTTTCTCCTTATTTTCTCTGTCCACACCCCTTGTGCTTTCGAACACCTCCATCCAATCTCCGCTTATTATTTTCTTTTCAAAGGGAAACAGCCCCAGCTTCACCAATCTATCCATTTAACTGAAGTTCCTCATCCCTGGAAGCAGACAGATAAATCTTTGCTGCACCCTCTCCAGTGCCATTAGAAGTGAGAGATCTTGGCATACAGCTGCACAGGTCCTTAAAGGCAGCAGTTCAAGTAGACAAGGGGTTGTTAAGAAAGCATATAGAATGCTCTCCTTAATTAGCAGGGGTCTATAATATAAAGGTAAGGATATAATGTTCGAATTGTACAAAACACTGGTGAGGCCACGACTGGAATATTTTGTGCAGTTCTGGTCGCCACGTTACAGGAAGGGCAGTATTGCTCTGGAGAGAGTGCAGAGACTAGGAGTGATTCCCTTTCCTTTTCCATGTAAATGTCTGCATGATGGATAGCTTGCTGGACTCCATCAGAATCCAGTGGCTGCCCTTCCTCCCCCACAATGGAATCCTGCCGCCCCAGTTGGCAAGTAGGAGCATTCTCCCCCACACTACTATGGGAATTAAGTGTGACCACCCATTAGACACCCCAACCAGACCCCCCACCCCCCCCCCCCTCCCCTGACCCCTAATAAGACGAAAGCTGAGGAGCAGTCCGGGCAGTAGGTTTAAATATCGCAGCATTTTTATTTAACTTTTCCAGACAAAAGTGTTTAAAGCAGCAGCTGTTACAGGTGCCAGAGGATTCCTCAAAGCCTGTACACTTCAAAGAGCTAGAAATCTCTTGATAAGGGATCTGATGTGAGTCTCTGATCGGGTGGGGTCTGATGGGGGATGGGGGTGGCTGATGGGGGTCTCTTTTGTGGTCAGTTGAGTGCTGGGGGGATTCTGATGGGGCGTTTGATTGGGTTGAGGGTTTGGGAGGGTAGTCGGGCGAGGGGCAGTATTTGAGTTGTGAGGGAAGGTTTGATTTTGATTTGATTTATTATTGTCACATGTATTAGTATACAGTGAAAAGTATTGTTTCTTGCATGCTGTACAAACAATGCATACCGTACATAGGGAAGGAAGGAGAGACTGCAGAATATAACGTTACAGTTATAGCAAGGTGTAGAGTTTGATTGGGTTGAGGGTTTTGGAGGGTAGTCGGGCAAGGGGCCGACTTAATACAAGGTAGGTCCATTCAAAAGTCTGATGGCAGTAGGGAAGAAGCTGTTCTTGAGTCGGTTGATAAGTGACCTCAAATTTTGGTATCTTTTTCCTGACGGAAGAAGGTGGAAGAGAGTATGTCTGGGGTGCATGGGGTCCTTAATTATGCTGGCTGCCTTTCCGAGGCAGCGGGAATTGTAGATAGAGTCGATGGATGGGAGGCTGGTTTCTGTGATGCATTGGGCTACATTCACGACCTTTTGTAATTTCCTACGATCTTGGGCAGAGCAGGATCCATATCAAGCTGTGATACAACCAGAAAGAATTCTATGGTGCATCTGTAGAAATTAGTGAGAGTCGTAGGTGACATGCCAAATTTACATATTCTTCTGAGAAAGTGGAGTCGTTGATGGGCTTTCTTAACTATGGTGTCGGCATGGAGGTACCAGGACAGGTTGTTGGTGATCTGGACACCTAAAAACTTGAAGCTCTCGACCCTTTCTACTTCGTTCCCATTGATGTAGACAAGGGCATGTTCTCCACTACGCTTCCTGAAGTCGATGACAATCTCCTTCGTTTTGTTGACATTGAGGGAGAGATTATTGTTGTCGCAGCAGAACTCATCAGAATATGGTGCTCAGTGGCTAGTCCAAGGAATTTAATGATGAGAAATTGCATGAGTTCTTCACATGCGGAAATGAACTGAGTGTTGATCAAAGGTGTCTCCAATGGGGCTTAAGTGTCATTATTCTGCCAAATTGTGAGAGAGAGATTGTTAAGGGAACTTCATCAAGAGCATACATGGATATTTCCATGTGAAAGCAGTAGCAAGAAGCTATTTTTGGTATTCAAAGTTAGATAGTGATATTGAGGAGTTGGTGAAAAGCTGTGAATGTGGGCCTTTTGATGGATTTGGAGTGCAGCTTCATTATGCACTGACTCCCTTGACCCATTGCGGGGTTCACCGCGCCAAGCCCACACCTGAAAATACCTGCACCAATCCATGCCCACGTGAATCCCGACTGAGAGGCCTGGAGCATCACAGAGAGCCTGGAGAATTGAGTTTACAGCCCGCTAATCGGATGCAAATGGATACAAATAACACCGGACATGCTGATCAGGTTTTTAGGCAGACTTTCATTTCTCCGCCGGATTGGGAACCCTGCTACTGGTGGCGGACAGCTAAGAATCCACCCCTATATGTGGTGATGAGAAACAAATGATAAATAAGATGATTGAATACTTACCCACTGCTTACTGTTGCTCGTTCTGGGTGAGTGTGCTTTACACTCAATTGGCTCTAGAGTCGCCAGGTATCTTTGTGATACCGCCACGAGGTTCAAGTTCAAGTTCAGATCAATGACTCAATACACAAGTTAGTAAGTTCAAACAAGACACGTTTATTATTACACAGTTATTTACTGCTCATGCATATAATACTAAGACTAAACTATTCCTACCACTACTAAGCCAATACTTATCTGGAATAAGGGAACTGCCGGATCAGGGAACAATGGCCTCTTGTCTTGTCCTGAATCCACAGGCTTCCAGTTGGTGTGGACTAAAGGGGTCAGGAGTGTCTACTCTCGTAGTGTGCGTTGTATGACACTTACTTGTCGGTGTAGGAATTGGCCAGGCCTCTCCTTCTCACATTCAAGTTCTTAGAGAGCTGCTGCAAAGGTGTTCTGCAGGGAGGGCCGGCTAAGAGAGAGAGGCCGGCTAAGAGATCAAATTTGTCTTGGGACCTTACTTTTATAGGTCCCAGGGGCTTTGCGCCCTTTTGGGCGGACCCCTAACTCATTGGGTCTCATCCCAATCGATTGATACGAATCCCCCAATACTGAGGCTGTTCCTCGACCGCGGGGCGATTCTTTCTCACTTGTTTGTGTCCTTTTGTTTCAGACTCCGTTGGCGCCGATAAGTCTGACCTGCTACAGAATGTTTCAATTGCAGCTAATTGTTGTGTCTATTGTGCCCGGGAATCACCGGGAATCGCTCAACTAGTATGCAAACTTGTTAGTTTCTATGCTGTCTGGTTTCTTCACAGACAGAATCCACAGAGAGGTTCTGCAACCTGCTTGCCTTTCTGACCTTGTCCAGTTTTCTCTGCATGCAACTCAATGTTCCATTTTATGTCGGGAAGTGGCCAGCTTCGGTGGCTACACTACCTCCTTGTGATCCTAACGCGATAGCGTGAAGGATCATACAACTACGGGGTCTTCATTCCCTGACCTCAGCGAGTTCCATGGCCTCTGCATTTTCCTCAACTATGCAGAAAATTTTCCCTACAATCTCTATTTGGCGCTATGTCATAAGGGTACATGCATTACCAAATCACAACGGGAACCTCTAACTCACCTTAAATAAACTGCACTCAACTTACATTCCATCATTCTATCTTCCTATCAGTACAGAATTCTAACAACATTCATGATACACTTCTCTGACTCGGCAGTCGAGCTCAGAGATACATATGCATTCAAAACACATTCCTTTATTTACATGGCAACAACGGCGAAAAAAATCCTTTATTACATTTCAAGGGGTTTGGGGGACTGATGGAAACCGAAGATAGGGGATCGCATCCTATATACCGTCGAGGTACGAGAGCGGTATGCTCTCCTTCGCCATTTCCTCATCCTAAAAGTCTGTACTATGATGCAGCCAATTGCCAGTGCCAAAAGCGATTCTACTACATATGACAAGGAGTACCAATTCATAAATTTGGTACACCAGGTTGGGTTACTGCTGCTTGTTACTGGGCTTTGAGTGGTCTGGGGAAGTGAAACATTAGCGGCCGGTGGAGTGGGGGAAAGGGGGTTCGCATCCGCGTGCAACCACATGGATTCCATAATCCAGAATACAACAATGAAAAACATCTGCTTCATCTTCTCTACTCTTCTCTTTTCCTGCTTTGGTCTTCTCTTGCTTTGATCCTGTTCTTCTTCTCTCCTCGGAATGTCCAAGCTATGGGATCAAGCATAGTGTCTGTTAGTGATCTGTTTAACATCTTGAATTTTAGTATGTCTGTCCTCTTTTGCCAAGTGTCCCTTTATGATTGGTCACTCCATGTGACTCCCTCATTTTTTTTTTCAAAACGAATTTAGGACCAGACATACACTTAACTACTGTGCCACTGCGAGCCGTCTCGCAGGCTTTGCAATTTACCATCCCAATGTTCCTGGATGTAAATAGCAAGTGGAATGGCAACCAAAGGGCTACCAAAAATAAAACAAACAAAACTAAACTTTTAGAAACAAGACTTTCGAAATGAGGTGCATATGGGCTGCGATGGGTAAGATTTGGGTGGAATCCCCAGGTAGGGCGTGCTGTGCTGTACCCGAGCTTAGCTGACCAGAGGGGTGTCCTCAGACAGGGCGGGTCCTCAATGCCATTTCTCCACTGCCTGAGCAACCTGAAACGAACGGGCAAGAATGTAGTCATCATGGGGGTTGCCTCTTCTGTCCTCCAAACAGAAGAGCAGTTATGAAACTGGAGCTAGCAAGCTCTCAGAGGTTTTGGCCGATATGCCTGTCGGCTGGACTTCAGACATTTCTGCTGATAAGGTCTCTTGCAAATTCTCAAAGGTATCGGCGGACAAATTGAGCGTGTGTCCGCAGAGCTAATGTTGCTGGAAAAAAAAACCACAAACAAACAAACATGCAACAAACATACTGCAGGTTCCATCAGAAAAGGACACCGTTTATCTCTCAAGCGGTTCCTCTTTTTACATCATCTGGACACCTCAATCATCATCTTCTGCGAACAGGGTCGTAAAGGGGTTGCCGTGTCGGGAGTCAGACTTAAAGTCATCCTCTTCTCCAGGATCCCATATCCTTGTATGGATCAGGCGTGCTATGGTCGCATTATGTGAACGGGGGTCCATCTCGTCGTTCCGGACGAGCCTGGATGAATTGTCGCGGTGCCAATGAGGTGTGTCAGAAATTGAATGAGCGAAAGTGGGGTCATCATTGTGGGGAGTGGGTTCTGGGTCTGGGGCCTATATGTATATGATCTCAAAAAGATCACTGGAGTCGGGTTCGTAGTCACTGTGTGTGGGGTCTGTTGTATCGGGGCAGTAGAGAGGCGTGCTGTGGCTGTCGTCAGAGTCACAGTCGCTGTCTCTGCTGTGGCAGCTTGTGGGCGTGTAGGGGCGTGGTCTAAAGTCAATGGGCGGAGTCGACGTCGAGTCCGATGAGGTGCTGGTCTGTGAAGGGGAGGGTGGAAATGCGTCTCTTGTGGGCGGGGCGTGGAGGTCTGCTGTGTCAAGCATGACGTGATGTGTGTGGTTGGACTGTGTTCCATATGCCTTTAACTGGTTAATATGGAACCAGGCAGTCTTCCCATTGGGGTACTTTATCTGATAAACTGAAGGGCTGACTTTGTCCGCAATTGAGTAGGGACCTGAATACTTTGGGGCCAGAAATGTGCTGGGATTATAAACAGACAGCATCACTTGCTGTCCAACCTGAAACTCTGTGGAATGTACTGTCCGGTCGAAACAAGCCTTGCTCTGTTTCTTTTTCTTTCCCAATTTAACTGCGGCTGTTAACTGAGCCGATCTTACATTTTCCACTAATTGTTTGACTGCTGTCTCATGTGTGAGGGCTGTCACTTCTGGGCTGGTCATGTCGAGTCCTAAAAGGAATTCAGAACCTTTCATGGGGCGACCGGTCATGAGTGTGTGTGGGGTGAAACCTGTTGATGCTGAAACAGTATTCCTTAAAAACATAAGTGCGAATGGGAGCACCGAATCCCAAGTTGTATTATTTTCCTGGACCATCTTTCTAAGGGTCGATTCATGCGTTCCACTATACCGCTGGACTGGGGGTGGTACGCAATGTGGAAATTTTGTTTAATGCCGAATATGGTCAGGACGTACTTCATGACCCGTCCTGTGAAATGAGATCCCTGGTCTGACTCAATACTCCTAGTAAAGATGTGGTGTGTCAGGATCTTTGCAGTTGTTTTGGCCGTGTTAGTTCATGATGGGAATGCCTCTACCCATTTGGTGAATGTATCAATTACCACCAAAACGTATTTATAGCCATTCCTGCATGGGGGCAATGGACCTATAAAATCGATCTGGAGGTTAGTCCAGGGGCCATTAACGGGGCGAGTGTGACCAAACTGAGCCTTTTTAGAATACCTCTCCGGGTTATTCTGTGCACAAATTAAACAATTCTCGATGTAATGGGTTACATCTTCTCTCAAATTTGGCCACCAACAGAGCTGTCTCAGGTGGGCTGTGTAGGGTCTATCCCTTGGTGTCCATGACCATCATGGAATAGGCAAATCATTTGATTCCTGTCCTTCTCAGGAACCACATACAGTTTATCTTTCAGCACCACACCATCATGTGTGGTCAGAGCATGTTTAAACTTGTCATACAGGGCCGAAAATTTTCCTCTCAAAATCTCCCTGAGATTGCTGTCCTGTTTTTGGGCCTGTATTAAATCCTCAGTGTTTGTCTGTGAGACGTGAACTGAACTCACAGGGGCGCTAGCGGGGGGGTGTCCAAAAATGTCCGTGCCTGGAACCTGCTTTTGCCAATGCGTCGGCTTTCACGTTTCCAGGGGGGGATGACCGATGATGATATCTCACTTTAATTATTCCATAAATCCTATCCTTTGCCTTTTCTAGGATATGGCAGAGCAATGGGGCTGCTGGAAGAGGCTTTCCATCTGCGGAAACAAAACCTCTTGTCTTCCACAGGGGTAGAAAATGCGTCAAACTGTTGCAGATATATAGACTATCAGAATATATATCTACTGGGCTGGGGAATGAATCTGGGTGGTCCACTATATATGCTATAGCCACGAGCTCTGCTGCCTGCGCGCCTGAGTGACCGGGTAACTTTAAAGCTATCTCTTCTTTTTTTTAAATATAATTTTTATAGGAATTTTTTACAGAAAATATAAAACGTAACGACAAACAATGAAATGCAACAAAATAATGCACGTCCCTGCGCGCCCTCTACATAGATGCCGCATCCTGTTATGCGCTCACCATTTAAAACAGTGGATGAACCATCCACATAAATCGTCAAGGGGGCACACGTGTCTGTGTGCTGGGGGCTTTGAGTTGAACTATCTTCCTGGGGGGTGTCTTTGCAATGAAGGGATCTTTGTTGTGGAAGGGGGCTACTACCTCGCATTCATGGGGTTGTCCTGGGTATTGGAGGTTGTCTGCCAAGAAGGTGTGTGTCTTTGTCCGTTTAACTGTGATGTCCTATCCTTGTAAAAGAAGGGTCCACCTAGCTTCTCTAATTTGGCTAACTGAACTGTCCTTCAGTCGTACGTCCAATAGAAGCTGTGTGGGGGTGTGTTCGGTCAGAATCGTTATGGGGTTGAGTCCGGTAATGTACGAAAAGTACTGTACTGCCCAGAATACTGCAAGTAGGTGCCTTTCGCAGGCTGAAAATCCTTGCTCTACTGGGTCTAAAAGTCTGTAGGCATAAGCCACGGGTCGTAGCTGTTCATGCCATTCCTGAAGGAGCAAGGCCGAGAGGGTCAGATCTATGCTTGCTACCTCAATTGCATAGGGGGAAAGCGGGTCTGGAACTTGGAGTTCAGGGGCTGCGCTAAGGGCTTTCTTTAAATCGTCCACAGCATCTGTATGCTGCGGAAGCCATTCCCAAGGGGCTCCTTTCTTAAGGAGGTCTGAAAGGGGGGCTGCTTTGTCGCAAAACCGTCAATGTGGTTCCGACAGTACCCAACCAGCTCTAAAAACGACCGGAGGGCTGAAACATTTTGGGGAAGGGGCAATTTGACGATCGAGTCAATTCTTTTGTACTCGATCTCGCATTTGCCGTGCGTGATGACTGTACCCAAATACATCACTTTACTTTCCAATATTTGGGCCTTTCTGGGGTTCACTTTACATCCAATTGTTTGCAGAAGTTCCAGGAGTTCAGACAGAAGCGTGATGTGCTCTGCCTTGGTGTCTGCCTGCAGTAATAGGTCGTCCACATATTGTACCAGACATTCGGGTCGGGAAAATTTTGATAATCCATTTGCCAGCTGTCGGTGGAAAATGGAGGGGGAATTGTGGAATCCTTGTGGAAGGCATGTCCACGTGTACTGCTGACCTTTAAAAGTGAATGCAAATTTGTACTGGCACGCCTTCGCCAATGGGGTGGACCAGAAGCCGTTGCTTCTGTCCAAAACCGTAAAGTACTTGTAGTTGAGTCCCTGTTTGAGCATGGTCTCAGGACTTGTTGCTACCGTGGGGGCTACTGCGGGGGTGACTTTATTGATTTCCCGATAATCAATGGTCAGACGCCATTATCCATCGGGCATCCTCACTGGCCAAATCAGTGCATTATTAGTTGAGGCTACTGATCTAAGTACGCCCTGCTCTAATAAGCTCTCTATTACTGTCGCAATTTCTCCCTCTCCTTCCTGTGGAAGTCTGTATTGTCGTTGTGGTCTAGGATCAGGTCCTGTAATTTGAACGGATCCAGTCATTCTGCCGCAGTCGTACCTGTGACTGGCAAATGCTGATCGGTTGCTCTTTAAAACTGCTCTAACCTGTTTATCTGTGGAGAGCATGGTCGGATCAAAGCAATAATCTCCTACTGCGCTAATCCTGTTTTCATACTCACCTACTGTGAGCGTTGCGGGGGCTCTTTCAGACCTTGCCATTCGCCAGACACACTGATTGACTGGGTCGAACAACAGGCTGTGTGCATTCATGAAATCAATTCCGAGTATGTGTTCTGCTGTGTGGGGCAGATCTACTAGAACAATGGGGTGTCTGGTGGTGATGGTCTCTAGCTGGATGGGTACAGGGGCTGTAATGTGTCCCTGCTGTGAGTGGCCTGTAAAGCCACTGAGTGTTATTGTGGCTGTAGTGGGCCACATGTCCTTTTGGTACATGGTGGAGGAATTTATGGTCGTGTGGGACCCTCCTGTGTCCCAGAGTAATTCTATGGGCTGGACCCGAATTTTCGCTGTGACTACCAGTCGTCCGGATCTGTCCCAGAGGGTGTCACAGACCCAAGTGGGGGAGCCCGAACACCAAAGGTCCATTCCGTCCACATTGGTCTGTCCTGACTGCGTCCCTATAATGTGAATGGGCTTTGCTCTATTCCTGTTCAGAGTGCCTGTCTGTTGGCTTCTCTGAGATTTCTGTGGTGCATTGCATTCTCTAGCCAAATGCCCTAACTGTCCGCAGTTAAAACATTCCTGTGACTTCTGTGGGGGGCTGTTCTGTCCCTCATTCACCCATGCGGGGTTTGGTGCGCTCTTACTGCTTGAATGTCTACCTTGGTTTGCGCCTCCTCGGGCTTCTTAAATGCTGTCTTACCATGAAGAGATTGCTCCCAAGCACGGGACAATCTTTTCAAGACCCATTTTTCATTATGGGCCTCTTCTGAGGGGTCGTATTTAGAGCAGGCTTTCTGTCCTGCCTCTGTGGCATGGGAGATAATAGTGCGGGTCCATTTAACCATGTTATCTTGGGTCAAATGTGCACGGTCTAATTCACCGAAAACTGCAGTGAAGTGAATCCACAGCCTTCCTGCGAATGCTGTGGGGTGCTCGGTCTTTTTCTGCCTACATCTGTTTAGGCCTTCAACTGGGTCTCCTCTGTTATACCCTATCGCATCCAAAATAGCTATATGCATTTCCTCGAGGGTACGTCCTCCAACGTTCTGTGGGTCGGAGAGGGCTGCTACTACTGACGAGTCTAAACTCAAAACTGTGAGCTTAACCTGCTCTCGCGCATCAAGGCCGTACATGGTCGCCTGCTGTTTAACGTTCGCAAAGAATTTGGTGAATGTTTACGCCCCAAACTGGGACGATGTGGGGTTTATGCGGCGCATGTTGGGCCGCATTCCGGACCTGGAGGTGGGGGGCCTGATCATGGGGGGGGGACTGCAACACGGTGCTGGATCCCCCATTGGATCGATCCAGGTCCCGGACGGGTAGGAGGCCGGTGGCGGATAAGGTGTTGAGGGGGTTTATGGATCAGATGGGAGGGGTGGATCCCTGGAGGTTTGCGAGGCCAAGGGCCAGGGAGTACTTGTTTGTCTCCCACGTGCAAAAGGCCTATTCTAGGATTAATTTTTTTGTCCTGAGCAGGGGGCTGGTTTTGAGGGTGGAGGATGCTGAATACTCTGCCATTGCCATTTCAGATCATGCCCCGCACTGGGTGGACCTCGGGCTGGGGGAGGAGAGGGACCAGCGTCCGCTCTGGCGCTTGGAGGTGGGGCTGCTGGCAGACGAGGAGGTGGCCGGGAGGGTTCGGGGATGTATCAAGAGGTACCTTGAGGCCAACGATAACAGGGAGGTCCGAGTGGGGACGGTCTGGAGGCATTGATGGCGGTGATTAGAGGGGAGTTGATTTCCATCCGAGCCCATAGGGAGAGGGGGGAGCAGAGGGAGAGGGAGAGATTGGTAGGGGAGATGGTGAGGGTGGATAGGAGATATGCGGAGGCTCCGGAGGAGGGATTGCTGGGGGAGTGGCGTAGCCTTCAGGCCAAGTTCAATCTACTGACCACCAGAAAGGCGGAAGCTCAGTGGAGGAAAACACAGGGGGCGGTGTATGAATATGGGGAGAAGGCGAGCAGGATGCTGGCACACCAGCTCCGAAAGCGAGACGCGGCCAGGGAGATTGAGGGAGTGAAGGGTAGAGTTGGGAAGGTGGTGCGGAGGGGATAGACGTTAATGGGGTCTTTAGGGACTTTTATGGGGAACTGTACCGTTCTGAACCCCCGGTGGAGGGGGGGTGGGGGGGGGGGAATGGGGCGCTTCTTGGACAAGCTGCGATTTCCAAAGTTGGAGGAGGGGCAAGTGGAGGGACTGGGGGCGCCGATTGAGCTGGAGGAGCTGGTTAAAGGGATAGGGAGCATGCAGTCGGGGAAGGCGCCAGGGCCGGATGGGTTTCCGGCCGAATTTTATAAAATGTATGCGGACCTGTTGGTCCGGACCTTTATCTAGGCAAGGGGGGGGGGGGGGGGGGGGGGGGCTTTGCCCACAACTATGTCACGGGCGCTGATTTCCTTGATCATTAAGAGGGACAAGGACCCTCTGCAGTGTGGGTCATATAGGCCGATCTCACTGCTAAATGTAGACGCCAAGCTGCTGGCAAAGATCTTAGCCACAAGAATAGAGGATTGTGTGCCGGGGGTCATTCACGAGGACCAGACGGGGTTTGTGAAAGGAAGGCAGTTGAATACCAACATACGAAGGCTCCTGAATGTCATTATGATGCCGGTTGTGGAAGGGGAGGCGGAGATAGTGGTGGCATTAGTGGCGGAGAAGGCTTTTGATAGGGTTGAGTGGGGGTATCTGTGGGAGGTGTTGGAAAGGTTTGGGTTTGGGGAGGGGTTTGTCCGTTGGGTGAGGTTGCTTTATGAGGCCCCGATGGCGAGTGTAGCCATGAATAGGGGGAGGTCGGAGTACTTTCGGCTGTACCGGGGGTTGAGACAGGGTGTCCCCTGTCCCCCTTGCTCTTTGCGTTGGCAATTGAGCCCCTGATCATGGCGTTGAGGGAGTCAGGAAACTGGAGGGGCCTGGTGCCGGTGGGGGGGGGGGGGGGGGGGGGAGGGGGGGGGGGAGGGGGGGGGGGGGGAGGAGCATTGAGTGTCGCTTTATGCGGACGACCTGCTGCTGTATGTGGCAGACGCGGTGGGGGGGATGCCGGAGGTGATGAGGATTCTCAGCAAATTTGGGGGCTTCTCTGGGTATAAGCTCAACCTGGGCAAGAGCGAGTTGTTCGTGGTGCACCTGGGGGATCAGGAGGAGGGGATTGGTAGGCTCCCACTGAAGCAGGCAGGGAGGAGCTTCAGGTACCTAGGAGTCCAGGTGGCTGGGAGCTGGGTGCCCTGCACAAGCTCAACCTCACAAGGTTGGTGGAGCAAATGGAGGAGGAGTTCAAAAGATGGGACATGTTGCCGCTGTCACTGGCGGGTAGGGTGCAGTCCGTCAAGGTGACGGTGCTCCCGAGGTTTTTGTTCCTGTTCCACTGCCTCCCCATCCTTATCCCAAAGGCCTTTTTTAGGAGAGTTAACAGGAGTATTACGGGATTTGTGTGGGCGCATGGGACTCCGAGGGTGAGAAGGATGTTCTTGGAACGGGGCAGGGATAGGGGGGGGCTGGCGCTGCCCAACCACTGTGGGTACTATTGGGCTGCCAACGCAGCGATGGTGCGTAAGTGGGTAATGGACGGGGAAGGGGCAGCATGGAAGAGGATGGAGATGGCGTCCTGTGTGGACACAAGCCTGGAGGCGCTGGTAACGGCGCCGTTGCCGCTCCCTCCAACGAGGTATACCACGAGCCCGGTGGTGGCGGCTACCCTCAAAATTTGGGGGCAATGGAGACGGCATAGGGGGGAGGTGGGGGGCTCGATGGAGTCCCCGATACGGGGGAACCACCGGTTTGTTCCGGGGAGTATCGATGGCGGATTTCTGGGCTGGCACAGGGTAGGTATTAGGAGGTTGAGGGACCTGTTTGTGGATGGGAGGTTTGCGAGCCTGGGGGAGTTAGAGGGGAAGTTTGGGCTCCCCCCGGGGAACATGTTTAGGTACATGCAGGTTAGGGCGTTTGCCAGGCGGCAGGTGGAGGGGTTCCCCTTGCTGCCCCCACGTGGGGTACGGGACAGGGTGCTCTCGGGGGTGTGGGTTGGAGGAGGGAGGATTTTGGACATATACCGCGTAATGCAAGAGGTAGACAAGGCCTCGGTGGAGGAGCTGAAGGGTAAATGGGAGGAGGTGCTGGGTGAGGAGATTGAGGGGGGGACGTGGGTGGATGCCCTGGAAAGGGTGAATTCCTCCTCTTCCTGTGTAGCCTCATACAGTTCAAGGTGCTGCATAGGGCCCACATGACTGGGACGAGGATGAGTAGGTTTTTCGGGGGCGAAGACAGGTGTGCTAGGTGCTTGGGGTGCCCAGCAAACCATGCCCATATGTTTTGAGCATGCCCAGCGCTGGGGGAATTTTGGAAGGGGGTAGCAAGGACGGTGTCGAGGGTGGTGGGATCCAGGGTCAAGCCAGGCTGGGGACTCGCAATTTTTGGGGTTGCAGAGGAGCCGGGAGTGCAGGAGGCGAAAGAGGCCGGTGTCCTGGCCTTTGCGTCCCTAGTACCCGGCGGAGGATCTTGCTTCATGGAAGGATGCGAGGCCCCCAAGCATGGAGGCCTGGATCAATGATATGGCGGGGTTCATCAAATTGGAGAAGGTGAAATTTGACCTGAGGGGATCAGTACAGGGGTTCTTTAGGCGGTGGCAGCCTTTCCTGCACTTCCTGGCGGAACGGTGGGAAATAGGCCGGCAGCAGCAGCAACCTGGGGGGGGGGGGGGAGGGGGGGGGGGGAGGGAGTGAGGGGGGGAGATTGGGTTTGGTGGGAGGGAGAAATGTGTACATGGGTTTGTGGGGTGTGGCGGGTGTTATCTCTTTCCTTTCTGTTGTTTGTTTTTTTTGTTTTCGATTTAGTAGTTGCTTTTGTAGGGGGGTGGGTGTTGTTCTTGGGTTTTTACAATGGTTATTCTGTTAATATTGTTTTGTTGTTTATATTTTGTGAAAACCTTAATAATAATAAAAAACTTTCACAAAGAATTGGTGGGGGTCTGAAGAGGGGAGAAACGGGGTGATTTTCTCACACGCGTCCCTTAGTTGAGTCACGGTTAAGGGGGTGGTGTAAGTGATCTCGGGTGCGCCGTCTGCGATTGCTTTTCGTTGGGTGGTGACTGGGTTCATTGGTGCGGGTGCTGTCTGATCTGTGGGGGGTTGGGGCGCTTTCCTTTTCTGCTGCGTTGCTAGCGCACATGTTCCCTGAACGTATCTCTGCGCTGTCTCACTTAACTCCTGCCAATCTGGTGCATTCTCTTCCTCTAGTTGCATTCCAAAAGTATCTTGGAAGCCATTCTGCACAGAAAGCAGAGATTGCAGCTCTGCAATCTGCTTCCTACACTTTGCATGGTCCACTGTGCTTTGCCTTTGCTCAGTGGTGGCAGCATGGAGTGCTCTTAAAGCTGCCTTCAGGTCGCTGCACTGCTTCTTCAATGCCTCTACCTGCTTTTCTGATTCCTGTCTTATCAAGACTGCACGCTGCACATCCTCATAGGCTTTTTCATATTGTCCTTGGGAGTTGCTCAGATGGGCTAGACAAGACTGGTGTCTCTCGGTTTTACCTTATAACCCTGTTAGTTACACATGCAAAAACACACTTCCGAATTGTGAGGATTTATGTGAACTACTTGAACACTTGTGGTTTTTCCTTTTCCCAATTGGATTTCTGATTCAGTTGCTGGGTTCTCTCGTAGTGGGGGTGCCACTTCTAGTCGAGTCCCGTCAGAGGTCGCCACTAAATGTTGCTCGTTCTGGGTGAGTGTGCTTTACACTCAATTGGCTCTGTTTTATTCCTTAGCTCTAGAGTCGCCAGGTATCTTTGTGATACCACCACGAGGTTCAAGTTTAAGTTCAGATCAATGACTCAATACACCAGTTAGTAAGTTCAAACAAGACACGTTTATTATTACACAGTTATTTACTACTCATGCATATAATACTAAGACTAAACTATTCCTACCACTACTAGGCCAATACTTATCCGGAATAAGGGAACTGCCGGATCAGGGAACAATGACCTCTTGTCTTCCAGTTGGTGTGGACTAAAGAAGTCAGGAGTGTCTACTCTCGTAGCGTGCGTTGTATGATACTTACTTGTCGGTGTAGCTATTGGCCAGGCCTCTCCTTCTCACGGTCAAGTTCTTAGAGAGCTGCTGCAAAGGTGTTCTGCTGGGAGGGCCGGCTAGGAGAGAGAGGCCGGCTAAGAGATCGAATTTGTCTTGGGACCTTACTTTTATAGGTCCCAGGGGCTTTGCGCCCTTTTGGGCGGACCCCTAACTCACTGGCAATCGATTGGGTCTCATCCCAATCAATTGATACGAATCCCCCAATACTGAGGCTGTTCCTCGATCGCGGGGCGGCTCTTTCTCACTTGTTTGTGTCCTTTTGTTTCAGGCTCCGTTGGCGCCGATAAGTCTGACCTGCTACAGAATGTTTCAATTGCAGCTAATTGTTGTGTCTATTGTGCCCGGGAATCACCGGGAATCGCAGAATTAGTATGCAAACTTGTTAGTTTCTATGCTGTCTGGTTTCTTCACAGACAGAATCCACAGAGAGGTTCTGCAACCTGCTTGCCTTTCTGACCTTTTCCAGTTTTCCCTGCATGCAACTCAATGTTCCATTTTATGTCGGGAAGTGGCCAGCTTCGGTGGCTACATTACCAATGAAGATTTATTGTCTACTTTAACAAATCGAAAGGTGTACAGTAATATAGATTTGTCAAATGCATAATTGCAATTGAATTAACTGGCAAAAGCAAGGAATTGCTTACCATTCATACACACGAAGCGTTGTACTGGTGCAAAATGTTACCATTTGTGGTGACAACTACTCCTGCAGTGTTCCAGAGCATCATAGATCAGCTATTAAGCATGACATTCTAATTAAAAGTAAACAGTACATTATAAGTTTGAACAAAGTTCTAAATCAAACTCGAGTATTTCATCATAGCTGAAAAATGTAAGTGTTGTTTCATGGCGGTGAATACTGATTCGTTTCCAGACACTGAGTTACCTGTGAATTACTTAACATGCCCAAATGACATGACAGTGTCTGTCAGAAAAATTAGTGAAGAAATTCGTCAGGATATGGTGCTCAGTAAAGTGGCTAGTCCAAGGAATTTAATGATGAGAAATTGCATGAGTTCTTCACATGTGGAAATGAACTGAGTGTTGATCAAAGGTGTCTCGAATGGGGCCTAAGAGTCATTATGCTGCCAAATTGTGAGAGAGAGATTGTTAAGGAAACTTCATCAAGAGCATACAGGGATATTTCCATATGAAAGCAGTAGCAAGAAGCTATTTTTGGTATTCAAAGTTAGATAGTGATATTAAAGAGTTGGTGAAAAGCTGTGAAGTGTGTCTCAGAATAAAATGATCCAGCCAAGATTCTTTTCATTACGTGGTCAAACACTAGAAAACCATGGGAATAGTTGATTTCTTTGAAGTTAAAGTTAGAGTACCCTGTTTTGGTCGATAGCTATATCAAGGGAATAAATATTGAGTTTATGCTCAATACCACAAGTATCAGCACTATTGAGGTTTCGAGATGTTGATTTACTGTTTATAGTTTGCCAGAAGTGTTGGTGTAAGATAATCGTCCACAGTTTACCTCAGAAGAATTGAAATATTTTTGCGTAAGAATGGAGTCAAAGATACTCCAATACCACCAAGATTTGAATGGTACTGCAGAAAGAACATTTTGTAGAGGTCTTTGCAGAGTTATTTACTAAGTGACAAGAGAGACATTATTTTCCATGATTCTTGCTTGCCTTGCAAGTTAGTGTTTAATCATGTGTCCAGGTCAAGGTTTAGTTTCGTTTAAGCCTGATATGAATAGCAAAGTGAGCAAAAGCAAAAACTAAGGCAAAGTGAAAATTAGTCATGATACACGAGGCAACAGAACTCTGCTGGTCAGGAGGTCACAGTGAAAAACCACAAAGGTGAAAAGAAGTACGTGATTGGAGTTGTAATGAAATATATTTCCAGTGAAGATGGGAGACAGACTCTCTCAGTAAATAATTTGCTTGAAAGAGGAAATCTGGGTGGCATGGTAACACAGTGGTTAGCACTGCTGTCTCACAGCTCCAGGGTCCCAGGTTCAATTCACCGTGTCTGCTAGGGTTTCCCCCGGGTGCTCCGGTTTCCTCCATAGTCCAAAGATGTGCGGGTTAGGTGGATTGGCCATACTAAATTGCCCCTTAGTGTCCAAAAGATTTACTGCGCTGCAGGTATAGGGTGGAGACGTAGGGTGCTCTTTGCAAGGGCCGGCGCAGATCCAATGGGCTGAATGGCCTCCTTCTGCACTGTAAATTCTATGATTCTATTATGAAAGGAGATTATGACAAACCTTCTCAAATCCAAATCTCTCTTACAGTCCCAAGTGAAAGTCACAGAGATACTGAACGTTTGCTGTTATCGCAAAATCCACTTGGGGAGCAAGGTGAGCCAGTGACTTTGATTAAGATAACATTAAGATCCCAGACCAGACCCCAACAGCTGCTTGGATGCACGACATAAACCCCAATCATTAATTTAATTTTGTAAGGCTGTGGGGAATGGATACTTTGCTCCAGGAGTAATTCCATGCACAAAAGAGGGATGTGGGGCGGGATTCTCCCAGCCTTGGGCCGGGCCGGAGAATCCCCGTGAACGGATCATGCCGCCGGCATGAGAATCAACGACATTAGCGCCGGCGTAGTTGGCACGGCGCAGGTCGCGGGCCGCTCTATGCGGCCGGCCCACCGATTCTCCGGCCCGGATAGGCCGAGCGGTCAATGGGTTGGTTGTCACCTTCCAAAATTCTGTAGATTCGGGAACAGTCCTGGCAGATTGGAGGGTGGCAAATGTAATCCCACTATTTAAAAGAGGAGGGAGGAAGAAAACAGAGAATTACAGACTTGTTAGCCGAACGTCAAAAGTAGGGAAACTGCTGGAGTCTATTTTAAAGAAAGCACTAACTGGACACTTCAAAAATATCAACAGGATTAGCCAAAGAAAACATTGATTTATGAATGGGAAATCATGTTTGACAAACCTACTTAAGATTCTCAAGGACATAACTAGTAGAATTGGGAAAGGTTTTTTTAAAGTCACACTTAAGAGGTTAGTGTGTAAATTTAAAGTGCATGGGATTAGGGGTAATATATAATCATGGACTGAGAACTGATTAGCAGGCAGGACACAGAAAGTAGGAATAAATGGGTGTTTTTTTGAAATGGCATGCAGTGATAAGTGGGGTCCCGTGGGGATCAGTGCTTGGGCCCGAGATCTATCACAATATACATCAATGATTTGGATGAGGGAGCCAAATGTAATATTTCTAAGTTTGCTGATGACACAAAACTTGATGTGAATGGTGAGAAGGATGTTAATCGGCTTCAAGGTGATTTAGACAAGTTCAGTGATTGGGCAAATACATTGCAAATGCAGCATAATGTGGACAAAAGTGAAGTTATCTATTTTGGATGGCGATGCAGAATGGCAGAGTGTTATTTAAATAGATTGAGAAAATGCTGACATACAAAGGGACCTGGGTGGTCTAGTACACTAGCCACTGAAAGCAAGCATGCAGGTAAAGCAAACAGTTAAGGAGGCAAATGGTACGTTGGCCTTCATTGCAAGAGGACTTGAGTACAGGAGAAAGGTTGTCTTACTGCAGTGGTACAGGGTTTTGGTGAGGCCAAAGTGTCTCAATGACTATCATCCGGTTGCCCTGACTTCAATCATAATGAAGTGCTTCGAGAGGTTGGTCATGAGGCACATCAACTCCATACTCCCAGCATGTCTAGATCCACTGCAATTTGCATACCGCCGCAACCAGTGCACACTAGACGCCATCTTCCTGGTCCTACACTCATCCCTGGAGCAGCTCGACAATAAGATCCTACATCAGATTCTTATTTATTGACTACAGCTCCGCCTTCAATACCATAATCCCAGCCAAGCTGATAGGAAAGCTCCTAAACCTAGGACTTGGCTCCTCCCTCTGCAACTGGATCCTCGACTTTCTGACCCATAGACTACAATCAGTAAGAATAAACAACAACACCGCCTCCACGATAGTCGTCAATACTGGGGCCTCGCAAGGCTGCGTAATTAGCTGCCTGCTATACTCCTTATACACACACGACTGCGTGGCAAAATTTGGCTCCAACTCTATCTCCAAGTTTGCTGACGACACGACTATAGTGGGTCAGATCTCGAACAACGACAAGTCAGAATACAGGAGGGAGATAGAGAACCTAGTTGGAGTGGTGTAACGACAACAATCTCTCCCTCAATGCCAGCAAAATTAAAGAGCTGGTCATTGACTTCAGGAAGCAAAGTACTGTACAAACCCCTGTCTGCATCAGCGGGGCCGAGGTGGAGATGGTTGACATCTTCAAATTCCTAGGTGTGCACATCACCAAAAACCTGTCTTGGTCCACCCACGTCAACATTACGACCAAGAAAGCACAACAGCGCCTATACTTCCTAAGGAAATTCGACATGTCCACATTGAATCTTACCAACATTTACAGGCACACCATAGAAAGCCTCCTATCTTGCTGCATCACAGCCTGGTATGGCAACTGCTCAGCCCAAGACCGCAAGAAACTTCAGAGAGTCGTGAACACCGCCCAGTCCACCACACAAACCTGCCTCCCATCCATTGACTTTATCTACACCACCCGTTGCCTTGAGAAAGCGGGCAGCATAATCAAAGACCCCTCCCCTGGCTTACTCACTCTTCCAACTTCTTCCATCGGGCAGGAGAGACAAAAGTCTGAGAACACGCAGGAACAGACTCAAAAACAGCTTCTTCCCCACTGTCACCAGACTCCTAAATGACCTGCTTATGGACTGATCTGATTAATACTACACCCCTGTATGCCCCATCCTATGCCGGTGTCTATATATTTACATTGTGTATCTTGTGTTGCCATGTTATGTATTTTCTTTTCATGTACTAAATGATCTGTTTGAGCTGCATGCCGAAAAATACTTTTCACTGTACCTTGGTACACATGGTGATCTATTTCCAAGACCTCCTCCCTCAACCCCAATCACTTGTGACCCAAAGTACAACCCAGCTCCTGATGCCACTACTCGCCAGATGTCAGCGAGTGTTTCCCTCGGCCCTTCCCGCAGTTTCCTGCTAATCCCTCCCCAAACCAGAAAAGACATGCAGCAGAAGTGAATAGAGCTCTCGGAGTGACAATACCGCAATGTAATTGTTTGATGCAGCTGGTGAGTTTGAACTCACATAGAACATAGAACATAGAACAGTACAGAACAGGCCCTTCGGCCCTCGATGTTGTGCCGAGCAATGATCACCCTACTCAAACCCACGTATCCACCCTATACCCGTAACCCAACAACTCCCCCCCTAACCTTACTTTTTAGGACACTACAGGCAATTTAGCATGGCCAATCCACCTAACCCGCACATCTTTGGACTGTGGGAGGAAACCGGAGCACCCGGAGGAAACCCACGCACACACGGGGAGGACGTGCAGACTCCACACAGACAGTGACCCAGCCGGGAATCGAACCTGGGACCCTGGAGCTGTGAAGCATTTATGCTAACCACCATGCTACCGTGCTGCCTCCTAGTAGCCACATTCCGGCGCCTGTCCGGGAATCGAACCGTGCTGCTAGCCTGCTTGGTCTGCTTTAAAACCCAGTGATTTAGCCCAGTGAGCTAAACCAGCCCCTCTCATTAGTTACCTCTCCCCACTGAAAAGGGCCCATTGTGGAAAATCAGGACCAACATTTTAGGTTTTTCTGTTCCTGACATTTCCATTCAGTATTTAAAGCTGATTGACATCTGTTAAACAGTGGCACAAGGATTTCCTCACCAATAAAGATAATGTCAACCAGTCTTAAATACTGAACTCCCCAGGCTCGGCAATAATGACAGAGACTGGCAATTTGATTGACCAGCTCCCAGCTCATGTTCACCTGTTGACCTGGGTAAATAAAGATTCAGAATTTAATCAATCTACTCCACTTGATCTCATTCTTCCAATATTTTCACGTTAGAAAATAAATTCACAAGTTCTAGCTCCAGTGGGACTTTGAACCATTTCCCTCCTTAATATTTGTCAGAAATGCAGTAAATACTGTGGATGGAGGTCACAAGGTAAACTTGCACTGACATCAATCTAAGTCTGTCATGGAGATTTATACAAAAGGAAACCTTCAAGGGAGTCTTAAAGGGCATCAACATCATACTTCTCTGGAGAATTGCAATGAAAAATTCTAATATTCTCATGTCCATCAATGGAAATTTTCCCAAGAATATTTTGCTGACAGTAAATTTATACTCAAGCCCAATATTCACATTCCATGGTCTTCACCATCTTCTGATCACATGCAAGATCAGGATTCTGCTCTCTAAGTCATTTCAGATTCTTTCCCTCTTCCACAGTTTTACAATTCCTCATACACGCTGAAGGCTAAACTAGGAGACTTTCACTTCAAGTATCTCCTTCCCAAATCATCCTTGTGTTTAGGTGACACTGACGGCTGTATTTTTCCTTGGCCTTCAGGGCCTCGGAGTAAGGAGTAAATGTAGGCCTGGGGCCCACATGGAGCAGCGGTGAGATCAGCTCAGCAATTCCGGCTGGTAGTCTCCCAACGAGTACCTTCATGTGTCCTGTTCTGTTAGAAGACAGGCAGCTCTGCAGCCTCAGCAGCCCCACCAGATGGGTGCGCCATATTGAGGTATATTGGCGACCATGAAGATACCTCAAAATTGAGACCCCTCACCCACCCCTCTCAGGGCTGCACAGCAATGCAGAATTGAACAATATCCATGCCAGCAGGTCCAGAGAGTTGCAGGAAAAAGACCCTCCACTGAATTAAATTCACGCTGATTAGAGCCTGTCATGTTAATAATCCCATCAATGGGGCATGGAGACTCCAACTCTGAAGACAACACAGCCTGTCTCAGGGAGGCTGACTCCATTGAGTCAGCAGTCCACATGGGACTGTTTTTGGCCACAGCGGAGGCCTTTTGTCTCGACAGCATCCTTCTTGCGGCATGGAGCACAAGTTCCAATGGCCGACCCAGCCTACCTCTGGGAGGCTGCCTCTAGAGGCTCCCTGATTGCAGGGAGATTCAGAAAGTGGCCCTTAATTGGGTAATATAGTGTTGATGACTGCCCATCTCATTGGAATTTGCTGATGACCTTCTCCCGTACTCCTGGGAAATAACACAAGTGATGGGAATGTGCCAGGGCAGCAGTCCTAATGTGGGTGTCCTCCTATTTTCCTACCCTTACCCTCTACCTCCCACCCTGTCCCCACAGGGCTAGAAAAATTCAGTCCTCTGGATGAAATGCACAAAAGTGAGACATGCAGATGAAAGGGAGCAGAAAAAATAAGAACTGTCCCAAAGGATAGAGGGAGGGAGAGAGGGAGACCATACTGCTTATTGTGGCTGTATCAGCTTTCTGAAAGAGCTTTCCAATTAGCTTCACAACATTGAGCTTGCATGGCGCCCAAAAAATATTTCCTTTTGACTATGTATTCAAGCATTTATGAAAGTTATTATTGATATGATTCCATCATCCTTCCAGGCAGTATATTCCACATCATAACAAAATATTGCATAAAATAAATTCTTCTCAATTCCGCCAAATTGTTTTACGTCTGTGTTCCCTGTTACTGACCCTCCAACCTGAGGAAACAGTTACCCCTAACAACTCCATTCATTAAGCCAAGGATGGTATCTTTAATAGCTTTACCAACTGATGTGGCCATCTTCAAAGATGTGTGCATTTGAACCCTTAGGTATCTCTGTTCCTGCACACCCCTTTTTAAACTGTATCATTCACATCAGCTTGCCACCACCTTCTCAAGGGCAATTAAAAATGGGTAATAAATGCTGTCCTAGCCAATGGTTCCCACATCCCTTGAATTATTTTTTAAGAATCATGTTCCTTTTTGCCATTTTCGTTCCAAATCACTTCACAATGCTCAAATTCTGTATGCCTTTTTGCACCATTATAGCAATGTGGGAAAGTACAGGAAAGGTTATCGGGGCTTGGTGGGATATATAGTTGAAGCCATGACCTTGCTGAATAGCAGAGCAGGGTCAAGGAGCCAAAGAGCCTACTCCTGCTCCTAATTTGTAAGATCACATGCTCATATGTATAGAACACAAAGATTTAGCAGTTCATCTAATGGGTCCCAAAACTTCAAACTCCATTATCAGTGCTAAGGGTACAATTAACAAAGAACAAAGAAAAGTACAGCACAGGAACAAGGCCTTCGGTCCTCCAAGCCTGCGCCGACCATGCTGCCCATCTAAACTAAAATCTTCTAAACTTCCCTCTATTCCCATCCTATTCATGTATTTGTCAAGATGCCCCTTAAACGTCACTATCATCCCTGCTTCCACCACCTCCTCAAGCAGCGAGGTCCAGGCACCCACTACCCTCTGTGTAAAAAACCTGCCTCGCACATCTCCTCTAAACCTTGCCCCTCACACCTTAAACCCATGCCCCCTAGTAAATAGTCTCTGACTGTAATTCTGTAATCCATGAGACATCCACACTTGCTGCAGTTGCTTCAGAGGCACATGTTTGAGAACTGGCCAGCACATGCACTGCTTTAGGGCAGAATTTCATCTGTGCAAATGGATGGGTTTGAATGTGTTAAAATAGAACATTCGGGAGATGATTTTCACCCCCCCCTCCCACTCCCCCCATGGCAGAGGTGGTTCACCATTGGCGCCGCCAAGATTCTCCACTCCCCTGAAAGTCGATGCCGCAGTGGAAACCGCCACAGAGTGGTGGGAGGGGCACCTTCAGCGGGGTCAGAAGATCCACTGATGGGAAGGGCTAGAAAATCTTGTGGTGGGTTCTGAAATTTATTAGCTTTTGGGTGGTTCACCCACCCTACCGTTGGGGAACCCACCACAAGGGGTTGTCTTTGGCAGAACCAGAAGATCCTGCTACCGGGACATGCCGGAAAAACCTGCCCATATGTTTCCACTTTTAGAATGGGACTAATTGCCATGCTAGCTGCTATCTAGCACTAATCCGTTCATAAGCTGGGGAGCAAATGTCTACGCATTCATTGCTATATAACCAAGTGCTGTTCACTCTAAGCACAGATGCCTGTCATATAATTGAAGCATCAGAATTTCCATCTTATTTAAATACAAAATCCATTTTCACATTATTCAATGTTTTGTAACATAATTTCTAAGCATTGAGCTCATCACTCAGTGACACCTACATTGGTGCAAGACTGTGGGATTGTTTTCAAGCATTTACAGTGTGATTATGAGAAGCTATTACTCTCCTGACTGGTAACCATGGTAATAGCCATTGGGCAATTCTGCGAGCATTGCATGACCTACACTTGGTTATTTACAACTACTACAATATGTTGATATTTTACAAACATAATCTTGTGGCAGTTATCATTGGGTTGATTTTGCACTGCCTTCACATGACATTAGTGCTTCATAATTAGGATCTCCGCTCTACGAATACTGGCAATGTGGCCTGAGTCCATTTGGCAGACCTGGGGGAGCAGAAATTTAGGCCATTCCTGCCATGGAGCTCCCACATTCCTTGATTATGATCAGCACCAACAAACCCCTCCCACCTCGCCCTTGCCTCAACTTACCTGGCTGTTGGCAGCCTCGGCCCAATGGTGAGACCTCAGATGGAGCAGCTGCCCAGCATGCCTGTTCGAGACCACAGCTCACCTGATAAATTAAAATCAAACAGGATCATGGGGGCCTTTCCATCACTTGAACAATGGATCAACAAGTGCTCTTTGCCAGCAAAATCCATGCCAGCAAAATTAAAATTAATGACAATTTAAAGGATTTCTGACATTTTATCTATTATCTGTAACACACTGGTTAACGGGTCATTAATAAATTCTTGCCTGTACAATATTCACTTAGATATTTCAAACAGATTAACTATGATGTTGTAATAACTAGAGATGAAAAATCAACACAAATGAGTTAACTAGTGCATTAGGACATAGTACTCTGAACAAGTAAAATCTCGTTGAGTTCTCTTCAAGCTCATTGCAAATGAATTAGACAAAGTTATTCAATACTTGGGAGGGGTAGCAATAAAATCGACAGAAGCAAATTACAGAGAAAATCAATAAACAGTCAAGTCATTTTCAAACCCGGGGTTACGACCCACGGGTGGGTCATGGATGGATGTCGGGAGAGTTGCGGGGCCATGCGTCGGCATTCCCGATCGCAAGGTCATGCGTCGTGGCCTTCCTGATCGTGGGGCCATGCGTCACGGCCTTATCGATCGTGGGAAGTAATGCCCAACGGCACAATCGTTTTTTTTAAAAATGCCAGCTGCGAGCGTCTTTCAGAATACTGGCCGTTCCATGCATGCTTGCCCCCTCAGTAGTGTGCAGGCACGGAACCCAGTGGGGCATCGGACTCAAAACATTAGCTCTTTTCTCTCCCTACAGATGCTGCCAGACCTGCTGAGATTTTCCAGCATTTTCTCTTTCGAGGCAGAATGCCTCCTCCTGACGTCAGCACGCTGACATAGGAGCAGATTTTTAAAAAATCACTTGAGTCTTCCTGACAGCGTGGCAGAGAGCAGGTCACACTGATGGCATGTGTTGCATAAGAACATAAGAACTAAGAGCAGGAGTAGACCATCTGGCCGTTCAAGCCTGCTCCACCATTCAATGAGATTAAGGCTGATATTTTGTGGACTCGGCTCCATTTTCCCACCCGAACAACATAACCCTTTATTCCTTTATTCTTCAAAAAAAATATTTATCTTTATCTTGAAAACATTTAATGAAGGAGCCTCAACTGCTTTACTCGGCAGGGAATTCCATAGATTCACAACACTTTGGGTGAAGAAGTTCCTCCTAAACTCAGTCCTAAATCTGCTTCCCCTTATTTTGAGGCTATGCCCCCTAGTTCTGCTTTCACCCATCAGTGGAAACAACCTCCCGCATCTATACTATCTATTCCCTTCATAATTTTATATGTTTCGATAAGATCCCCCTGCATCCTTCTAAATTCCAATGAGTACAGTCCCAGTCTACTCAACCTCTCCTCGTAATCCAATCCCTTCAACTCTGGGATTAACCTAGTGAATCTCCTCTGCACACCCTCCAGCGCCAGTACGTCCTTTCTCAAGTAAGGAGACCAAAACTGAACACAATACTCCAGTTGTGGCCGCACTAAAACCTTATACAGTTGCAACATAACCTCCCTAGTCTTAAATTCCATCCCTCTAGCAATGAAGAACAAAACTCCATTCACCTTCTTAATCACCTGTTACACCTGTAAACCAACTTTTTGAGACCCATGCACTAGGTTACCCAAGTCCCTCTGCACAGCAGCATGTTTTAATGTTTTATCATTTAAATAATAATCCCTTTTGCTGTTATTTCTACCAAAATGGATAACCGCACATTTGTCAACATTGTATTCCATCTGCCAGACCCTAGCCCATTCACTTAAAATATCCAAATCCCTCTGCAGACTTCCAGTATCCTCTGCACTTTTTGCTTTACCACTCATCTTACTGTCGCCTGCAAACCTGGACACATTGCACTTGGTCCCCAACTCCAAATCATCTATGTAAATTGTGAACAATTGTGGGCCCAACACGGATCCCTGAGGGACACCACTAACTACTGAATGCTAACCAGAGAAACACTCATTAATTCCCACTCTTTGCTTGCTATTAATTAACCAATCCTCTATCCATGCTACTACTTTACTCTTCATGCCATGCATCTTTATCTTTTGCAGCAACCTTTTATGCGGCACCATGTCAAAAGCTTTCTGGAAATCCAGATATACCACATTCATTGTCTCCCTGTTATCTCCCGCACTGGTAATGTGCTCATAAAATTCCACTAAATTAGTTAGGCACGACCCGCCCTTTATGAACCCATGCTGCGTCTGCCCAATGGGACAATTTTCATCCAGATGCCTCGTTATTTCTTCCTTGATGATAGATTCCAGCATCTTCCCTACTACCGAAGTTAAGCTCACTGGCCTATAATTACCCGCTTTCTACCTACCTTTTTTAAACAGTGGTGTCACGTTTGCTAATTTCCAATCCGCCGGGCCCACCCCAGAGTCTAGTGAATTTCGGTAAATTATCACTAGTGCATTTGCAATTTCCCTAGCCATTTCTTTTAGCACTCTGGGAAGCATTCCATCAGGGCCAGGAGACTTGTCTACCTTTAGCCCCATTAGCTTGCCCATCACAACCTCCTTAGTGATAACAATCACCTCAAGGTCCTCACCTATCATAGTCTAATTTCTATCAATCACTGGCATGTTATTTGTATCTTCCACTGTGAAGACCGACCCAAATAAGCTGTTCAGTTCCTCAGCCATTTCCTCATGTCCCATTATTAAATCTCCCTTCGTATACTCTATAGGACCAATATTTACCTTAGCCACTCTTTTTTGTTTTATATATTTGTAGAAACGTTTACCAGCTTTCTTTATATTCTGAGCAAGTTTACTCTCATAATCTATCTTACTCTTCTTTACAGATTTTTAGTAGCTTTATGTTGCCCCCTAAAGATTTCCCAATCCTCTAGCCTCCCACTAATCTTTGCCATTTTGTATGCTTTTTGGGCGTGTGAGAGATCCTCCATTTTGCAGCTGCCAGCAGTGATGTTGTGAACTCCAGGGTCACTGGTGAACAACCCATGAAGAAGAAGCTGAAAACAGGAACAAAACAGCATAAAGATGATCACTGGAGGTCTGGGTTATTAATTGTGCCACTGCAAATCTGGATTCAAAGTTCATGTGTGTTATGTGCAGAAAGGCACTGGCAAATGAAAGTTTAAACCCTCAAAACTTCAAAAACATTGGCGAGTTTGAGGCCAAGCATCTTTATTTTGTTCAATGGATGCAATTAGATCTTAAATCAGTAGCTGAAGTCATTATCAGAAATGTAACATTGAATAACAAAGCAAGTGAGATCGTGAGGACCAAGCAGGCTCACCTGTCACGTTAAAGGTAAGTGAAAATGGTGGGTCGTGAAGTTCGGGCAGCCTGAGTCGCGAAAGTCAGTCGGCATGGGTCACAAAAAGCGGCAGGCGTGGGTCACAAAGATTGGCCAGCTTGGTAACAATGGGTCCTGGCAAAAAAGTTTGGAAAACGCTGGGGAGGTAGGCCTGGTCGGGGGGGGGGGGGGGGGGGGGGGGGGGGGGGGGGATGGGCTGGTGGGTGAGGAGCATCTTCAGGTCTTACAGGCCATCCACAAAACCATGTGTACCCATTACAGGGGCAACTACAATTGCTGCCTGTCCCACAAAACACATTCAGGACAGAGGCCTGTGCGTGCTTAGATGGTGAAGGTAATTCTGACTCCCTTTGGCTCCACAGCTGAAGGCTATTACTAATAAGGAATTAACATTGTTCGTTATGTGAGCACTGCACAGCTCCTAAGTGCATTCTTGTGTACACATGCCCTGTCTCAGATAAGGTTTATTGCAGGAAAAAACCATGAGGGTTGGACACTTCGCCTTAACCATGGGAGCGTCAGCACCACAGAGGCAGCAGCCGACAACCAAACATTCTAGAGCTCAGCACTGGGGATTTCCCCACAGCCAGAGGGTGTGTGTGTGGATCGGGGTGGGGGGGTACCCGGGCTCGGTACCCCTAATGCTCCCGGCGACGATCTGGGGTCTGGGGGCTCCTGCAGTGGCTGGGGGGGGTGTGTGCAGGACAGCATGACTGGCTCACTTGATGGCACTCTGAGAGTAAGCGGAACACATAAGAGTGGGGGAGGCCTGGGGGATATGAGAGGCCTGGGGTGGAAGCCCTACCTGATTGTCGGTTTCTCTTCCTCTCCAATTCTTTACAGATAGAACAATATGGATGGTGTTGTTGACCACACAGCGGCAGCTCTTTCAGTGCTGGTGTCAAACCAGACAACTAGATGCCGGAGAAGGCGGCAGCAGCTTTGACGCAGGCTGGTCGTGGCACACCATGTGCAGGGGGCCACATGCAGACCCAACTGCCCATCAGGACGGGGATGGACCCAGAGGGGGACGCCAGCGACGGCCCAAGATGTACAGGCATCATTGGTGGTTCGAGGAGATGACGGACAGCATGTGCTGCAGGAGTCTCCGTCTCAACAAGGATAAGGTGGGGCACCTGCACCTGAATTGCCCCAGGTCCTGGGGTGATAGATGGCATGCATGTTACCTTGCGCACACCGGGGCATCAGAGAACGCCCTTCATTAACAGGAAGGTGTTCCACTTCCTGAATCTTCGACATGAGTGTGCGACCACCACTTTCGGATCATGCACGTGTGTGCACGCTTCCCAGGGAACCTGCACGACAGCTACATTCTGGGGCACTCGGAGATTCCCAACAGCTTCGTGGACAACTCCAAGACAATGAGTTAGCTCTTGCGAGATAAGGGATACCTGCTGAGGGCCGGGCTGATGGTGCCAGTGCGGAGGTCGGAGACCAATGCAGAGAAGTATAAAGAGGTCCATGTTGCCACTCGTGCTGTTACTGAGCAGTGCATCAGACTGCTGAAAATGCGGTTCGATGCGTGGACCACACTGGTGCCGCACTGAAGTGCAACCCCCCCCAGAGGTTCCCCCGCTTTGTGATGGTTTGCTGTGCCTTCCACAACCTGGCACCAGCAGCGGAGTGATGTGCAGGAGATGGAGGAGGACAGAAATGCAGCCTTTTCTGAGGAGGATGAAGCTGAGCCAGACCAGGAGGGGCTGCAGGACCAGCATGGGGAGGACCCGTGGGAGCAGCCGGAGGAAGGAGGACAGGCAGCGGCATCGAGGGTCTGGCATGCCTGGAGGGCCAGCGGTCTCTCATACTCTCCCGCTTCACATAGGACGCGGCTTTGTCTGTCTTCTCACCCCCTCTGCCCCTCCCCACCAATCCCCCATCCTCCCTTCAACCCCAGTCTCCTCTTCCCCTGTTCAACCCCTCCCCTAGTTGACCACGTCCACCCCACCCTGCCATCCATCACCCCCCCTCCTCCCCACACCCACCCTTCCCTGACCTCCCCTCAGACACACCCCTCCCCTACTATCCTGCTCCATCCTCCCAGGGTCTGTGTTATATCAGTCCATGGTGATGGACCTGTGTTGGCACTGTCAGCGGGACAGGCGGGTGATGATAACTCACTGTGCTCCTCAGTTTATGCCACAGTCTGACTCCAGTCTTTCTGCAGACACTCATCACCTGCACATGGTCTGCATTGGGGACTCCTGATCTAAGAGCGCTGTGCCCGGGGGGCAACAGGTGGTCAGAGAGCAGGGTAAAACAAGGGCTGGGGCTGCAGGCAGGCCTGTTGTGAGGAATAACATAACATGCATCAGGTGTAAAACATTTTAATTGTGAACATTCAAAATGCTAATTGTCGCAACTACAGATGTGCCCTCCTTGCCCCCAGTCAGTGAACCTCGATCAACTTAGGATTCTGTGCTGTGCCACTATGTTTAGGCGTGTTCCCAACATGCACATCAGAGGTGTAGGCAACCTGCTGCTTTTCACGCCCTGTGGGACGAAATTCTCCGACCCCTCGTACATCCCGCCCCCGCCGTGGCCGGAATCCTCCGCCACCCAGGAATTGGCGGGTGCGGGAATCGCCGCCGTGGTTTCAACCACCTCTGTTGGCGGCGGGATTGGCGGCGCAAGGGGGCCCCCAGGGTCCTGGGGGGGCACGGGGCGATCGGACCCCGGGGGGTGCCCCCACGGTGGCCTGGCCCGCGATTGGGGCCCACCAATCAGCGGGCGGGCCAGTACCGTGGGAGCACTCTTTTTCTTCCGCCGCCACCACGGCCTCCACCTTGGCGGAGACGGAAGAGAACCTCCCTACCGCGCATGCGCCGGTGGTGATGCAGTGGCCACTGACGCACCGGTGCATGCGCGAACCGGCGAAGGCCTTTCGGCCAGCCCCGACGCCGGGCGGCGGGTGTCAACGGCCGTTGGCGCCGCTTTTGCCGCCGGTCGGCGTGGCGCCAAGCACTCCGGCGCGGGCCTAGCCCCCAAGGTGCGGAGAATTCCGCACCTTTGGGGAGGCCCAACGCCGGAGTGGTTGGCGCCACTCCGCTCTGCCGGGACCCCCCACCCCGCCAGATAGGGGAGAATCCCGGCCGTGATATTTGACGCCATTGTCAGGTGTCCTCTGGAGGGCCTGGAGATGGACGGCTTCGGCCGCCTTAACTGGTGACACTGGCATTGCTTTGCTGCCCTGTTCTGCCCGGTGACCTCGAGATGGGCTGGTGTCATGAGGCGAGGGTACGGCAGATCTGGAGACACCGTTGTCTCCTTGGAGGAAGGCATTGGGTCATCCTCGAGTGCTCCCCTCCCACAGCATGTGTGTTATGTCCCTCAACAACTTGGACATGCTCTGCTGTGCCTCGGCTATGCCCACCTGTGCCTGAACCATGCTCTTCAGTGCCTCGACAATGTCCACCTATGTCAGGGACATGTCCCTCAGTGACTGGTTCATGTCGAGCCCTCAGCCATGGTCGTTACAGACTGAGCCATGCCTTGGACACAACCATTCATGGCACTGACGTCTGAGGCAAGCTTTCCACTGCAGTCACCACCCTAGGCCTTGGTGCCACACTGCTGGCGCCATCTGCTGCACCCGTAGCATTTGGGACCCCTCCGATCATCTGTGCACATGCTTGAGTGCCACTGACGTCCCCCTCCTGAATCTGACAGTCTAGTGTCTGCATCAGATCCGTGATAACCTTGTCCAGAGGCTCGGCATCTGATCGCGACCCAGCTGAGTTCAGGAAACCAACAGATCTCCAACAGCTGACTCACTTGGATTTTCCTGCCTCCACCTGATGTGCGTCAGCATCTGCGTGGCACTCATCAGAATGTGCCCCAAAAGCCTATCCTGTAATTTTGCCCACCGAGGTTCGCATCTCTGTGCTGGAAGAAGATGGTGGCGATAACTGTGGCGCATCGAGGGTGGCATCCTCGGCGCTCTCCTCTGAGGTGTTCTCTTGGATGGCGGAGGAGGAGAGGTGGGGGGGGTCAATCCCGGATGGCCCGGCCCCATCGGATGGTCATCCTGGAAGAGAATGAACATGTGGTCAGTGAAAGGGAAGGATAATTTTGTCTGACATGAACAACTCACTAGAGACTGGTCGTCTGGGTGAAGGTGCAGTGGATCCTTACCTCTGTGATGCAGACCAGTCTCGCTGTCAGTGACTGTTCCATCCTCGATCTCTCGGGCCATTTTGCCTTAGGGGCTGAGAACTCTGATGTCCGACACCTTGCTGCCCATCTGGGCCCTTTCCTGATTCTTATGTGCCAACATCACCTGTGGGAACAAAGAGAGGGTATCATGAACCGCATGCTTGATACATTAGAGGGGGTCGATGGCAGGTGACATGTGTGAGCACCATTCTTGGCCATGAGTGGGTTGTTCTGGTGGGTGTCAGGGTGTGCTGGGGCACAGGCATGATATAATCATAGAATTTTACAGTGCAGAAGGAGGCCATTCGGCCCATCGAGTCTGCACCGGCTCTTGTAAAGAGCACCCTACCCAAGGTCAACACCTCCACCCTATCCCAATAACCCAGTAACCCCACCCAACACTAAGGGCAATTTTGGACACTAAGGGCAATTTATCATGGTCAATCCACCTAACCTGCACATCTTTGGACTGTGGGAGGAAACCGGAGCACCTGGAGGAAACCCATGCACACACGGGGAGGACGTGCAGACTCCGCACAGAGAGTGACCCAAGCCGGAATCGAACCTGGGACCCTGGAGCTGTGAAGCCATTGTACTATCCACAATGCTACCGTGCTGCCCTGATATGATGTTGGCAGAGTGGGCTGTGGTGGGAGGTGCCAGCAGCAGACTCATGGGGGGCGCGTGGGAGGTCAGGGTGGTGGCAGGCAGGACTGGTGCCAGGGGGCCAGTGTCAACTTACCCATGCGGGCCGGTGAGGGTCGTTGGTCCTCTCACTGCACTGGACAGAAGTGCTCCTGGTCACGTTGCCTGAACTGACAGCTGCTGCCATTGCCTCCCAGGTGGCATTGTCAGCCCTGTGGTTGGTCCTCTGGCCCTCTCGGAGGAACATGGTGTCCGTTTCACCTGCACGGCTCCCAAGCATCCTAGCAAGGTTGGCATCTCTGAAACGTGGAGCAGGTCTATGCTGTGGCATGGGTGGGTGCTGACTGGAGTGTGTTCGAAGGGACAGTTCCCCTAACTTCAGTGGGACACTATCAGGCGCGGTCCAGGTGACTCACCTGGTGGGGTGGCCCTTTCCGCCGTGAAGCCCATGAGGGATCATTTCCAATTGTAATTGCCGTTAGGTACAGGGCGCAGTCTCGTTGGGAAGCAACTGGGAAGTCAAATTGGAGCTTCTCCCATTAAATCGCGCCAATTATCTTTATTAAGATAATATTGATGTTTGATTCAGCATCACGTTACAGTGGGGATAGTGGATTTAAATGGTGGGACAGGCTCGATGGGCTGAATGGCCTACATCTGTTCCTATTTTCCTACTGCTGAGCTAATGGAAATCCTGACAAAATATTTCATTCTCTGGAGCTGGAATTCTCCTGGAGATGGCAGATATTTGATTGACATTTCACACTCTAAGTGAAACTATCACTCTCTCCACCATTGGCTCACCATGATTGCAGTGTGTACCAGCTACAGGTTGCACTGCAGGAACTCAAAAGGCTTCTACGGCAGCACTTCTCAAACCTGCAATCCACTTCTGATGATACTGAGCCCAAGAGAATGTTCGTTATAGATCAGTAAAATCACCCAACTCTGCCTTCACGACACCAGCCTTTAATCAGCGACAGGACATTAGGTTGCTCTTGTTGAGAGAATCATAGAATTCCTACAGTGCAGAAGGTGGCCATTGTGGTCGTCACCACTGTTGTATTATATTGTATATATGGGTATTACGGTTAGGCTCCTGTACTACAGGTACAGGGGTAGATTCCTGCCTGCTGGCTCCACCCAGTAGGCGGAGGAGAAATGTGTGTGCTCTCCGAACAGCAGCCATTTTGCCAGCTGCTGTAGGAGGCCACACATCTCAGTGTAATAAAGCCTCGATTACATTCTACTCTCGTCTCGTTGTAATTGATAGTGCATCAATTTATTTGACAGAGATTTTTCAGAGATGGACCTCCGCATCAAGCCGGATCGCCTCAGCTTCACCCTCAAGCAGACAACGCCAAAAAGGACTTTGCACATTGGCTAGCTTTCTTTGAAGCGTACATCGGGTCTGCGCCAGACCCAATCTCAGAGGCACAGAAGCTCCAGATTCTGTACACGCGGCTGCGCTCCAATGTCTTTACCCTCGTCCGGGACATGCCTACCTACGCAGAGACCCTGGCGCTACTGAAGGAGAATTACACACAGCAGACCAACAAGATCTACGCCAGGCACCTCCTGTCCACGCGGCACCAACTTCCCGGTGAGTCTGTGGAAGATTTCTGGTGTGCCCTGCTCGCCCTGGTGAGAGACTGTGACTGCCAGGCCATTTCGGCCACTGAACATTGAAACCTGCAAATGATAGACGCGGTTGTTACGGGCATAGGGTCTGACTACATCCACCAGCGCCTCTTAGAAGGGGCCACGCGTGACCTCGCGGCGACCAAGAAACTAGCGCTCTCTCTCACGGTCGCCTAACGCAATTTACAGGCTTATGCCCCCGACCGCACAGCCCACCATCCCTGTGCATCGTGGACCCCACCAGCGGCCATCCCATCATGGACCCCATCAGCGGCCACCCTCAGCCAACCCCACGCCTGCGCCACGCGGCTGCCAACAAAACCCGGGGGACACAAGTGCTACTTCTGCAGACAGACAAAACACTGCTGGCAGCGCTGCCCAGCGCGGAGCACGCTCTGCAAGGCCTCTGGCAAGAAGGGACATTTAGCTGCAGTGTGCCAGGCCCACTCAATCACAGCTATTGTCCCGGCACTCCCCACGGCGACCAGTGGGCGCCGCCATCTTCCTCTCCTCCGACCACGTGCGGCCCTCGGGCGCCGCCACCTTGCTCTACTCACAACACGTGCGGCTCGTGGGCGCCGCCTTCTTGCTTGCCTCAGAACCAATGGCCGCCGCCATCTTGCCTGCCCCAGGCCACGTGCGGCCCGTGGGCACCGCCATCTTACCCGCCTCAGGACCCCTGCCCACCTCATCGGTTCGCTCATTGCCTGCAACCACCGCCGACCAGCCGCGTCTCGCCTCGGTCACGGTCGACCAGTCTCGACCGCACAACCTCGCGACCGCTTAGACAAAGGTGAAGGTAAACGGGCACGAGATATCCTGCCGTCTGGACTCCGGGAGCACTGAGAGCTTCATCCATCCCGATACGGTAAGTCGCTGCTCTCTCGCGGTACACCCCGCCAACCAAAGAATCTTCCTGGCCTCCGGATCCCACTCCGTGGTGATCCGGGGGTACGGCATCGCAACCCTCACCATCCAGGGTGTAGAGTTCAACGGCTTCCGGCTCTATGTCCTCCCCAACCTCTGCGCTCCCTTGCTACTCGGCCTGGACTTCCAGTGCAACCTTCAGAGCCTAACCTTGAAATTTGGCGGGCCCTTACCACCCCTTACTTTTCGCGGCCTCGCGAACCTTAAGGTCGACCCACCTTCCCTTTTTGCAAACCTCACCCCGGATTGCAAACCCATCACAACCAGGAACAGACAGTACAGCGCCCAGGACAGGACCTTCATCAGGTCTGAGGTCCAACGGCTGCTACAGGAAGGTATCATTGAGGCCAGCAACAGCCCCTGGAGAGCCCAAGTGGTAGTGGTGAAAACTGGGGAGAAACACAGGATGGACGTTGACTATAGTCAGACCATCAATCGGTACACACAGCTCGATGCGTACCCCCTCCCATGCATATCTGATATGGTCAATCAGATTGCACAGTACCGGGTCTTCTCAACTGTGGACCTGAAATCTGCCGACCACCAGCTCCCCATCCTTAAGGCGGACCGCCCATACACTACGTTCGAAGCAGACGGCCGCCTTTACCATTTCCTTAGGGTTCCCTTCGGCATCACCAACAGGGTCTCGGTCTTCCAAAGGGAGATGGACAGAATGGTTGACCGGTACGGGCTGCGGATCACTTTCCCGTACCTGGACAACATCACCCTCTGTGGCCACGACCAGCAGGAATGCGACGCTAACCTTTCCAAATTTCTCCACACCGCCACACTCCTCAAACTAACTTCCAACAAGGAGAAGTGCGTGTTCAGCATGAACCGATTAGCCATCCTCGGCTATGTGGTTCAGAACGAAGTTCTAGGGCCCAACCCCGGTCGCGTGCGCCCCCACATGGAACCTCCCCTCCCCCACTGCCCCAAGGCCCTCAAACGATGCCTGGGGTACATTTTGTATTACGCCTAGTGGGTCCCAAACTATGCGGTCAAGGCCCGCTTTCCCACTGATGGCCGAGGCTCACCAGGCCTTCAACCGTATCAAGGCCAACATCGCCAAGGCCGCGATGCATGCGGCCGACGAGACGGTAACCTTCCAAGTGGAGAGCGATACATCAGACATCGCTCTGGCCGCCACTCTCAACCAGGCAGGCAGGCCCGTGGCATTCTTTTCCCGCACCCACCATGCCTCCGAAATTCGGCACTCCTCCATCGAAAAGGAGGCTTAAGCGATCGTTGAAGCTGTGCGACATTGGAGGCATTACCTGGCCGGCAGGAGATTCACTCTCCTCACTGACCAACGGTCGGTTGCCTTCATGTTTAACAACTCACAGCGGGGCAGGATCAAAAATTATAAAATCTTGAGGTGGAGGATCGAGCTCTCCACTTACAATTATGAGATTTTGTATCGCCCCGGTAAGCTCAACGAGCCCCCCAATGCCCTGTCCCGAGGTACATGTGCCAGCACATAAGCGGACCGACTGCGGACCCTGCATGACGATCTCTGTCACCCAGGAGTCACCCGCATTTATCACTTCATTAAGGCCCACAATCTGCCCTACTCCAACGAGGAAATCGCCAGGTCTGCGAGGAGTGTAAAACGCATGATGCACTGTTAATTACGCAAAGATGAGAGTAGGATGTAATCGAGGCTTTATTACACTGAGATGTGTGGCCTCCTACAGCAGCTGACAAAATGGCTGCTGTACGGGGAGCACACATATTTGTACTCCACCTACTGGGTGGAGCCAGCAGGCAGGGATCTACCCCCATACCTGTAGTACAGGGGCCTTACCATAAAGCACCTATATCAACCTCCTCTATATACATAATATACATCAGTGGTGAATACCACACCGCACTTCTGCTGGCCAGACCGTGCGCGCCTGGTGAAGGTCTCCCGCCCCTTTGAACACCTCAGCCCCTCCCCTCCACCGACTGCAACATGTACTTTTTTAATGTAGTCGACGAGAATTCCCAATTCCCCTTTGCCGCCCCATGCCCTGATATGACGTCTGCCACCGTCATCAAAGCCCTCAACACCATCTTCGCTCTGTTCTGTTTCCCCGCTTACGTCCACAGCGACCGGGGATCCTCATTCATGAGCGATGAGCTGTGCCAGTACCTGCTCAACAGGGGCATTGCCTCGAGCAGGACGACCAGCTACAACCCCAGGGGAAACGGGCAGGTGGAGGGGGAGAATGGCACAGTCTGGAGGGCCGTCCAGCTGGCCCTACGGTTCAGAAATCTCCCGGCCTCACGCTGGCAAGAGGTGCTCCCTGACGCACTTCACTCTATTCGGTCACTCCTGTCCACCGCGACTAATGCAACCCCCCATGAACGTCTCTTTGCCTTCCCCAGGAAGTCCACCTCCGGGGTATCGCTCCCAATGTGGCTGGCAGCTCCAGGACCCGTTCTCCTCCGCAAGCACATGTGGCTCCACAATGCGGACCCGTTGATTGAGAGGGTACAGCTACTCCACGCAAACCCGCATTATGCCTGCGTAGCGTACCCCGACGGCTGCCAGGACACAGTCTCCCTCAGGGACCTGGCACCAGCTGGGTCCCCACACACACCCCCCTCTGCCTCGTCGCCTCCCTCCCTTCCCCCGTCGCACCCCACCGCAGTCCCCGCTCCAGGACAATCCGTCCTCCCCTTGCTCCCACCCGGGGATGAAGAGGATTTCAACACGCTCCTGGAGTCACCGAAGACCAAGCCGACGCCTGAGTCGCCACTAGCACTGCGGCGCTCTCAATGACAGATCAAGGCCCCCGATCATCTAAATTTGTAACCTTCTCTGTAATTTTAAAACCAATCTGTATGTATATAGTTTTCCACCACCCCTGCTGGACTCATTTTTAACAGGGGATGAATGTGCTAGTCACCACTGTTGTATTATATTGTATATACGAGTATTACGGTAACACCCCTGTACTACAGGTACGGGGGTAGGTCGATGCCTGCTGGCTCCACCCTGTAGGCTGAGTATAAATGTGTGTGCTGTCCAAACAGCAGCCATTTCTTCAGCTGCTGTAGGAGGTCACAAATCTTTGTGTAATAAAGCCTCGATTACATTCTACTCTCGTCTCATTGTAATTGATAGTGCATCAGCCATTTGGTCCATCGAGTCCACGTGACTTTTAATTGCATTCAAACGAGAATTGTCAAGTCCTCCCACACTCTGCTTCCCTGAATTAGGCCTAAGCTCACTCAGAGCTATCAACAAATGGGCAAATGCACTGACCCAGGGAAATTGCAGGCTTCTCGCAAGTTACACTTCTGGTTACTTACCCTGGTTCTGAACCATCCAAGGCCGAATTTCAGTTGGGCCTATCTTGTTCTAAATGTAATGACTGAACAGTTGGTATCTTCACTGGGGGCTGGTTTAGCTCACTGGGCTAAATCGCTGGCTTTTAAAGCAGACCAAGCAGGCCAACAGCACGGTTCAATTCCCGTAACAGCCTCCCCGAACAGGCGCCGGAATGTGGCGACTAGGGGCTTTTCACAGTAACTTCATTGAAGCCTACTTGTGACAATAAGCGATTTTCATCTCATTTTTATTCATTCAGTACTGTTATTTGTAATTTTGACTCCCCAATTTTTTTTTCCAATTAAGGGTCAATTTAGCATGGCCAATCCACCTAACCTGCACATCTTTGGGTTGTGGGGGTGAAACCCACATAGACACGGGGAGAATGTGCAAACTCCACACCGACAGTGACCCAGGGTCGGGATTGAAACCCGGGTCCTTAGCGCCGTAGTCCCACGTGTCACCACACGTGTCGCCCCACGTGTCGCCCTTCCTGATAAGCAAAATCACCCAAAGGGTTATTCAGACCAACAACAAAAATACTCAAATTATTGGAGAGACATAATTTGGTCAAGGGCTCAGTCGTTTGCACCTTCTCTTTAAAAAAAAATACAGAAATTAGAAACAAGTTCAGTAAATGCTGGAATTGAAAGGCAACTTCACCAATGTCTGGAAAGTTGGCTAACACTTCTGGTCTAAACAGTTTGGCAAATACATGCTCTCCCGCTGACCATTTGGGGTCACTAGAACATGCCCCAGCAGTCAGATTGCCTATTTGTTATTCTTCAGTGCAATCCATATGGCCTGTCTTGATGGTCCTTCGAGCATGTCATCCCACTTCAAAACTATACTCACGTCTTTGATTAAAATTGCCCAATCTTCCTCTTCTATCTCCCACTGCGGCCCCATCGACGCGGGCAGGGTAGGATAATCTGGAGCACTGTTCAGAGTTAATGGCTCTCCAAGTTTTCTTGTCCCGCCTGCTACAATGTCCACCGGTGTCAGAGAGAGAGAGCATGCTTCGTTTGGCTTTGACCCAAAATGGGAAATCCCACTCAATCTTTCTGAAAATCCTGCAGCCCGGAATGTTGAGCTGCCGTTACTTCCTCTCTTTCAGTCACGTTTCAATAACATTTATGATATCATTGTTTCAGTGTTGGTGTACGGTGGCACAGTGGTTAGCACTGCTGCCTCACAGCTCTGGGGTCCCGGGTTCAATTCTGGCCTCGGGCGACTGTCTGTATGAGTCTGCAAGTTCTCCCCGTGTCTTCATGGGTTTCCTCCGGGTGCTCCGGTTTCTTCCCACAGTCCAAAGATGTGCAGGTTAGGTGGATTGGCCATGCTAAATTTCCCCTTAGAGTCCAAAAGTTTAGGTGGGGTTCCTAGGTTATGGGGATAGGGTGGAGGCATGAGTTTAAGTAGGGTGCTGTTTCCAAGGTCCGGTGCAGACTCGATGGGCCGAATGGTCTCCTTCTGCTCTGTAAATTCTATGGCTCTGTGCCCTCAACTCCTCCACCTTATGCATTGAGTTCCTTGCAATGAAGTATATGCAATTCAGCACAGCTAAACTCCTTTATTGGGTACTTTCTCACCTTTCTTTTCACTGTTTTGCACACTTGCTTACTAATTTTACTGTTTATCTCCAGATTTTCTTCTATCTTTTCTGAAACTATTCTTAGGTTCCCAACCCTCTTCCAAACTTGTTTAAATATTCCTCAATAGCACTCAAAAGCCTTCATTTGACAATTTGGGTATTAGCCCTACGGAGATGCAATTTGTCCGGCGAATACCTTCCCCATAACCAATTCTAATGCCCCAGGAAATCAAAGCCCTCCTTCCTGCACCATCTTTCCAGATATGCAGTCAGCTGCTCTATCTCCTATTTCTGTACACATGAACATGTAGTGCTGGAAATAATACTTTACGGTCTTAGCTTTTAATTTCCTTACCAACTCCCTGAAATCTTCCTCTTAAGAACTCATTCTTCTTTCTTCCTATACCTTTGGTAGAACGACTACGATTCACCCTATTCACCTCAAAATGCTCCGCAGCTACTGAGTGAAACCTTTGACCCAGGGAACCAACATACCATCCTGAACTCACATCTATGGTGACAGAAACACCGGGGCGCAATCTAACGGAAATGTTTGTGTCATTTGTGGCAGGTTTTGCTGGGAGTTTCTCCCCAGCTCTGTCAGTGAGTTCCACACTGCTATCAAACCACACTTTTAGTCACTTTTTTGCACACTGGGGAGTTTCTCACTGGGCTAGCCCACACTCAGAACTGGGGAGCTGAACTCATTGGCCAGACTGGCTCCTCAGAGATTGGATGTCATTTTGAAAGGGTTCCCCAATCTGTAAGTGAGCTTGAGGGACCCCACAACCTCCAGCCAAAGGCAATGTCACCCCCCCACACACACATGGGGACTATACCACAGCCCTCTCAAGTGATGACACCCCACCACGGGATCATTGAGGGCCCCCCCTTTTCAGGCTTTCCTGTGTCCCCTTTCGAGACTCCCCTTCTTGCACCCCAAATCTTCCAGAGGGCCCTTCATACCGGTCCTACGCACCCCCACAATTCATACCCTCCTCCACACTCCTTTCATGGGCATGGACCCCCTCATGGCAGCAGGGTAGCATGGTGGTTAGCATAAATGCTTCACAGCTCCAGGGTCCCAGGTTCGATTCCCGGCTGGGTCACTGTCTGTGTGGAGTCTGCACGTCCTCCCCCTGTGTGCGTGGGTTTCCTCCGGGTGCTCCGGTTTCCTCCCACAGTCCAAAGATGTGCGGGTTAGGTGGATTGGCCATGCTAAATTGCCCGTAGTGTCCTAATAAATGTAAGGTTAAGGGGCGGGTTGTTGGGTTACTGGTATAGGGTGGATACGTGGGTTTGAGTAGGGTGATCATGGCTCGGCACAACATTGAGGGCCGAAGGGCCTGTTCTGTGCTGTACTGTTCTATGTTCTATGCCCTGAACCTTGACCATGCCACCCAAGCACCCAGGCACCCTGGCAGTCCTCCTGCTGGCTTTGCAGTGCCAATTGGGCACCTTGGCAGTGCCATGGTGGCAGTGCAAAGTGCCCACATTCAAGGGGGAAGCTCAGCGGACCACCCTGCGCTGTCCCCGACCTCCCAGGGGCTTCTGATGGGCCAGGAGACCACCCGGGTGCCGTTCTGCCTGGTCCACGTGTGTGTGGACTAGTACTGAATAGTACTCGGCTGGGGTCACCCTGGGGAGGCCAGTTGATGGCAGGAGTCCGATATATCCCGGGTCAGCATGCTTAAGCAGGTTTTAAACCTACTTAGGCATGTGAGGCTTGGTCCTGCCCATTGTCGGCGGGGTTCTGATCACGACCCCTCCCAAGACCTGGCTAGATCTCATGAGGCATACTGGCTGTCAGGAAACCCACAGGAGACGTCTTCCAACATTCAGGCGCAACGCGGCTGGTAGATCACTTCTCATTACTATTGAATTCCCCATCCCTATTTGCTATCCTGATCTTTCTCTTCCTCCTTCCTGGTACAGCTGAGCCACCCATGGGATTATAGAATAATTCTGATGGTATTTCCCAGCAGGACTACTATCTTCATCAGTACCAGTTAAACAGAAAGCTTCACTCAGGGGAGTCCTGCACCAGTCAGCCTTGACTGTCCATTACCTCTCTGTCTGTGTACTCTTAAGCTGGAGAGTGACCACCTTCACATACCACAGCACGGTAGCATTGTGGATAGCACAAATGCTTCACAGCTCCAGGGTCCCAGGTTCGAATCCCGGCTTGGGTCACTGTCTGTGTGGAGTCTGCACATCATCCCCGTGTGTGCGTGGGTTTCCTCCGGGTGCTCCGGTTTCCTCCCACAGTCCAAAGATGTGCAGGTTAGGTGGATTGGCCCTTAGTGCCCAAAATTTCCCTTGGGTGGGGTTACTGGGTTATGGGGATAAGGTGGAGGTGTTGACCTTGGGTAGGGTGCTCTTTTCAAGAGCCGGTGCAGACTTGATGGGCCGAATGGCCTCCTTCTGCACTGCAAATGTGCTATCCATGTAGCTGTCAGCCTCTGGAATGCACCACAGTGGCACTTGCTGCTGGTCTGGTCCCCAAAACAGGAGCTTGAGATCCTCCACTTGATGACACTTCCCACATCCATCCCCACCAGCTCTCTGCTTGGTGCTTAATCAGAAAAGAGTCATTTTTCCCTCTTTGGCACCGCAGTACCTGTTGCTTGTCAATCTCGTTCCCTAAATTTTCCTGGCTGATGACCTCTGGGGGTCTGAAAGTATGCATGCAACAAGAATATCCATCTCCTCCTCTGTGTCCTGGTGTTAAAGTTTGCACCTTTCTGTCAATCATTTATGACCTGTCCCCTGTCCCCGTGGCAACCGGGTCAAATGGGTAGATTTTGGAGGAGGCCATATCCTCTACTCCAAACTGCTCTATTTGACCTTGAAGTAAGTAAAACAGAAGCATCCAGTGATCACCGCACCATATTGCTGGATACTTCTTCAAAAACACTCTCATCATTGTTTGCCGTGGATTAATTCATTTATTAAATCACTAAAATGCATTTATTAAATCAAATGCCAGTGCAGTCTAAAAGGCCACGACTGCCAAGGTGTCAGCAAACATATCCAGAGGGTTGACACAATTATCTGGCAATGGCCCATTGACAATTGTCTTCAGCGTGTCCAGGTCTTCCAGAAGTCATACGCGGAACTGCGCCATCTGTTGCTAGGATACCTGACACACTACAAGACTTAGATCACATAGCTTACTGATGAGTTGAAAATGAAATATTGAATTTACAGCAAGAAAATTTTGATCCGTGCTGCAAAATACATTGAAGTTAGCAGTCCCAAGTACTTTGAAACAATGTTGTTCAGGAAAGTTTCATCTCCAATAGCAATCAGCAGCAGTAAATCTTTGAGAGATTGGTTGGAGATTCTGGTAACCCAAGGGTAGTGATTAAGTTCTTAGTGAAAGCATTAGTAAATAATCAGATGTAATTATTAACAAGGATGGATTCGGGGTTGATGAGATGTTTGTTCTCCTAGTGGTGAGACATCTCACAATTATGCCACCTGCATTATTTTGGCAAAAATGTGACCAACAAGTTGTTAGTTAGCCAATCATTAGGTCAATTTTTAGCACCAGGTCACAAATTGAAAACATCAGATCATAATTATTAAGTGAGTCGCCATTGAATGCTTACATGAAAAAAAATGAAAATCGCTTATTGTCATGAGTAGGCTTCAAATGAAGTTACTGTGAAAAGCCCCTGTCGCCACATTCCAGCGCCTGTTTGGGGAGGCTGTTATGGGAACATTGTTACTATTGAAAATTTCTTCTTTTGTCATTAAATATGCACAGATAAATGAGCAAATAGACCATTTGTCAGGTTTTGATAATACCACAGGGCAAATTTTATATTTTTGGGGGCAGTAGCCCAACCCAACGTGTGTTGTTCATAGACTTCCATCGTAGACTCTTTCAAAGACACTGAGTAAAGCACTAATTGGCCACAAAGAGTCCATCAGACAGGAAGTCAGCCAACGACCTAAGGGAAGTCTGAGCAACGCACTCAATCAGGATTCCAGGGTGGGATGTCCGGGGAGAAAGAGGTCAGGCGTGAGTCTGAAGTCCATCAGGGCCAACCATTTAAAAGGTTGGTTGCACTTACACAACCATTATTGGTCTGGAGGCAGAAGTTTGGACCAAGAAAACATTGTTAATCTACTGAACGTTTGGAGCAGCAACAGATACGAGCTTGTTTTTACATTTTGGTAACTATTGTTGCTATAAGCACTGAATTATTCAGGACCCTTGCCAGGAGGAAAGAACATTTGAGCACACCTGTCCAATTCTCCTTAAAATAACTACTATTTTGGGGAAAGACTCAAATTCAATCCCTTAACCCTCTTTGCCTCTCTTCAGAGGCTGTACTACATGGTGGAGAGAATGGATAGATTACCTGCTGAAGGGCCCAGACCTTGGACTGCCCCACAGATTGGTGGTGATTGCTTGTGATTCCTCCTCCAGACTGAGTGATCGGTGGGAGGTCCTCTTGCCCGTTGACGGGAAGAGGAGACCTCCCAACCAGACCAAAGCAGACTGGACAGAGGTCGCAGAAGTAGTAAGCAGCTGCGGTGTAAAAAAACAGGATATTTTTTTGTAGTGTCATAAATGGCTCAATGACTTCTTACAATCTGCCAGAGTGTATAGAACCTTACTTATTTTTCTTTATTTATTCTTCCATGGGACTTAATGCCGCTCTCTAATTGCCCTTGAGAAGGTGGTACTGAGCCACATTCTTTAACCACTGCAGTCTATGTGGTGTAGATACAGCCACAGTGCAATCAGGAGGTTCACTGCAGTCTATGTGGTGTAGATACAGCCACAGTGCAATCAGGAGGTTCTTTCCATGATTTTGATCAGTGACAGTGAAGCAGTGAAGGAACAGTTGTATAGGGCATAATCAAATGGCCATGCTGCGCCCGGAAAATGGCGTAACATTGCTGCTAGATGCCGGGGAACGCCACATTGCTAAGTAAATCCCGCCAATTGTGGGCGGGATCACTTTTTGGAAAATCTGCATGTCAGAGTGAGACAGCTACCAAGGGCAGCATAGTAGCATAGTGATTAGCACAATTGCTTCACAGCGCCAGGGTCCCAGGTTCAATTCCCAGCTTTGGTCACTGTCTGTGCGGAGTCTGCACATTCCCCCCGTCTGTTCATGGGTTTCCTCCGGGTGCTCCGGTTTCCTCCCACAGTCCAAAGATGCGCAGGTTAGGTGGATTGGCCATGCTAAACTGCCCTTAGTGTCCAAAAGTGCCCTTAGTGTTGGGTGGAGGTGTGGGCTTGGGTAGGGTGCTCTTTCCAAGAGCTGGTGCCGACTTGATGGGCCAAATGGCCTCCTTCTGCACTGTAAATTCTATGATCAGTCTCCTGAGGCACCTGAGGCACTTTCCCTTGGAGACCATGGACGAATGCTTTTCAGTACTGGCCTCCACAAACAGGGACCAGAAGTAATGGCACTCCTGAGGGGGTCTTCCACGGGTTTGGGTGCCCCCAGTTGCATTCCCTTTGGGATGGGAGGCACCCTGGCACTGCCACCCTGGCACTGGGTGTTGCCAGCTGGGTGTCATTGTGGGACTGCCAACATGTGCAGGTGGCACTGCCAAGGTGCCAAGCCGGCATTTTTGATGTGATGTGATCGAGCTGGGGGTGTCCGGCATGGGTGTTGGGAGGCATGGAATGCTGGGGAACCTCTCACAGTGAGTTGGGGATTGTGCCTGGGGCTCCAGAGATGAGAATGGCATTTAAAAAACGATTTCCTCAGTGCAGAAAACGGGGCTACATGCAGCTTCGGCTGCTTGTTCCCTGCGGAAGCTCACTATCTAACCTAAGTGCTAATTTGTTCTGAACCTTTGTTTCTCAGCACTGCGAGTACTGGGAAACATGCGGCTAAATGCATTCACTATAGGACTTTGTTCCCATTTAGTTAAATTGCACCCTTAATTCCAAGTCCAGATGGTGTGTGGCTTGGAGAGGAACTTGCAGGTGGTGGTATTCCCATGCTGGCCTTGTCCTTCTAGGTGGTAGCAGTCACAGGTTTGGAAGGTGCTGTCGAAGGAGGTTTGTGAGTTGCTGCAGTGCATCTTATACATTGTACACACTGCTGCCACTGTGTGTCAGTGTTTAAGGTGTTGGATATGGTACCAATAAAATAGGCTGCTTTGCCCTGGTTTATGTCAAGCTGAATATTGTTGGAGCTGTACTCATCCAGGCAAGTCGGGAGTCTTCCATCACACTCCTGACTTGTGCCTTGTAGATGCTGGACTGGATTTGGGGAGTCAGGAGGAGAGTTATGCAATGTTCTTTGTGTTGCTTAATTCAGGATGGTTCGCTTGATGTTCACGACAACAAAATAGCTTGAATTTAAACAAAATTAGAAATTTATTAACACTACTAATTTGGATTCAACACATACTTCTAAATAATACAGTTGATTGTTAACATATAAACTACACACATCTACAACTAATCCTAATACTGTTATAAACTAATCACACTATCAATATTTCTGCCTCACTCCAGCTAACTCCTCGCCTACTCTCTCTCTCCCCAAGGCTCAGCATCAATGCCTTATATACTTGTATCTGTAGCTCCCTCTAGTGGCTACTCGAGACATTTTATTAACCCTTGTATCAATGCTTTATATACTTGTATGTATAGCTCCCTCCAGTGGCTACTCTAGACATTTCATTAACCCTCCTTACAGTTATTCCCAGCCTCTGACCTGCTCTTGTAGCCACAGCATTTATATGGCTGGTTCAGATCATATTGTGGTCAATGGTAACCTCCAGGATGTTGCTGACTGAGTGTGAAGGGATGGTGGTCAGAATCTCTCTTGTTGGAGATGGTAATTTCCTGACATTTATGTGGTGTAAATGTTACTTTCCACTCATCAGCCCAAACCTGAACATCATCCCGATCATGCTGCATACATACACAGACTGCTTCAGTATCTAGGAATCGCAAATGACGTTGAACTGTGTACAATCGTCAGTGAACATTCCCATTTCTGACCTTATGATGGAGAGAAGGTCATTTATGAAACAGCTGAAGATGGTTTGACCAAAAATACTCCCCTGAGGAAATCCTTCAGTGATGTCCTGGGACTGAAATGATTGACCTCCAACAACCACAACCAACTTTGCTTGTTCCAATTATGACTTCAACTCGTGGAGAGTTTTCTTCCTGATCCCCACTGACTTCATCTTTACAAGGCTCCTTGATGCCATATTCAGTCAAATGTGGCTTTGATGTCAAGGGCAGTCACCCTCACCTCGCATGTTGCATTCAGTTCTTTTATCCATGTTTGGACCAAGATTGTAATGAGGTCAGGAGCTGAATAGCCCTGGCAGAACCCAACCTGTAAGTCAGTTAGCAGGTTATTGCTGAGTAAATGCTGCTTGATAGCACTGCCATACAACCCTTTCTATCATGTTGTTGATGATTAAGAGTGAACTGATGGGGCAGCAATTGGCCTGGTTAGATTTGTTCTGTTTTTTGTGTACAGGATATACCTGAGTTATTTTTCACATTGCTGGTGCCAGTGTTGTAGGTGTACTGGAACAGCTTGGCTAGGAGCAAGGCTAGTTTTGGAGCGCAGGTCTTCAGTACAATTGCTGGAATATTTATCGAAATCATAGAATTTACAGTGCAGAAGGAGGCCATTCGGCTGATCGAGTCTGCACTGGCCCCTGGAAGGAGCATCCTACCTAAGCCCACTCATTCACCCAACCCCTGTACGCCAATAACCCTACCTAACCTGATGGACACTAAGGGGAAATTTAGCACGGCCTATCCACCTAACCTGCACATCTTTGGACTGTGGGAGGAAACCGGAGCACCTGGAGGAAACCCACGCGCACACAGAGAGAAAGTGCAAACTCCACACAGACAATCACCCAAGGCCGGAATTGAACCCAGGCCCCTGGAGCTGTGAGGCAGTAGTGCTAACCACTGTGTCACCATGATGCCCTATTGCCCAGTTCCATAGCCTTTGCAATTTCCAGTGTCTTCAGATATTTTTGATATTACGGGAAGTAAATCATATTGACGGAAGACTGGCATCTGTGATGTTGGGGATTTCAGGAGGAGGTCGAGATGGATCATTCACTATGAACTTCTGGCTGAAGGTGGTTGAAAATGCTTCAGCCTTATCTTTCGTACTGAATGTGCTGAGCTCCCTCATCACAAAGATGGGGATATTTGTGGATCCTCCTGTCAGTTAGTTTTTAATTGTCCACCACCATATCTGACTGGATGTGGCAGGACAACAAAGCTCAGATCTGATCCATTGGTTGTGGAATCATTTGGTGCTGCCACTGTTTGGCATGCAAGTTGTCCTGTGTTAACTTCACCAGGTTAACACCTCATTTTAACTTGTGCCTGGTGCGGATCCTGGCCTCCTGCCTTATTCATTAATCCTGCTGATCCTCCAAACGCTTAATGATAATGCTAGATTGGGGACCCTGGACAGGATGAGGGAGAGGGGACAGTGCAAAGTTCCAGAGAGTGAGCGAGGAATGGGGAAGGAGCCACCAAGAGGAGGCCAGCAAAGGAAGAGGCTCCAAGCAGTAAATGTGCTCCGGTCGGCAAACTCCAAGTAGTGGAGCCTTTGAGAAGCTCTATAGAATTGGAAAAGCAACAGAAAGTAGGTGACTCCGTGCTGCAAGCCATGACAGCAGAGGTAACACTCTGAAGCAGTGGTGTTCTGCTTGGCATGGCTGAGGAACTGAAGCTGTGTTTGTGAGTTGATGCTGAAGTGAATAGTTTAGAATCCAGGGGAAACCCTGTACAGTGAGGTGGCATTGAGGCAATCTGAGTTGAAGGGACTTTTGGAGAGAATCCAAGGCTAGATTTTCAAAGGGGTAGAGGAAAGACCTGCAAGTTCTCGAGAGATGGAGTTTTAATGAGGTGGCGCAACTCACAGTGAATGCTGATGCTTGGGTCAGAGATTCATGGGCTCTGTCTTAGTTACACTTGCTATTTGACATGGAATTTGGTTGTTATATGACAATTTGTGTGATAATTCACATTCACCTTATATTAACCCTGAATGTTAGAGTACAAAATATATATTGTAAATTGTGTTATTTTTCTGATCTGTTCGAGTAAAGTTTATTTTGTATTTAAAAAGTGTAAAATTTTGTGACTTTATACTTTACCTATCTGGGACCCCAAACTCTGTCTAATTTAAACAAAAGAAACTTTATCCCTAGCCAGATCAGAACATGAATTTGCGGATCTGGTCCAGGATCATACCAGTTCCCACGTTGTGCTGGCATCCAAAGCATCCTCTGCACAGGTTTACACAACTAGCTGCCATAGCTCACACTTCTCCTCAGCAGACTCATCCTCACAATCGTCAGAGCAGAGGGATCACTCCATTATCTCTGCCAGGGCTTCCCCTCTCTGGAGTGCCAGGTTGTACAAGGTGGAGCATACCATGATCATAAGTCAGACTCGCGGGCAGCACGGAGGCGCAGTGGGTTAGCCCTGCTGACTCAAGGCGCCGAGGTCCCAGGTTCGATCCTGGCTCTGGGTCACTATCCGTGTGGAGTTTGCACATTCTCCCCGTGTTTGCGTGGGTTTCGCATTGATTTCAGACTAGGGTTTTGAGTCATTTCTTCAGGGAGTATCCTTTGCCACCACAAACTGAAGGGTTCCAGCCCACGGAACAGCCCTGGGAGTGTCTCAGTATGTCGGCATTATGATTGCTCCCAGGATAGCATTCACATATCTGCGTTAATCTATCGTCAGATACAAGCTGCACATTGATGGACTGGAAGCATTTTATCTCAACAAATGCCCCTGGCTGTCCGGATGTTATTTCAGTTGCCACATGTGTGCAATCTATTACCCCTACACTTTTAGAAATCCTGCAATGCTACTAAAACTCTGACTGTCTGACTGGCGTTGTCATCGTTGTATTAAATGAACTCATGGCAACATCTAAATATTGCAGCCGTAAGAACTTTTAGGAATGATGGGTGATTGGCTGTAAAATCTCACAAAGGTCTCCTGGAAGGATCCTGAGGTGAAATAATTCAGGAACACTGTGACCTCACAGCAGAGGTGTTCACCGATACAATTTGAGGTAATTTCCCCAGAAATATGTCACACAGGAATGCGATCATCTCTGGAGAAACAGAGTCTTCTCAGACTCTAACTGACATTTCACAGTATAGTCTTTCCTCCATAGGCCATGCTTAGCACAACTTCTTTGACAGGCATCGTCACCCTCGCCCCAACTTCTTTGATCAGGCTGCCCCTATCTTAAGCCAGTTTTCCTTCTTCTTCTCATTAGCTGAGATGCTTCCTCCAGAATGCACAATGCTCCTGGGGAAGACCGTTCTCGGGGCCCAATGCTGGACTACAACAAAATCATTTAATACCAATCATAGGGCGCCTTTTCCTGACATTATCTCCCAGTGAAGACTCAACACAATTATTAAAGTAATTGGAACACAAGCAAACTCTCCCACCTTCTCCAGCAGCCTCTTCTGCTCAACTCAAATTAAACTGTTTATCTGTGTTTGCAATACTTCCTCATACCTGGCAGACTCCTTCCAAATAGTTTTACCATGTACCTACCAAAAAGAGGCATGTGCATCATAAAATCACAGTCTATTGACTGATTGGCAAGCACGAAAATTACTTTCTTGCAAAATGGTGAGCATTCTTCCTGTCATAATATACACACAAGTATATGATGGTGCATAGACAGCCACTGACTGACACACTGAAAGACCAATCAAGACACAGAACTCAGCAGCCAATCACCAGACAGGACACGGCCACTATAAAGCCAGAGGGCACTAGTTTTCCCGCTCATTCGGGATGCAGCCTCTGAGACAGCCAGAGCCCGTGATCAGTAACACGAACATCTACCATGTGCTAGCAGTATAGTCTGGTCAGGTTAGCCTCAGGTCTCCAGTCAACCTAACATAGTGTCAACCCACAGTGCAAGTATGTTTAACAGCTCATAGTTAAATAAAATAGAGTTGTACTTCTACAAGTGTTGGTAGCCTGTCTCTCTCACTGCTCTGGTAAACACAATCCTTGCAGACCCAGCATACCCAACACATCACTTCCAATTTCAGTGCCTGCCCAACTTTCGTATTATCAAAGACGTGCATGATTTGAAGTAAACATGGGAGCATGGCAGCCGTGTGGATTTCCAAATGTTAAGTACACCCCTATATTATCAACCATGTCTATTTTCTATCTTCCCAATTTCCCACTGCCTTTGTCCTGAAAGTGCTGATCGAGCTTGTGAATGTCTCCTCCCCCTCCACTGTCCATTAACTTTGTTAGATGTGGTGTCTTTAATGCGGAGTAGTTCAGCATCCTGTCCCGTAAGTGATTATTTTTATTGAAACGGTTTGAACGGTGCTGCTGTAGTCAATATCCTGTGTCATGGTTTGAATTGGAAATCATTTCACTGGTTCTGCATTGTCATCTGTAAATAGTAATGCTTCATGACAGCAGATATTGACACAATATTAACAATATGGGCTCATCCCAGTTGCCCTCAGCGTATGTCTACACTCATGCGTGGTTAGCAAAGAATAACTGAAGAAATTTCAAGAATATAAACCCGAGCTGATTAATTTTCACAATAAAACTAAATATCTGCAAAAGTAATGAAGAAGCTTTTAAGATAGCAAAGTTTCTAGAGAGAGCTGTTCCACGAACAGTACATCCCTACTATCTCTCGAGTCTGCCAGCAATGACCATTAACTACCCCCAAAACATTTGGACCAAGGTCGACCTGACATTGATATGTCGATTTGCCCAATGCACATGATGTTAAAATTAGACTGCACCTCTGAATGTGATAAAAGGCAAACGGAAAACAATATCCTGGCCATCAGAGAAGTAAGAAGTTGAGTTACTTCATCTGTTCTATTCATTAGCGTAACAGTGTTAAGTATATAATTTTAAAGATTGTTTCAGTGACCAACTCTACTGATTTGAAGCTCAAATCAAAGCTTTTTGATTTGCATTTGAGTGGTTACATTTAATTGAATTATGAATTTTGAATGTTGCCTGTTCCGAAGAGAGATTCTTTGAAAGAAAACAGTGGCAGCAAAGTACTTGATTGTGAAAGGAGGATGTGCTCACTGTAATCTCCCCACTCTGAACAGCTTCAATCCTAGCCAATTCCAGGGAGATACTCAGCCATTATGGAGGGTCACTCGTTTCAGATCATTCTTTTCTGGTTTGGAATAACAAAATAAGAAGAAGGACAGTCAAAAGACATCAGAATTGTATTTTCTCTTTACTGATAATTACGAGGTGCTCTAATTTTCAAACATTTCTGATACCCTTTCAGTCACAACATGCATTTATGTAATGCCTTTTATGCGAACTGAAACTGAACCTTGCATACATGTTTATTTCTTTTTTACTTTTATATATAGTGCCTTTCTTGGCATCAGGACTTCCCAAAGTGTTTTACAGCCAATGATGGACTTTTTAAAGTGTAGTTGCTAATAAACGCAGCAGCCAGTTTGCACACAGCAAGATCCTCCAAGCAGCTGGCGGGAGCCAGGAAAATTCCCGGATTGGCCCACCCACCTTGGTAGAAGGTATCAGGAAAGATGAGACTTTGATTCCAGGGAGATAGGTGAAAGCTGCAATCGGACCAGCCGACCCAGAAAAAAGTAGTAGGGGCTGCTGCGTATGGAACCGGGCTGGATAAAAGGCCCACCGTTGTGCTGTGGGACTTCATCCCAGTTACAATGAGAAACGATCAGCCCTCTAGCCCTCACACTTCATGCTCACTCACCCCCACACATTCCCCATGCGCTACTCATTGCCACCTTATACTCCCAACTAACCCTCATAGCCCCTTAATCATCCATGCCAAGCTATGCCCATACCCATCTGCATGACTCTTCATGACACCCATGCCAAGCTATTGCACTCCTTTCCCATTTACACAGTATATACTGTACAGAACCAATCACCAATGAACCCAATAGTGATAATAGGATGTGTTAAAACAAAGCCTTTAAAACCAGTCATTTATTCATAACTTCCCACGTTTGTAAACAAAAGTTCCTTTTTGCTCCCAGCCAATAAAATTGTCCATCATCCTGACGCATTGAAGTATCAAAAGCAGAAACTACAAGCACTTGAATCAATTTTATCTTGAGAAAATAAACATTGTGCAATTGGCCGAAGAGATTAGAGAACCAGAGCTGTCCATCATGCAATGTTTTCTCTGAGGCTCAGCTATTTTAATAGTCTTGTGGATTGCTGGGCTTCATTAGGCATTCTTGTCTGAGAGCCCAGAAATCCATCGGAGGACCTGAAACAGTATTGACAGTTCATAAAAGATTCTGGTGGCCCATCTTCTACACTAATTGTCACGGGAATGTCACTTTAAGAAATGTTTGTCAGCTCAAGTGGCTGCAGTGATGTCAGAGTGTGAGTGGAGCTGAGCTCTGGCTCTGCTTTTTAGTTTTGCTTTGAGGAAAAGCTTGGGTGTGTCTGTGTTTTAGTTCCGTTTTAGTGTTGGAGCTGAGCCAGCCAAAGAAGGTGTAATTTTGATCTCTCTGCAATCTAAAGACTATCTCTAGATCATTTGGTGAATTCAGAGTGATAACTGCTCTCAGTAGAGAATTTAAACCTGATGTGCTTCTTTTAAAAGATTTTTTTTGTCTTATGGATGGCAAAAGGAAAGTTTAAGGATTACTTACAGTGTTGCATTCTTTGGGGGTTGTATTTGAATTGATGGTTGCTAAGATGTTCAGTGTATGTTTTTAAAAGGTTAACTGAGTTCATAGAATAAACATTGTTTTGCTTTAAAAAATACTTTTAGATGTCTGCTGTACCACACCTGTAGAGTGGGCCGTGTGCTCCCCGTACCACAATCTAATAAAAGTTGTGGGTCAGGTGATGTCCATGATATATTTTGGAGTTCTCTAAACCCTGGCCCATAACATAATGAACCATTAATGTAGAAATGTAAATACAGCACTTTGTATGGTTGGGCTGGACTAAGAGTGACAGAAATGTTGCTGTCCATCAGTTCATGGTCTAATTAGTTCAAACAAAAGTTACAAATGAACAACAATTATCCTATGCTTTTAAAGATAAAATTTTGTAGTTGCGTGAATTCTGAAATGGAAACAGAAAATGCTGGAAATACACAGTCAGAATCTGGGGGGAGCAAAGCAGAGTTAACATTTTAGGTCAAGACCTCTCATCAGAATTATGAGCAAAGCAAGTGGCTAGGGGAGACCAGGGAGTGTTGATAGAAAAATAAATGTGTTGACTCTCAATTCATGCCTAAGTACATCTTTCCAGTAAAATACCGATCAATAAATAGGCTTGGAATTAAGTCTCAGCAGTACACTTGATGCTGAATGGAAACATCAACTAGACACTCAGACTGATTTTGTGAAGCATTATTCTCATGCAGAGCATTGCTGATCTCCATATTGCATCACTCAGCATGTTCCATCCCTTCACCGCCAACCATCACTTGCCTCTCCTTATCTGTGTGTTATGCCTCAACTGACACCAACTCCTCAAGCACAATAAACACATTATCCGGAATGAATGTGATGGTGATACTTGCATACTTCAGCAAGGACGACCTTGGATGAATGTGGGTTTCTTAGTTCTGCTTCACCAGGATTGCTGGAGGACTTGTATTTCTGGTCTACAAAAGGAGCTACATGTTGCTTATATAGTTATGTGAGAATGGTACAGGATCTAACATGTCTAAAACTGGGGAAGGGCCGGGATCTTCTGGTCCCTCCGTGACATGTTTCTGCTGATGGAGGTGGTTCTTCATTAACTGTTGGCAGAATCATCCGGTCCCACTGAGGTCAATGGACATTTGTGTTACTTGCTGGCCGTGCCATCAGGGAATCCGCAGTAGGGGAATGGGGGGTTGCCTTTGGCTGGAGCAGAAGATCCTGCCGGTGGGAAGGGCCAGATAATCCCCACGGAGGTTTTCTGCTTCATGCGGCCCGACTTCATTCATGCCTTGATATGTTTGACAGCTCAGGTGGTCTCCTCCAAAGGTAATAAAGGCATGTGGTTTGTGAATCTCATGCACTTGGGATTCTTGAATTTGATGCCATTGTCTTCTGCAAACAGAAATCTTTAGATGGTGTAAGCTAGTGGAATGGAGAAGAAAAGGAATTTAGGCACACATTACTAAATCGTTGTGCAAATATACAAAAGTAATCAAAAAGGCTGATGGAATATTGGTCTTTATCCCAAGAGTAAACAAGGAGATTGAAATGGTGGTTTTGATTTTACACAGCTTTACCTCAGGAAGGATACACGGGAGGGAGTACTGCATAGATTCATCTGAATGGTACCTATGCTTCAAAGATTAAACTATGAGGAAGGTTACATAGATTTAATTTGCATTCCCTTGCATTTGGAAGGTGGAAAGGTGTCTAATCAATGTATTTGAAAATGATTAAGAGATTCTATAGAATAGATAGAGAAACTAATCCAAAACAATAGTGCACAGTCATGCAATTAGAGCTCAGCCATTTACAAGTGAAGCCATGAAACAACTTTTTCACATAACTCGTTGTAGAAATCGAGAATTCCTTCCCTGAAAATCTTCAAAGCTGAGATCGATGGATCTTTGTTAGGATCAGGGCATCAAAGAACATGGATCAAAGGCAGGGAAAATGGAGCTGAGATACAGACCAGAGGCTTATCGGCCTGCTGCTTTGTAAGATAGACACAATAGCAAATCTAGCAGAATTCCTCCTTACTTCAATCAATGAATATTTCTCAGAAACTTAAATGGACTTCTTATTATCAACAAAACAATTGCAAAATATTGTGAATGTCAGAAATCTGAAATAAAAGCAGAAAATGCTGGAAATAAACCAGCAGCCTGGGTTGTATTTGTGAAAGAGGTACCGTTACGGTTTCAGGTCAAAAAGCTTTTATCAGAGTTGAAGGAAGTTGGGGATTTAACTCTGTTTAAGCAAAGGCAGAGAGTGGAAGGGGGTGAAGTAGGGAACAATAATTGAAAAGTGATTGAATGTCAAAGAAATGTGTTTTCAGGGTTCAGTGGATTTATTGAAGGAGTCTACATGAATAGATAAATAGGAACAGTGTAAAAATAGAAGCAGATAAAAAAGAACAAAGAACAATACAGTACAGGCTACCACAACCCTCTGTGAAAGAAAATTCCCCCACAAATCTCCACTGAACCTTTCCCCGTCACCTTGAACTTGCGCCCCCTTGTAATTGTCATTTCCGCCCTGGGAAAAAGCTTCCAACTGTTCACCCTATCTATACCCCTCATAATTTTATAACCTTCTATCAGGTCGTCCCTCCGCCTTCGTCTTTCTAGAGCGAACAATCTGAGTTTATTCAATCTCTCTCTTAGCTAATTCCCTCCATACCAGGCAAAAACCTGGTAAACCTTTTCTGTACTCTCTCCAAAGCTTCCACATCCCTCCAGTAGTGTGGTGACCGGAATTGGACACAGTATTCCAAATTTGGACTAACCAATGATCTATATAACTGTAACATGATTTGTGAACTTTTATACTTGATGCTTTGTAAGATAGACACAATAGCAAATCTAGCAGAATTCCTCTTTACTTCAATCAATGAATATTTGACAAGCATGCCATAAGCTTTCTTTAGGGGGAGCTGGGGCATCAGGAGAGGGAATTGGTGGAGGGGGAGCTCAGGTGGAAGCCAAGGGATGGTAGTACAGGGGGGTGTTGGGGGAAGGGGGGTAAGTTGTATCGTGTCATGTGAGAGTACCTTTAAGAAATGGGTGTTTATAAATGGGTGTGTATATAAATATCTGTAGTGAGAGTACCTTTAAGAAATGGGTGTTTATTACTGCAGTGATGTCAGAGAGTCGGTAAAGCTGGGCTGTCTGTCAGCTTTTTACTTTTGTTTTAGGTTGTTTGCTGCAGGGTGTGTTTTAGTTTCATTTTCAGGGCTGGATAGCTGCAGTCACAGACAGAAGGTGTATTAGAGTCTCTCTCTGTAACCTAAAGACTGTAAATCGATCCTGGTGATTTAAAACTAATAACAGTAGCAACTTTAACTTGATGTGCTTCTGGTAAAAGGTGTTTTAAGTCTTATGGGTGTTAAAAGGAAAGTTTAAAGGATTACTTAGTGTTGTATTCTTTGGGGGTTGTATTTGAATTCATGGTTGCTAAGATGTTCACTGTATGTTTTAAAAAGGTTAACTTGAGTTCATAGAATAAACATTGTTTTGCTTTAAAAATACTTTTCCATTTCTGCTGTACCACACCTGTAGTGTGTTCCCCATACCACAATCTATAAAAAGTTGTGGGTCAAGTGAACTCCATGATACACTTTGGGGTTCTCTAAACCCTGGCCCATAACAATAGCTACCCAAGATTTGGACTCAGGTTTTACCATCTTACAATTGCTGAGTCAAACACAAAGTTGGAGGCCTTTTCAGAGGGTCTTGGTAAGCAGCGGAATTGCCTATTGGATGTTCAAATTTCCAAGAAATTTTCAGAGAGTCAACTTCCGAAGGATTCTGTCGGACACCGAGGAGGTATGTCCGATCTCTGACTATCCAGAGACCAGAAGGCTTGGACCACCTCAAATCAAGATCACCAAAAGAGATTATCTGGTCATTATCGCATTGCTATTTGTGGGAGCTGGCTGGGTGAAAATTGCCCACTGTGTTTCCGACACGACAACAGTGGCTATACTTCAAAAGCTCTTCACTGATTATAAAGCCCTTTGTGATGCCCTGATGCCACGAAAGATGTAATTAAAATGCATTTATTTTCTTCTTTCGCCTAGACCACAATATATGGGAGCAACATTCACGTTCACATCAGTCTCCGAGTGGGAATGTTTCTCCTGAATTCATCATTGTATTTAGTCATTACTATCTTATATTTACGGCTTCTGGTTTGCGTGGATTCTCCCACATGTGGGAACATCTTTTTCTTGTCTGGCCTATTAAAACCCTTCATAATTTCACTGGTTCTGCCTTTGTCTGATAGTTGTACCTTTTCAGTTCTGCTATCGTCCTTGTAGATCTCCTTTGGGCTTTCCGCAGTGTTTTTATATCCTTTTTGTAATATGGAGGCTGGAATTGTGCACAGTACAACCAGCACATCCCCAGTAATAGCCTCTCTCCTCCACTGCACTCTCACGTCCAAAGTCTCTGAATGATTACAGTAAGAAGTCTTACAACACCAGGTTAAAGTCCAACAGGTTTGTTTCAAACACGAGCTTTCGGAGCGCAGCTCCTTCCTCAGGTGAATACCTCGCCATTCACCTGAGGAAGGAGCTGCACTCCGAAAGCTCGTGTTTGAAACAAACCTGTTGGACTTTAACCTGGTGTTGTAAGACTTCTTACTGTGCTCACCCCAGTCCAACGCCGGCATCTCAACATCTAAATGATTAATACTTGGTTCCCACAGAGCCCTTATTTTTGTGCTTCCCATTGATGGCATTGCCCAGAATTCTCCGGTCGTTGCGATTCATTATTTCTGCCAGCAACACACCTATACCTATGAGGTTCCTGGCGGTGCCGGGTGGTTACAATGGGGAATCCCATTGACAAGCGGAGGGAAGATAGAATCCGGCCGCCAGTGAATGCCACACCACCAAGAAACACACGGCTGGGGAACCGGAGAATTCTGGCCATTATCTTGAATCAGCTTCCACATGTATGGTAATGATATCCAGTTACACCTCTCCACCATCTCTCCCCATCTAATAATCATCCTCATATTATTGAATTACATTGGCAACATCAATTCTTGGACTCTTCCACTGATTATTCGTACTGATCACAAACTCTGCTCCCTTGCCACCAACTCCACCTCTCTCCCAAGCCACTTGCTTGGGATAATGTTCATCTCACACTTGCGCTTTGCATCTCACATCTCCATTATCAAGTTGGCTTAATCCCAACTCTGCACCTTTGCCTGTCTCTGATCCTGCCTCAGCAGCCACCCTAGCTGTCTGCATTGCTGAAACCTTTAATCTTGGTTTTCGCCAGTGTTAGGCTTGTCTGGAGTGAAGTTCATGTTGGATGATTGCTCTACACAGACGATATTGAATCGGTGACTGATTTGACATTCTGCCCAGTTCTCTTTATCGTTTGTGTTTTGTTTTTCAACGGGACGCAGATGTGGTCAGATAGAACATAGAACATAGAACGATACAGCACAGTACAGGCCCTTCGGCCCACGATGTTGCACCGACATGGGAAGTCAAACACTAAAGGCCATCTCACCTACACTATGCCATTATCATCCATATGCTTATCCAATAAACTTTTAAATGCCCTCAATGTTGGCGAGTTCACTACTGTTGCAGGTAGGGCATTCCACGGCCTCACCACTCTGCGTAAAAAACCTACCTCTGACCTCTGTCCTATATCTATTACCCCTCAATTTAAGGCTATGTCCCCTCGTGCTAGCCACCTCCATCCGCGGGAGAAGGCTCTCACTGTCCACCCTATCTAACCCTCTGATCATTTTGTATGCCTCTAATAAGTCACCTCTTAACCTTCTTCTCTCTAACGAAAACAACCTCAAGTCCATCAGCCTTTCCTCATAAGATTTTCCCTCCATACCAGGCAACATCCTGGTAAATCTCCTCTGCACCCGTTCCAAATCTTCCACGTCCTTCCTATAATGAGGCGACCAGAACTATATGCAATACTCCAAATGCGGCCGTACCAGAGTTTTGTACAGCTGCAACATGACCTCATGGCTCCGGAACTCAATCCCTCTACCAATAAAGGCCAACACACCATAGGCCTTCTTCACAACCCTATCAACCTGCGTGGCAACTTTCAGGGATCTATGTACATGGATTCTCCATTGAGTTTTATGAACATGCTTTTTTCCCAGTCTCCGGTGGTAAAACTAATTTTAAACAAGTTGCAAACACAGGTGAAGAAAAATATAAAGAGTAGCAGAGATAACAGGAAGAGTTAACAAGCAGTTAACTGACATCGTCCTTGGGTTCTAAAAACCTGTCGGTTATAAGATTCAATAAAAGTCCAATAAGTGAAGTAACAAACAATTAAATTAATGCAGTAGTGAAGCTTCTGATTAATATATTATCATTGTTCATGATGCACCAAACTGAAGCTTATGCCCCTATATAATCAACACATAATGTCACAAAATTAACCAGATGTCACTTTGTCTTGAAGATATCAGATATGGACTGTTATTTTATATATGGTGTATTGCACCATATCAGTTATAGTTGAGTTTGGGGGCTTATGCAATATAGCTCTCAAGCATTAAATAGTATTCACTGTCTATAAGTGAAAACTCGGGTTGACTGGCACTAAAATGCTGCTGAATTGTTGTATTAGCCAGGAGCAGCCAGCTGTAGAAGGATGTTTTTGTTAGAATCCCACTGTTGTATTTCTACGTTTCTGCTCTCAACCCTGCTATTGCACATCATTGCTCTTTCTCACAGCTGACAAACATCTCTCCTCCATCAAACTGCTATGATCAATCTTCATGTGCAGTAGCCCATCTCCTCACAATGCAAAGGCAAATTGACACAGTGGAGTCAAATGGGAATTGGGAGAATAAATTACATTTGTGCAGCCTAATCAGGCTTTTTTCGCAGTCTGTCCTGATGGGGTGAAGAATGGCATCAACTCTTTCAATAGCCTTTTCATTTGATCAATTTCTACCAATTTCAAGCCCTTAATGAGGTGAGATATATAAACTGCTGCTGAATTTCCGTGATCAGGAGAATGATCTTTGTTTCAGTGATATACAAACACAATGAGGAAGAGCCAAATGCTTCTTTGCTCACTCGACTGGAAATAATGGAAGTTCAGCAATCTGCGAGAGACCTGCTTCCTGGTGAAAGTGCTCGAGTTAAAAAAAGATGCATTTATTTAGCACCTTTCGTGACCTCAGGACATCCTGAAGTACTTTGCAATCAATAAAGTACTTTCACATTCATTGACATTTGACCGCGACAACTCATGTGCATGTGGCCCGGTAAATTGGATTAATTCTACGCTCAAAATAGCAGAAGTGCTAATATTTGCAAGCAAGTTGTGATGGGGATGGAGGAGCCAGCATTCATTTATCTGACATGGCAGCGAAATGCAGAAGGCATGTGCTAACCCTTCCCTCCCCTCAGCAATGATCTCCAGTATAACCTAGTTGAGGAGAGTGGGGGAATATATTAACCACTGCAGAGATCCCACTCCTAATTATTATCTAGTGGCCTATCTGGAACCACATGTGTGGACAAGCTGGACGAATGATGAACTGGACTTATGTACACTTAATTTAAGGGTTGATTTTACAAATGAGCATCTGTTATATGCTACAGACAGTGGGTGCTGAAATTAGTAAAATGATAAATATTAAATTGGCGTCCCATTACACACATCTCTTTGTGTCCATTCCATAAAAGTCTCAGAAACATCTGGAGTTGTACTTTAATACATCTGCTGTACTATCAGATCTCAACATTTAACACAACATTATCACATTCCCCCTGGGGAAGCTGGGATTGGCCCCTGGGGGGTATTCCTGAAGCAGAAACATTACCCATCTCTGGCTTGCTGTTCCTTTGTATTCCTATGTTGGGCACCAAAACAATTGTCCAGCAGTAAAATATAGTCCTGATCGGAGTGGCATTGTCAGACTTCAACTTACAAATTCTAGTGAGGCCTTCGCTCTCCTGGTGTCAGGGTCTCATGGCGGCATGGTAGCACAGTGGTTAGCACTGTTGGTTCACAGCGGCGGGGTCCCAGGTTCCATTCCCAGCTTGGATCACTGTCTGTGCGGAGTCTGAACGTTCTCCCCGCGTCTGTGTGGGTTTCCTCCGGGTGCTCTGGTTTCCTCCCACAAGTACCGAAAGACGTGCTGTTAGGCAATTTGGTCATTCTGAATTCTCCCTCAGTGTACCTGAACAGGCGTCGGAATGTGGTGACTTGGGGGATTTCACAATAACTTCATTGCAGTGTTAATGTAAGCTTACTTGTGACAATAAAGATGATTCTATTATACAATAGCTGGCCTGAATATGTCTGTTGTGTGGTTGAGGACCAGTGAGGGTCAGCTGAGGATTTTTACCCATCGTCAGCCTTGTTCTTGTCAGGGGTGAGGGTTAAAATCAGTGCTGTTACTTTTGATGTATAAAAGAAAGAGCCTTTTGGTAAGAGGGAAAGGTAAGAGAAAGAAGGAGTGATAAGGAATATTTATAATAATCCTTTTATGCGATGCTGAAGGAGGCATTTTCACATCAGAGATACTTGTGACAGATGTAGCTCATCTCTTTAATGTTTGTCGTGTGAGGTGACCTTTTTGAAATGCAGTTCACTTACAACTGAAAATCTCATAATTAGAATGTATCCAATGTTGACAGCCCCTTTGCATTGTACAAATTCCATTGATGCTAAGCATTAGATGAATAATTGTGTGGGACCCAAGTTGCCAATTTGCCCACTCAATGGGGAACAATCTGAATTTTTAAAATCACTCTCGTATTTTGCATAAACCCGACTTTAGGACAACCTTGTTTTCTATCTGCCACTTTACTGAATTTTGTAAAGTATAAAATCGAACTATCTTCCCCTATAGCAATTCCGTTTGATGTTACTTAAAATGTTGGGCAGGATTCTCCGTCGGCTAACTCCGGAATCAGTAAACGTGATTGGGCGGTGAAAGTTCTGACGCCAAAATCGTGGCAGGCACTGGTTTCACGCCAAACCACAATTCTCTGGTGCCTCGACAGTGGTGTCATTGCATTCCACTCCGCATGTACAGTAAACATCGTTGGCATATCAGTCGCGGGCATGACCAGGTATTCTCCGAGGCCTCTGCGATTCTCTGCCTCCACCAAGGGGAATTCCCGATGTCAAGGTTCTCTTGTGCTTTTAAAAATCAGGAAACGGGCATCATGGCTGATGAGGGCGAGAGAGGAGGTAGAACACGTAGAGGCTGGGGGACACTGCCATGGCTGGGCCCAGGGGGGAGGGAGCAGGTCTGGGGCCAGGGTGAACCCCCCACAGGACCAGGGCGTAAAGACACAGTTCGCCATTGCTGCGGCCCGTAATGCAATCATCTTGCTGCGCACACCACTGACCATCAGGGGCTGTTTAGCTCACAGGGCTAATCGCTGGCTTTTAAAGCAGACCAAGGCAAGCCAGCAGCACGGTTCAATTCCTGTAACAGCCTCCCCGAACAGGCGCTGGAATGTGGCGACTAGGGGCTTTTCACAGTAACTTCATTTGAAGCCTACTTGTGACAATAAGCGATTTTCATTTTCATTTTTCATTTTCATCTACCTTAGCCCCTGGTTCTGCAGAATGACAGCAGCTCTATGTGTGGCCCCACTCCACCACCCTCGCACCCAAGCCCCCACTCACCCACCTCCCCCAAGGACAATGCCCAGAGTAGCCCCTACGGGGGGGGTGCCGGACTGGGGCTGCGGAATGTACAGCTGGCATGGGCAATGCCAGCCGACAGTAGTCCTGGCAGCACGCATGGGCACCAGGGCCAGAGGCGCCTATGATGCTAGGCACCGACGGGGCCAGGGGTGCAGGGATGAGGGATGGTGAAGGGGAAGAGGGGGAGACATGCAGGGGCAGGGTCCGCAATGCCAAACGGGGCCATTGTGTAGCCCAGTACACCTGGTTGAGCACAGAGGTATGCACCATGCTAACATGCCGGCCTTTCACCACCTGCAGACAATGGATATTGGAATTCAACTAGCAATGGTACCATGTGGAGATCTACCTAGATGTAGCGTTGGGCCCTGTAAGGCCAGAAAAGCAGACACCAGTTAAGTTGGCACATGTGCAGGTCGCAGTTTCGTGACGGCAGCCCTGGAGGATGCCCTGCGGCTGAAAGAGTTGGAGCTGCTTGAGGAGGAGGAAGCTGCAACAACGGAGCCTGCCCCAGAGGAACAGGAGACATCTGCCCAGGATGGAGAGCCGGCCGTCCAATGGCCGAGGAGGAGGAGGAGGCCTCGTGTGTACTGGCAGCGCCTGTCATTCGAGGACCTGCCGAAACGGGCATGTCATCGAAGACTCCAGCTGAATCTCACAGAGTTCAGGGCACAGGTGCATGCGTGCTGTCACAGAGGCCTATATGCCCAGTCAGGCCAGACCAACCCACCCTTCACACCCACCTGACAGAGCACCGGGTTAAGTTGTAACATTGTGCACAGGTGTTCAACGTGAAAACATATATACAGATATGTACCCTAGCCCCCGTCACGAAACTGCGACCTGCACATGTGCCAACTTAATTGGTGTCTGCTTTTCTGGCCTTACAGGTCCCAACGCTACATCTAGGTAGATCTCCACATGGTACAACAGGAGTAGAGGCAGCCTGCTGTGATTCCCACCCTGCTACCTGGGACCCCTTTGGCGCCCGTCTTCCGAAGCGACCGGGACTGGATGGGCCCAGCTGTTGCTCGGGTGCCCCAGGTGCATGGTGCTGCCCTGTTCTGCCCGCTGCCCAGCAGATGAGCCCAGGACAGGAGAGGGGAGATTGAGGTGCTTCAGTCTTCCGGCATTACCCCTGCGGGAGTCACTGGCATGGGGCCCATTACCTCCTCCTCCCTTGGGGTCCGAATGCCCCTGGGCTACTTCATGGGATGGGGATGCGAGCAAGTGGAGTGAACCGCTGAAGCTCCCCTGCCACCTAGCTCTGCCAGTCCTGAAGGCCCGCAGCCATTTCAACCAAGATCCGGATGCTTGCTGCCATGGAGCACAGGGAGTGGGACATCTCCCTCTATGTCTATGCAATGTCAGCCAGCACCTGGGCAATGCTGCCGACACTCTCAGCCATTGCCTGCTGTGACTGGGCCATGCTCAGGAGCACCACTGCAATGTCCAAGTGGCTCTGGCACATGGCTGCCTGTGAGAGGGCAACCCTGTCCTGGGCCTCGGTCACCACCTGCACAGGTTGCCCCAGGCCTTGGACATGCGGGTCCACAGCCGAAACCCTTGCTCCCAAGGCCTGAACCACAGATGTCACCCATGCAGTGTTGGCCTGGGTGGAACGCATGGACGGCAGCACCTCCTGCTCTGCACATGGTTGGGCTCTTCCACTTGTGCCTACAGGTACTAGATGCTCGCCGACAACCCCTCATGTAGTCCCGGGCTCTGTGACTGCATCTCCAAAATCGATGGGACTGTCCATTCTCAAAGCCCTAAACCCATCTGGACGGCAGTTAGTCCCGGGTGAGTGGGGATGGTCGGGGTTGTGGGAGTGGTGTGAGGGCAAAGGTAGTGTTGGGGGGGAGGGGTTTAAACATGTGTCATGGGGAACCGCAGCTCTGCAGGGTCTTTTTTCCTCTCCTGACGCCAATCTCCACCCCGGCGACTGCCCTTTCCTGGGGCCAGCCAACCATGTCCAGGGCCTGCTGCTTTGCCGCAGTGAGGGGCTGCATGTCCGGCGGTCCCCCTCCAGTCTTCTCCCGCTCCCAGCGGTTATGAGCGGCCTTCTCCTGGGTAGGGGGAGTGGAAACAGAAACAAGTGTTAGACAGTCCGACACATGCAGCACAGGGTGGTGGTCTCCGGGGCCAGGCAACCCGGCCATGGCGGCTGGTATGGGTGCCAGCATGTGGTGCAGGGTGGGGGTTTGGCCACCTGCCTGGGGTCGGGAGGGTGGGGGTGGGTGTAGGGTTATGGGTGTGTAGGACGGGGATTGGTGCCAGGGGCACAGTGCTGCCTTACTCAGCCTAGCTATGCTGAGGAGGTTGTGCAATTTCTTACGGTACTGGTGGGCTGTCCGGACGTTGTTGCTCATGGTACTTACAGCCTGTGCCACCTGCGCCCAGGCACGGCAAACAGGGATAGCTGGCAGCCTCCCTTCTGGGCCGTGGTACCAAGCACTGTTTCAAGCTCTGTGTCTGTGAACCTTGGTGCTGTTCTCCTCGCTGCTGCCTTGTTGGCTGGTGTGTGTGGGGATTGCAGTGTGTGCATGCGGCTGCAACTTGTCAGCCTCCTGAGTGTCAATCTCAAATCTGCTGTCCAGCGCCAAACCTGTTTTTGGGCCTACAAGGGATTCTCTGCCCAAAAGGGATTCCCGCTCTTTGCAGAGAATTCCAGCTGGAATTTCTGGCCAATGCTGCACACAGTTGCCACTGTGCACCATGGAGGGTGTGAATGTTTAAGCTGGTTAACTAACCAGGAATAGCTGTATCAGGGCAACCTTCCTCTCCCCCCCACCCAAACACCGGAGGAACCTGTCTTCCCCACATAAGGGGAAATCCCCCATATCCTCCCAAGGGGCTTCCTAGAGGACTGCCCCGGTACAGCCTCCTGGCAGAGCCACCCTGAAATTGAATGGATGCAAAACATTTCATGGAACTCAGGGGACTTCAAGGCTTTTCAAGTGCTGTGAGCTTTATGGGAAGGTTCCGACAATTCATAAAACAGCAGATATAAAAATATCTGGGTGAGGGAGCAGATGTGAGGAAAGGGAAAGCTTTCCTTCTTGAATCTTCAATGAACTGTCTGATCTGCACATTAAATATCAAGTAGAGCAGTTCAGAGTGAGAAGGCTACTTCAGAGTTTAAACAGTTCAGGCAAGGATGATGAATTTGAACAAAGGGATGCCTGAGATCACTTTGCCAAGAGTGATCTTCAGGTTGCCCAGGGCTGGAAGGGACAGTCTAGACATGGGACCCCCATCCCAGAGGAGGGTCCGAGGGTCAACCCCTTACCCACAGCCCGTGCCCACCCAACCCGCAGCACATTTGAGGTGTCCGTCCTTTGCACCCTGGCAGAGGAAGAGTGGCATATGAGCAATGGGCTAACCTCCTTGACCCTCCCTTGGGATGCACCCCGCCAGGTCAGCGCATGTCAATACTTGCACCAAAGACTGCCCGGTGGAGTTCCCTCTGGGGGAGAGATTAGTGCGTAACGGGAGGGTGGAGATTTGGGCTACCAGCCCGTTAATCACATTCTAATGAATGCATGTCAGTTGTTTGCATGTTCCTGTTGGCACGGGACAGGAAGCCCATTACGGCAGGCAAGGCAAGACCGGAGACTGGAGATGGATCTGCCATCCGGCGCCAAACCTGTTTTTGGGCCGACAAGGGATTCTCTGCCCAATCGTGATTCCCACTCTGAGCAGAGAATTCCAGCCGGAATATCTGGCCAATGCTGCACACAGTTGCCACTATGCACCATGGAGGGTGTGAATGTTTAAGCTGGTTAACTAACCAGGAAGCTGTACCAGGATGCACACATAACTCATTCTCCATTTTAACTTCACCCTTTCTGGGCTGGATTTTCCGAAGTGCTAATGCCAGTGTGGGAACAAACGGCGCAAAGGCTGCACCGATCTTCTGTCTGGTGGGGGGCTAGCAAGCACACAACGTAAAGCTCCCGGCCTGCCAAATAGTGCCCCCCTTTGGCCAGGCTCGCCTTGGTGGTCGGAGCATCGCAAAAGTAGCGCCGCCCCCAATTTTGGCGCAAACGCGGATTCCCCGGCTGACCGTGATTTCGGCGTCGGAGACCGGAGAATCCCACCCTCTGTCCTTGTATTTATAATTATTACAAGAGGAAAGGTTTACACAAAACATTCTCATTTCCAATGGACAAAATGGATGCAAGATTTTGAATATAATTATCAAAAGCATTTTCTCATTATTTTCAGACTTTCTTTGCTTTTTACCTTGGTAGTAAGATCCTCATCCATCTTGTTTGATTATGCAACAAAAGCACATGTGTCGTTTGATTGTCAGACTTCAAGTGATGCAAAGTTGTCAGAGCATTTTCAGAGCAATGAGTATATATACATTTACAACAAATAGACGTTTAATTAAATATTTAGGTGCGATCTAACGAAAAAACAACAGAGTTCTGTTTTGGGTGGGAACGCTTGTCTCACTTGCAGCGCTATATTATTCTTTTGGCCTTGGCGGGGAACTTGCCACCGAGGCCGCACGGTAGCATTTCCTGCATTGAGGAGCTCCTCTAGTCAGTGCAGGAACAAATTGGGGCACCATTTTTGAATGATCTCTCGAACCTCCGACGTGACCCCAAAACTCCCCCCAACACCCTAACTCACCTGTTGGGAGGTTCTCAAGCTGCTCAACTCCCCACCTCATATGGGCAGGGCACCTCTGGGCCTGATCCCTGGCCAACCTGGCAGTGCCATCTGGGAACCCTGGAAGTGCCAGGTGGTCACCCAGGTGACACTGCTAGGGTGCCATGGTGCCCAGGTGGCATAAGCAGTGCCTGGGTGCCACCCTGTCCAGAGGCCAACCACCCGGGGGTCTCCGATCGCCTGTGAGACCGCCCCTTACTCAAGTGCGTTTTACCTGGTCCCCGTTTGTGGGGTGCTAAATGGCGCCTGGCTACGGTCTCACCGCCAGGTGTCGGTTAGATCCCGTCCAACATCCCGTTAGATCCCGTGTGCCATAACGACGATCGGGAATCCTGGAAGAGGCCTCTCCTGGGATCTACCGGCACTGTCCTGTCCCGATCGCACCCGTAATCCTTTTTCGATTCTTTGATGGGATGTTGGCATCACTGGTTGATGCCAGTATTTATTGCCCTTGAGGGGGCATTTAAGAGTGAACCACATAATAATAATGATTTTTAGTAGTATCACAAGTAGGCTTACATTAACACTGCAATGAAGTCACTGTGAAAATCCCCTAGTCGCCACACTCCGGCTCCTGTTCGAGTACACTGAAGGAGAATTTCGAATGTCCAATTCACCTAACTGCAGGTCTTTCGGGATTTATGGGATGAAACCGGAGCACCCGGAGGAAACTCACGCAGACACGATAAGAACTTGAAGACTCCGCACAAATAGTGACCCAAGCTAGGAATCGAACCCGGGTCCCTGGCACTGTGATGCAACAGCGCTAACCACTGTGCTACATTGCCACCCTCATCCTGTGGATTTGGAGTCATGTTTTGGTCATAGTGAACCAGATGGATTTCTGGGACAAACGACAATGGTTTCATGGCCATCATTAGACTTTTTAAAAAAATTTAGAGTACCCAATTTATTTATTTATTTATTTGCAATTAAGGAGCAATTTATTGTGGCCAATCCACCTAGCCTGCACATCTTTGGGTTGTGGGGGCGAAACCCACGCAAACACGGGGAAAATGTGCAAACTCCACACAGACAGTGACCCAGAGCAAGGATCGAACCTGGGACCTTGGTGTCGTGAGGCAGCAGGGACAACCCACTGTGCCACTGTGCTGCCCATCATTAGACTTTTAATTCCAGATTTGTATTCAATTCATATTTCACCACCTGCCATTGTGGGATTTGAGCCCAGGCCCCCCAGAGCATTACACTCAGTCTCTGTATTACCAGTCCAGTGACAAAACCACTACAATACTGCTTCCCCATTAGGAAATGCTTTTGAAATACTTTCAATACTTATACATCTACCAACTAAATATTTTTGAGTGATACATTACACAGAGAGAAACTAATAGATTTAATGTATATCCAGGCATGTTTACAGACTACTGCCTTCCAATTGACAGCTAATTGTACATTCCAGCAATGCTTTCTCACAGCCTTACCTTAGAGAAGTGACTGCGCGATATTCTTCCAGGCAATTGCAGAGAAAACCAATGTCATGTGAAAGTCATTTTTAAGACAGAAATTAGATTGATATCTTTTCTTTATACACAAGAGAGAATTGGCAATTAACATTCCACAATTCAAGAAGAACAAGTAATTTATTTAGCTGAGATAGGGCCTTGTAAACAGCTCTAACGACACATGAATGGAGAAGTTTCATTAATGGAACAGTCAGTGCATCTCCACTTATTTCACAGGGCAAATGGAGGATATTTGTTAAGAATTCAAAGTCAGCTAGACAATGACAACTGTACAAATCATGTATAGGAGAATTGATTGGCACTTCAGTTGTCTGATGAGACTAATCTTCCACAAATATTTCAGACAAATTCAACACAATTTCTATTATGGCCATTAGTTTCAACTGGATTTCTCAACCTGTATTCACTTCAAACAATTCCATTAGGAGTGCAAATTCACATCATTCAACGTAGAGCTACATTCCTATGACATTTAGAAATTTGATAATTCATGCATGAAAGGAAACAACATTCGTTGCGAAGAATATATTTTGTCTGGCAAGGTGTAGGGCAGATTTTCTTTCTGGTGTGCACTGTTAAAGTTGATTTATGGGGTACAAGATGTTTGTAATAATTCCCCATTTGTGAATTATTTAATAAATCATTTGGTTCGTACTTCATTCAACCATCAAACAAGACTGAACACTTCAAATGGTAAATTCAATAGATTTATTGCCAACTAAAAAGTAGCAAGGGAACAAATTAAAAAGATAGAAGACATAATTTTCAATTAGCAGTAAAAGGGGAAAGATTAACTTAACTAAACAGACTGCTTTGCGGCTTCCACGGGTGATCAAGCAGAAGGTCTGAAGGGTAATGATGACCTCTGGTCACTCAATATGTGGATAACATGCTACAAAATGGCTTCTCAAAGCCTTCATTTTAAACTTAAAACATGGGGCTGAATTCTCTGTTTTTGGGACTATGTCCCCTTGCTGTCATAAAAACTGTGGACTTTCATGCCAGAAAAACTGGCATGAATGGGCCACATATTTCTAGCCCTGAAGGGGGCTAGCAGTGAACCCAGCGTAAAACTAGCAGCTTTTGCTGCAGATATGGGCCCCGCACTTCCAGGGCAGAGGCCACGCATGCCGCTCCGTGCTCCATGGTGGATTCAGACCGTGGAGCTGGACCCTGAACATAGTGCCCCTGATGCACCATCAATTGCACGCGAGGCGAGTGATTTACCAATGTCAGGCTTTAATTAACTAGAACACAGCCTGGCGATCGTCTACAGTGGAAAGGAGCGATCGTCAGGCTTCTGAGCATTTATACCTCGTTGGTAGAGGCGTGGTTAACTCAGCCTCTCGGCCAATCGGTCGAGAGGCACATGACCGACCAGGGCCAATGGTAAGCCGACGTTCTGGCCCAATGGCAGACGAGTATGCAGATCATATCATCACATTCACCCCTTACGGAGAAGGAAGGCGGGGGGGGGGGGGGGGGGGGGGGGGGGTGTGAACGAGACCCGGGGGGGGGGGGGGGGGGAGAACTGATGATATGAGTAGCCGTCAGGAGAATAATTTTCTCTCCGTACCCTTGTCGAATTTGGGGGCTTGCCACTGGCCCAGACATAACAATATTTACAAAAGGAAGTCCATGGGACCGCAGAACTCTAGATGGATTCGATCAGTCGTTTGGTGGTCCTTGACGTCCTGGCCGAGCGCCGTAGTGGAGGAGGTGTCGTCGGATCGGCTGATGGTCCTGCTGATGTCCTGGAGTCCGGGAGCGATAGACCTCGAGTAGTCTCCGTCACCTGAGCTGGCCGCGGAGACGCCATGGATGAGGGATGGGGAAGCTGAGTGGGGTGCTGGGGTGAAAAAGGGGAGGGGGGGTCTGTGGTGGGGGGGGCTGCACGCCGGCGGGTGCCAGGTCCCGGAGGGAGACCGTGTCCTGCCGACCGTCGGGGTACTCCACATACGCATACTGCGGGTTAGCTTGGAGTAACTGGACATGCTCCACCAACGGATCGGACTTGTGCACCCGCACATGCTTCCGGAGCAAGATGGGTCCGGGGGTGACCAGCCACGTCGGGAGAGGGGATCCGGAGGACGACTTCCTGGGGAAAACAAGAAGACGCTCATGAGGCATCTGATTTGTTGCAGTACAGAGGAGTGAGCGGATAGAGTGCAGTGCATCGGGGAGCACCTCTTGCCATCGGGAAATAGGGAGATTTCTAGACCGGAGGGCTAGTAGTATGGTCTTCCAGATGGTACCATTCTCCCGCTCGACCTGTCCGTTACCCCGAGGGTTATAGCTGGTCGTCCTGCTAGAGGCGATGCCCCTGTCGAGCAGGAATTGACGCAGCTCGTCGCTCATAAATGAGGACCCTCGATCGTTGTGAATGTACGCGGGGTAGCCGAACAGTGAGAAGATGGAGAGTAGGGCCTTAATGACGGTCGATGTGGTCATGTCGGGACAGGGAATGGCGAAGGGGAAGCGGGAGTGTTCGTCGATAACCGCCAGGAAGTAAATGTTGCGGTTGTTAGAGGGAAGGGGCCCCTTGAAGTCAATGCTAAGACGTTCGAAGGGGCGGGATGCTTTGATCAGGTGTGCGCGCTCGGGGCGGTAGAAGTGCGGTTTGCACTCGGCGCAGATGTGGCAGTCACGGGTTACTGACCTGACTTCCTCGATGGAGTAGGGCAGGTTGCGGGCCTTAATGAAGTGGTGTAGGTGGGTCACCCCTGGATGGCAGAGGTCTGCGTGGAGGGAGCGGAGGCGGTCTATCTGCGCGCTGGCGCAGGTACCGCGGGACAGGGCATCAGGAGGCTCATTGAGCTTCCCAGGACGATACAAGATATCATAGTTGTACGTGGACAACTCGATCCGCCACCGTAAAATCTTGTCATTTTTGATCTTGCCCCTTTGTGCATTATCAAACATGAAGGCTACTGACCGTTGGTCTGTGAGGAGGGTAAACCTCCTGCCGGCCAAATAGTGCCTCCAATGTCGCACGGCTTCGACTATGGCCTGGGCTTCCTTTTCCACAGATGGGTGGCGGAGTTCGGAAGCCTGGAGAGTTCTGGAGAAGAAGGCCACGGGTCTGCCCGCTTGGTTCAGGGTGGCCGCCAGAGCTGCTTCTGAAGTGTCGCTCTCGACCTGGAAAGGGAGGGCCTCGTCGATGGCACGCATCGTGGCCTTTGCGATGTCCGCTTTGATGCGACTAAAGGCCTGGCAGGCCTCCGTCGACGGCGGGAAGGTCGTGGTTTGCATGAGGGGACGGGCCTTGTCCGCGTAGTTGGGAACCCATTGGGCGTAGTATGCGAAAAACCCTAGGCAGCGTCTGAGGGATTTGGGGGTATTGGGGAGAGGGAGTTCCATCAGGGGGCGCATGCGTTCGGGGTCGGGGCCTATCACTCCGTTACGCACTACGTAGCCGAGGATGGCTAGGCGGTCGGTGCTAAACACGCACTTATCCTTATTGTACGTGAGGTTAAGGAGTTTTGCGGTTTGGAGGAATTTCTGGAGGTTGGCGTCATGGTCCTGCTGGTCGTGGCCGCAGATGGTGACATTATCAAGGTACGGGAAGGTAGCCTGTAATCCGTACTTGTCGACCATTCGGTCCATCTCCCGTTGGAAGACCGAGACCCCATTCGTGACACCGAATGGAACCCTAAGGAAGTGGTAGAGGCGCCCGTCAGCCTCGAACGCGGTGTACAGTCGGTCACTCGCGCGGATGGGGAGCTGGTGGTAAGCGGACTTAAGGTCCACAGTGGAGAAGACCTTGTATGTCGTGATCTCGTTTACCATGGTAGAGATACGGGGGAGAGGATACGCGTCCAGTTGCGTAAACCGATTGATGGTTTGGCTATAATCGATGACCATCCGGTTTTTCTCCCCCCTCCGGACCACCAGCACTTGGGCTCGCCAGGGACTGTTGCTGGCCTCGATGACCCCTTCCGTCAGCAACCTCTGGACCTCGGACCTGATGAAGGATCGGTCCTGGGCGCTGTACCGTCTGCTCCGTATGGCGACGGGTTTGCAATCGGGGGTGAGGTTAGCAAACAGGGAGGGAGGGTCCACTTTGAGGGACGCAAGGCTGCAGACAGTGAGGGGGGGTATAGGGCCGCCGAATTGAAAAGTCAAGCTCTGCAGGTTGCACTGGAAGTCCAGTCCTAGGAGTGGCGGTGCGCAAAGGTCAGGGAGGACAAGGAATTTATAATTTTTAAAAACCTTCCCTTGGACCGTGAGGTCCGCGATGCAGCACCCGGTGATGTGGACGGAGTGCGAACCTGAGGCTAAACCGATTTTGCGTGTTACGGGATGGACAGGGAGCGCGCAGCGTCTTACCGTGTCAGGGTGAACGAAGCTTTCCGTGCTCCCGGAGTCCAGCAGGCAGTCCGTCTTGTGGCCGTTGAGGTGGATCAGCGTAGTCGTTTTGGCGAGCGTGCGTGGATGAGACTGGTCGAGTTGAACGGCCGCGAGCCGTGGAGAAAATCCGTCGTCGCTGTCCGATTCCATGCTGGAGGGACCTTGCGTGGCAGATGTGGAAGCCGGTGGCCAGGATCCCCAGGTGAGGTCTGTTCCCCAAGATGACGGCGCCCAGGACCCGCACGTGGGGTCGGGGCCCCAAGATGGCGGCGCCCAGGACCCGCACGTGGGTTCGGCACCCCAAGATGGCGGCGCCCAGGAAGCCCTCGTGGCCGCTGGAGGCGGAGCTAGCGTTGCCGGCGCTGTGAGCGGAGAGGCGCGCAGGCCGGCTCCAAGAGGTGAGTGACCGGCATCAGCTGTGGGGATGCGGAAGCCGGCTCCAGGACGCCGGCTAGGTGCATCAGCTGTGGGGATGCGGAAGCCGGCTCCAGGACGCCGGCTAGGTGCATCAGCTGTGGGGATGCGGAAGCCGGCTCCAGGACGCCGGCTAGGTGCATCAGCTGTGGGGATGCGGAAGCCGGCTCCAGGACGCCGGCTAGGTGCATCAGCTGTGGGCGGAGGTAAGGCGCGCGGGCCGGGCGCGGGGGGCCGGGGGCGGGGGGGAGCCGAGTCGCGCTGCGGGCAGGCAGGGACCGGGGGGCCCGGAGAGGCGAGCCGGTCGGGCGCCGGGGCCCGGGGGTGGGGGGAGCCGGGGTCCGGGAGCGAGGGAAGCAGGGCCGCTGCGGGCAGGCAGGGACCAGGGGGGCCCGGAGAGGCGAGCCGGTCGGGCGCCGGGGCCCGGGGGTGGGGGGAGCCGGGGTCCGGGAGCGAGGGAAGCAGGGCCGCTGCGGGCAGGCAGGGACCAGGGAGGCCCGGAGAGGCGAGCCGGTCGGGCGCCGGGGCCCGGGGGCGGGGGGGAGAAACGTGCGCGGCGGGCAGGCAGAGGCCTGGAGGGGCCGGGGAGGTGCGCATGTCGGCTGGCGGGGCGCGAGTCGGGAGCGGCTGGAGGGGCCCTGGAGGAGAGAGAGAGGCACACAGGCCGTTTGCAGAGGCCTGGGGGAGGGGGGGGGAGTGCTGTGCAGCTTCCAGAAGCGCTGCAGCCAGCGTTTTTGCCTGGCAGACCGTGGAGTAGTGGCCCTTCTTCCCGCAGCTCTTACAGAGGGCGGAGCGGGCTGGGCAGCGCGAGCGAGGGTGCTTAGCGTACCCACAAAAGTAGCAGCGGGGCCCCGCGGATTTATCGGGGCGCCCCACGGCACAAGCCTGAGGGAGGCCGGGAGCGGTGGGTAGCTGGTGGGAAGCGTGCCAGGAGGCGGCCTGGCCAGGGTCATAGGTGCGCGCGCTTTGATCTGCGACCTCCAGGGAGGCGGAGAGAGTCAGTGTCTCCGTTAAACTGAGTTCGTCTCTTTCCAGCATCCGCTGGCGGATCACGGGGGACAGCATCCCAGCCACGTAAGCGTCTCTGACGAGTAGCTCCATGTGCTCTGTAGCGGACACCGCTTCACAGGCGCAACCTCTCCCCAGGGCACAGAGGGCCCGGGCGTATTGGTCTAGAGACTCACCGGGGACCTGCTTTCTGGTGGCCAGCAGATGTCGAGCGAATACCCTGTTGATCGGTTTGATGAATTGTCCTTTTAGCTTCCGTATAGCTTCATCATAGTCTGTTTCGTCTTCGATTATTGAGTAAGCGGCAATACCCACGCTGGAGTGGAGGACGTGCAGCTTCTGTGCCCCGGTGGGGGGGGTGGTTGTAGATGCCAGGAACCCTTCGAGGCAAGTCAGCCAGAGTTTGAAAAGTTCTGTAGAGTTCGAAGTTTGCGGGCTGATGCGGAGGCATTCGGGCTTGATGCGGAACTCCATCTTCAAAGTTGTAGTTAATTAAATTGATGCACCATCAATTGCACGCGAGGCGAGTGATTTACCAATGTCAGGCTTTAATTAACTAGAACACAGCCTGGCGATCGTCTACAGTGGAAAGGAGCGATCGTCAGGCTTCTGAGCATTTATACCTTGTTGGTAGAGGCGTGGTTAACTCAGCCTCTCGGCCAATCGGTCGAGAGGCACATGACCGACCAGGGCCAATGGTAAGCCGACGTTCTGGCCCAATGGCAGACGAGTATGCAGATCATATCATCACAGCCCCCGATCGGCCGCGTGCCAGACCCCGACCGCCCACCCAAAAATTGCCCGGCCGCGTATAAGGCTGTGGTGAGATAACCACTGTAGTTATGTGTACTGCAGTAGGGGGATGTATGCCTGTACCTGTAATACAGGTTCCTCCGGTCAGCCCCTGCCGGCTAGCTCCGCCCACAGGGAGCTTATGTATAAATGTATGAGAGCTGCTCAGACCCTTAGTCTACTGTTGCAGATGGAGGGACAACATCGTACAGCAATAAAGCCTCTATTGTACTAGTCTCTCGGCTTTGAGTATAATTGTTAGCGCCACAATTTATTGCTGTACGATTTCCCAGTCACCATGGACATCAGAATCAAGCCTGACCGTCTGCAGCTGGATCCGCGTTCGCCTCACGCCAGAAAAGACTTTGATCACTGGCTGGCAGTCTTCGAGGCCTACATCTCTTCAGCGGACCCTCCCCCGACGGAGGCTCAGAAAAAGCAACTCCTGTACTCCAGACTTAGCTCCAGCGTCTTTCCGCTCATTCGAGATGCGACCGACTACACCGCAGCTATGGAACTGCTCAAGGAGAACTATACACCATCGGCGAACACCCTGTTTGCGAGGCATCAACTTTCTACTCGCGTCCAGCAGCCGGGTGAGTCGATTGAGGACTTCTGGAGGGCCCTTATACCTCTGGTACGAGACTGTGACTGCCGGGCCCTCACAGCCACGGAACACTCTGATTTACTCATGCGCGATGCACTCGTTACAGGCATTGCTTCGGACCCCATCCGGCAACGACTGCTGGAAGGGGTCGCCCCGACCTCGCGGCCGCAAAGGCCCTGGCGCTCTCCATGACGGCCGCCTCCCGTAGTGCGCAAACTTACTCCGCTAGCCACTCGGCCCACCCGTCCTACCCCTCATGGACCCCGCAAACGGCTCCCCAGGCCCATCCGTCCTACCCCTCGTGGACCCCGCAAACGGCCCCCCCAGCAGCCGCCCCCGCGCACTATATCTGCGCTGCCCGCCGCACCGCACCCCCTGGGGGTCCCCACTGTTACTTCTGCGGCCAACAGAAGCACCCTCGCCAACGCTGCCCGGCCCGCACAGCGACCTGCAAAGCTTGTGGCAAGAAAGGCCACTTTGCAGCGGTGTGTCAGTCCCGGACGGTCGCTGCTATCGCGCCGCCGGTCCCCACGCCTCAGCCGCTCCCTCAATGGGCCCCGCCGTCCGCTTCCCCCGATCCCACGTGCGATCAGTGGGCGCCGCCATCTTTTGCCGCCCCCGCCACGTGCGCCCCATGGGCGCCGCCATCTTCATCCACCACAGCTATGTGCATTCCATGGGCGCCGCCATTTTGTTCCGACCCCATAACGTGCGCTCCATGGACACCGCCATTTTACCCACAGGTACTGCGGATGCCGCCATCTCGTCTCCAGGGGCCGCCATCACGGGACACGGGTCGCTACCGCTCCTCGTCGGACTCATCTGACTCAACCGCCGACCAACCACTGCTCGCCTCCGTTACGCTTGACCAGACCCGTCCTCGCAACCTGGCACCCTCTTCCACATCGGTGCTGGTCAACGGCCATGTGACCTCCTGCCTCATCGACTCCAGGAGCACCGAGAGCTTCGTCCACCCGGACACGGTAAGGCGCTATTCCCTTGCGGTCCATCCCGCCGACCAGCAGATCTCCCTTGCCTCCGGTTCCCACTCTGTCCCGATCCGGGGTTTCTGCCTGGTTAAACTCACTGTACAGGGCGTGGAATTCGACCGTTTCCGTCTGTACATTCTCCCCGACCTCTGCACTTCACTCTTACTAGGCCTGGATTTCCAGTGCAATCTCCAGAGCCTCACCCTCAAATTCGGTGGACCCCTATCTCCCCTCACCGTTTGCTGTCTCGCGACCCTCAAGGTCGAGCCTCCCTCCCTCTTTGCCAATCTGACTGTGGATTGCAAGCCCGTCGCCACCAGGAGCAGACGGTACAGCACCCAGGACAAGGCCTTCATCAGGTCCGAAGTCCAGCGGCTGCTTCGGGAGGGTATCATCGAGGCCAGCAACAGCCCTTGGAGAGCCCAGGTGGTAGTGGTTAAGACCGGGGAGAAGCACAGGATGGTCGTGGACTACAGCCAGACCATCAACCGGTACACGCAGCTCGACGCGTACCCCCTCCCCCGCATTTCTGAGATGGTCAATCAGATTGCACAGTACCGGGTCTTCTCTACTATTGACCTGAAATCCGCCTACCACCAGCTCCCCATCCGTAAATCGGACCGTCCCTACACTGCCTTCAAGGCGGACGGTCGTCTGTACCAATTTCTGAGGGTTCCCTTCGGCGTCACGAATGGGGTCTCGGTCTTTCAGCGAGAAATGGACCGAATGGTTGACCGGTACGGATTGCAGGCCACCTTCCCGTACCTCGACAATGTCACCATCTGCGGCCATGACCAGCAGGACCATGATGCCAACCTTTATAAATTCCTCCACACCGCATCTCTCCTTAATCTCACGTACAACAAGGAGAAATGCGTGTTCCGCACAGACCGCTTAGCCATCCTTGGCTACGTAGTCCAAAACGGACTACTGGGGCCCGATCCCGTCCGCATGCGCCCCCTCATGGAGCTCCCAATCCCCCACTGCCCCAAGGCCCTCAAACGCTGCCTTGGGTTTTTCTCTTATTACGCCCAGTGGGTCCCGCAATACGCAGACAAGGCCCGGCCACTTATCCAGTCCACACATTTTCCCCTCTCGGCCGAGGCACAACAGGCCTTCGCCCGCATTCGATCTGACATAGCCAGGGCGGGGATGCACGCCGTAGACGAGACTCTGCCTTTCCAAGTAGAGAGCGACGCTTCAGATGTCGCCCTTGCCGCCACGCTGAATCAGGCCGGCAAAACCGTGGCATTCTTTTCACGCACCCTCCACGCCTCCGAAATTCGGCATTCCTCTGTCAAAAAGGAAGCCCAGGCAATCGTTGAAGCGGTGCGGCACTGGAGGCATTACCTGGCCGGCAGGAGATTCACTCTCCTCACTGACCAACGGTCGGTAGCCTTCATGTTCAACAACACGCAGCGGGACAAGATCAAGAATGACAAAATCTTGCGGTGGAGAATCGAGCTCTCCACCTTTAACTACGAGATCTTGTATCGCCCCGGCAAGCTCAACGAGCCCCCAGTCCCCCAGACGCCCTCTCCCGAGGTACATGTGCCAGTGCACAAGTGAACCAGCTCCGTGCCTTGCACGATAGCCTTTGCCATCCGGGGGTCACTCGCTTGTACCATCTGATCAAAGCCCGCAATCTGCCCTACTCCGTCGAGGAAGTACGGACAGTCACCAGAGACTGCCAGATCTGTGCGGAGTGCAAGCCGCACTTCTACCGGCCAGATCGCGCGCGCCTGGTGAAAGCGTCCCGCCCCTTTGAACGCCTCAGCGTGGACTTCAAAGGGCCCCTTCCCTCCACCGACCGCAACACCTACATCCTTAGTGTGGTCGATGAATTTTCTAGGTTCCCCTTTGCCATCCCATGCCCAGATATGACGTCTGCCACCGTCATCAAGGCCCTGGATTCCATTTTCGCCCTGTTCGGTTTCCCCGACTATATCCACAGTGACAGGGGATCCTCATTCATGAGCGATGAGCTGCGTCAGTTCCTGCTCAGCAGGGGTATCGCCTCCAGCAGGACGACCAGCTACAACCCCCGGGGAAACGGGCAGGTAGAGAGGGAGAACGGGACGGTATGGAGGGCCGTCCAGCTGGCCCTACGGTCCAGGAACCTCCCAGCCGCTCGCTGGCAGCAGGTCCTCCCTGACGCGCTCCATTCCATTCGGTCGCTACTGTGTACCGCAACTAACAGTACACCCCATGAACGTGTTTTTGCCTTCCCGAGGAAGTCCACATCCGGAGTGTCGCTCCCGACTTGGCTCACAACTCCGGGCCCAGTCCTTCTCCGTAGGCATGTACAGCACCACAAGGCGGAACCCCTGGTGGACAAAGTACGCCTTCTCCACGCCAACCCTCAGTATGCCTACGTGGAGTTCCCCGACGGCCGCCAGGACACAGTCTCGCTCCGGGACCTGGCTCCCTCAGGTGCCGATCCCATGCCCACACCCCTTCCTGCGCCAACCTCAGCGCCCCCCTATTCGTCCCCATCAGGTCCATCCCTCATCCCCCTGCCCACCCTGGAGGACACGGAAGATTTTGGCTTGCTCTCGGAGTCATCCCGCCAGCAGCCAGCACCAACACCGCCAACACCTGCACCATCGTTGCCATCACCGCCTGTGCCGACATCACCACCACAGCTACGCCGATCACAGCGGAACGTTCGACCACCGATTCGGCTCAACCTGTAACCTGCTAACCGGATGGACTCTTGATTTTCCTTGTTGGACCCTCTTGTAAATAGCATCCTTTGTATTAGAGTTACATGTCACCCCCGCCGGACTCATTTTTTACAGGGGATGAATGTGGTGAGATAACCACTGTAGTTATGTGTACTGCAGTAGGGGGATGTATGCCTGTACCTGTAATACAGGTTCCTCCGGTCAGCCCCTGCCGGCTAGCTCCGCCCACAGGGAGCTTATGTATAAATGTATGAGAGCTGCTCAGACCCTCAGTCTACTGTTGCAGATGGAGGGACAACATCGTACAGCAATAAAGCCTCTATTGTACTAGTCTCTCGGCTTTGAGTATAATTGTTAGCGCCACAAAGGCCACCCCTGCCCTCCGATCAGCCCGCCCCTGACCAGGGTGGCCGCGGACTGAGTTCGCTGCCGCTATGCTAGTATCCCGACCGGCAGGACCACTTTAGATAACGCCGTCAGGACTTCGGCCGGTCGGGGTCGGTGAGTGGTTGGGGCAAGCCGACAGCAATGGCCGCAGATTGGGGATATGAGGCGCGGCATACTCTGACTACACCGCTTTGCAGGGCCTGGAGAATCGGGGAATCGGCGCCAGTCCCGATTCCGTGCGGGGAAATGGATTCTCCGCCCCGGTGCCGGCGGCGTTTTCGGCGTCGGGGTGCGGAGAATCCAGCCCATGATGTGAGTTCCCCCAAATTGTTAGAAATGGCTAATTGGTCTATAATTTGTCAATAAGGTGACAAAAGTTAACTCCACTGGTTCGAACTAATTATACACATTTGGCAGTATTTCCCAACTTCTCCTGGCAGCATATTCTTCGGTGGCAGGTACGGCCAGCTGCAGTATCTTCTGGTTCTACCAATGTCTACAGGGCTTCGCGTGCCCTGCACCCTCCGCTGCTGGGAAATGTGCTGCGTTGGGGGACGGGGGGGTCACCATGAGTGAGACCGCAAGATCCCATCGGCGTGAAGGGCCGAATAATGTTGGCCACTGTCTTAAGCTTGAAGTTCAGTCTCTTATCTTGATGTATTTCCAGGAGTCCCATTCTTTATGGCAGACTCAATGGTCAAGGACAGTGAGGCTCTTGTTCAGAAGGGAGTCCAAGGTTTATGCCATTTCATTCCCAACTGCTGCAAAACTTTAATTGTCTCACAGAAAATGCTAATGGAGAAATACAGAAATAACATAAACCAACTTCTAATTAACTACTGATTATTAATTGCTTAACCTTCAATTCTAACTTAATTGAGGTACGCTATTTGGTCAATCATCTGTCTCAGACTGTTTTCTAATTATGTAATAACCCTTAATTAATACATTGTGAGTGATTATACAGAACACAAAATGGCTTCTTGTCTCAGTGTAAGCATAAAATGGTGCTTTGACCTCACTAGCTTATTATAATGAATATAACACAAAATTAACCTTAAAATGTTTGGGTTACACTAAAATCATTGATTTAAAAACTGCAAACATCACGCTTATGAATAGTGAGGAAAATCAGGCAGACAGAACCACACACCCATATACAAACACATACGCATCACCACAAAGTAAAGCTCACCCAATTATATGCATGTTTATTTATAAGGATGGAAAATTAGGCTGACTTCATTATACAGGTATACAAGTGTGCTTCCACCTGATTATCCACTGTGCTCTGAGCCCAGGTGACCTTTAATCAAAGTGTAAATTGAAAGGAAAGTCATATCTCCCATGTTTGTTTCAATATACCAAGCTGTTTATGGGTATCAAGGAGTGAGAGAGGAGAAAAAGAATCTTAAAGACAAAAACAATAAAAGGATTTTTATCCTGTGTTGGACAGTTGTTGCAAAAATCAGTAGCCAGGCACAATCCGAAATAAAAAAAATTGTGTTTAAAACCAAAAGAAATTCAAACGAGCAACATATTGTGTAAAAACAAGTCATCAAATAAGCCTGAATGCAAGATTATGGAAAACATGTGTACATATACACACACATTCACGAACGCATACACACTCACATGCAATTAATACAGTGTAAAACATAGGTCGTGATTTCTCAGGTCCATTCGCCACGGGTGCAAATCCCATAATGGCTGCTAACTATCGTGAGAGGACAAAAATGGGATTTGTGTTGGCGAGAACTGAGAAGGCAACATTCCCGGGCTCTCCCCGCTGACATAATGAGGTTCACGCCCAGCAAAGGCGTGAACCTGTTTAACATCAATTAAAATTAATATTAACGTGCTTGAACGGCTAAACAACATTGCTTCTGGGGACGTCAGGGACAGGATTCTCCGACCCCCCGCCGGGTCGGAGAATCGCCGGGGGCCGGCGTGAATCTAGCCCCTGCTGTCCCCTGAAGTCTCCGGCACCAGAGATTCGGTGGGGGCGGGAATCGCGGCGTGCCTGTCAGCGCCCCCCCCCCCCCCCCCGGCGATTCTCCGGCACGCGATGGGCCGAAGTCTCGCCGCAGTCATGCCGGTCCCGCCGGCGTGAATCAAACCTTACCGGTGGGACGAGGTGGCGTGGGCGGGCTCCGGGGTCCTGGGGGCGGGGGGGGGGGGGGGGGGGGGGGGGGGGGGTGATCTGGCCCCGGGGGGTGCCCCCACGGTGGCCTGGCCCACGATTGGGACCCACCGATCGGCGGGTGGGCCTGTGCCGTGGGGGCACTCTTTTTCTCCCGTGTTCGCCATAGTCTTCACGATGGTGGACGCAGAAGTGACCCCCTCCCCTGTGCATGCGTGGGAATGACGTCAGCAGCCGCTGACACTCCGGCGCATGCACGGACTTCCGCCGGCCGGCGAAGTCCCTTCAGCCCCGGCTGGCATGGCGCCAAAGGCTATTCCCGCCGGCTGGCGGGGCGCCAACCACCCCGGCACGGGCCTAGCCCCTCAAGGTTAGGGCTTGGCCCCTAAAGGTGCGGAGACGTCCGCACCTTTGGAGCGGCCCGATGCCGGAGTGGTTCACTCCACTCCATCTCGCCCGGACCCCCCCCCCCCCCCCCCCCCCCCCCGCTGCATAGGGGAGAATCCCGCCCCAGATATTTCCCCCTGCTGGCATGATGCCACACAGGTGGGAATTGCCACTGGTTTCCAAAACCAGTAACCAGTCATGATGACCATGCCAGAGGCTCGAAAGTTAGTATGGCCCTCGGGTGGTGAGGAACGTGGCTGGACAGTGCCCTGGCACTGCCCCTGGCAGCCTGGCACTGTTAGGTTGGCACTGCCAGGGAGTAGTGTAGGTTTGCACTGCAAGGGTGCAGGGCCAGGGCCTCCAGGGAACCTCATTGGGTTGGGGGTTGCTACTATACGGGGATATCAGCGTGCCAGCGATGTTAGGGGGTATACTGAAGCTCCTATGTTGGCAATGTTGGGAAGGGGGGGGTGCTGATGCAATGCCCAATGCCAGCGATGTTATCGACTCATAGAGGTCTACAGCACTGAAAAGGCCCTTCGGCCCATGGCATCTGTGCCAGTCAAAAACAACCACCAAACTATTTTAATCCCATTTTCCAGAACTTGACCCATGGCCTTGTATGCCTCAACATCAAAAGTGCACATCTAAATAATTCTTAAATGTTACGAGGATCTCTGCCTCCACCATCCTTTCAGACAGCGAGTTCAGACTCTGACTATCCTCTTGGTGAATAGGTTTTGTTTACATCCCCCCTAAACCCCCTGCCCCTTACCTTAAATCTATGCCCCTTGGTTATTGATCCACCAAGGGAAAGAATTTCTTCCTGTCTACTATGGCCCCTCATAATTTTGTACACCTCAATGATGTACCCTCCTCTTCTCCAAGGAAAACAACTTCAGTCTATCCAATCTCTCTTCATAACTAAAACTCTCCAGCCCAGGCAACATCCTGGTAAATCTCCTCTGCATCCTTTCCAGTGCTATCACATCCCTTCTATAATGTGGATTCCAGAACCTCACACACGACTCTAATCATTGCCTAACCAACGTTTTATACAGTTCCAGCATAACCTTGCTGCTCTTTAACTATATGCCTTGGTGATGTACCATCAATTGAACGCGAGACGAGTTGCTGGACAAAAGTATGGCTTTAATCAGCTAAATGTTAGCCCTGCGGTCGATTACAGTATAAGGACGACCGCCGGGAGTACTGGGTATTTATACCCCGCCCTGGAGGCGGGGTTAACTCAGCCTCCCGACCAATCGGGAACCCGCCACATGACTGGTCTCAACCAACCGGTCGAGAGGCACATGACCGACCAGGGCCAATGGTAAGCCGGTGTTCTGCACCAATGGCAGGCAGCTATGTTAATAATACCACCACATTCACCCCTTGCGGAGAAAGAAGCCGGGGGGGGGGGGGGGGGGGGGTGTCAACGAGAGCTGGGGGGGTGGGGGAGAACTGGTGGTATGAGTAGTAAAGAGAGAAGGAAAAAAATGTATCCTTGGCTTCCCACTGGCCCAGACATTTAACAACAGTATATAGTGTCCATACAAGGTCCATTGTGGTGTTGAGAGTTAAATGGACTCGATCAGCCTTTTCGTTGCCCGTGACGTCCTGGCAGACTGCCGCAGTGGAGTTGGTGACATTGGTTCAGCCGATGGTGGTGGTTCAGCTGATGTCCTGGACTCCGGGAGCGATGGTCCTTGAACTGTCTCCGTAACCCGGGCTGGTGGTGGAGATGTCATGGATGGGGGAGGGGTGGCCTGGGTGGGGCGCTGGGGGAAAAAGAACGGGGGGGGTCTGAGGGGGGGAGGGCCGCACGCCGGCGGGTGCCAGGTCCCGGAGGGAGACCGTGTCCTGCCGACCGTCGGGGTACTCCACGTACGCATACTGCGGGTTAGCGTGGAGTAACTGGACTTGTTCCACCAACGGGTCGGACTTGTGCACCCGCACATGCTTTCGGAGCAAGATGGGTCCGGGGGCGGCCAGCCACGTCGGGAGAGGGGATCCGGAGGACGACTTCCTGGAGAAAACAAGAAGACGTTCATGAGGTGTCTGATTAGTTGCGGTACAGAGGAGTGAGCGGATAGAATGTAGGGCATCGGGGATAACCTCTTGCCGTCGGGAAATAGGGAGATCTCTGGACCGGAGGGCCAGTAGTATGGTCTTCCAGATGGTACCATTCTCCCGCTCGACCTGTCCGTTACCCCGAGGGTTATAGCTGGTCGTCCTGCTAGAGGCAATGCTCCTGTTGAGGAGGAATTGACGCAGCTCGTCGCTCATAAAGGAGGACCCCCGATCGCTATGTATGTACGCGGGGTAGCCAAACAGGGAGAAGATGGAGAGGAGGGCCTTAATGATGGTCGATGTGGTAATGTCGGGGCAGGGAATGGTGAAGGGGAAGCGGGAGTATTCATCAATCACCGTCAGGAAGTAAATGTTGCTGTTGCTAGAGGGAAGGGGCCCCTTGAAGTCAATGCTGAGACGTTCGAAGGGGCGGGATGCTTTGATCAGATGCGCGCGCTCGGGGCGGTAGAAGTGCGGTTTGCACTCTGCACAGATGTGGCAGTCACAGGTTACTGTCCTGACTTCCTCGATGGAGTAGGGCAGGTTGCGGGTCTTTATGAAATGATAGAAGCGGGTCACCCCTGGATGGCAGAGGTCCGCCTGGAGGGAGCAGAGGTGGTCTATCTGCGCGCTGGCGCAGCTACCGCGGGACAGGGCATCAGGAGGCTCGTTGAGCTTCCCAGGATGATACAAGATATCGTAGCTGTACGTGGACAACTCGATCCGCCACCGCAAGATCTTGTCGTTCTTAATCTTGCCCCTCTGTGCATTATCAAACATGAAGGCCTCTGACCGTTGGTCTGTGAGGAGGGTAAACTTCCTGCCGGCCAAATAGTGCCTCCAATGTCGCTTCCTTTTCCACTGATGCGTGGCGGAGTTCGGAAGCATGGAGGGTTTTTGGAGAAGAAGGCCACGGGTCTGCCCACTTGGTTCAGGGTGGCTGCCAGAGCTACTTCTGATGCGTCGCTCTCGACCTGGAAGGGGATGGACTCGTCGATGGCGCGCATCGTGGCCTTTGCGATGTCCGCTTTGATGCGGCTAAAGGCCTGGCAGGCCTCTGTCGACGGCGAGAAGGTCGTGGTTTGCATGAGGGGACGGGCCCTGTCAGCGTAATTGGGAACCCGTTGGGCGGAGTAAGCGAAGAAACCCAGGCAGCGTTTGAGGGATTTGAGGGTATTGGGGAGAGGGAGTTCCATCAGGGGGCGCATGCGTTCGGGGTGGCGGCCTATTATTCCGTTACGCACTACGTAGCCGAGGATGGCTAGACGGTCGGTGCTAAACACGCATTTATCCTTATTGTAAGTTAGGTTAAGGAGTTTTGCGGTTTGGAGGAATTTTCAGAGGTTGATGTCATGGTCCTGCTGGTCGTGGCCGCAGATGGTGACATTATCGAGGTACGGGAAGGTAGCCCGTAATCCGTACTTGTCGACCATTCGCTCCATCTCCCGTTGGAAGACCGAGACCCCATTTGTGACACCGAATGGAACCCTGAGGAAGTGGTAGAGGCGCCCATCTGCCTCGAACGCGGTGTACTTGCGGTCACTCGCGCGGATGGGGAGCTGGTGTTAAGCGGACTTAAGGTCCACAGTGGAAAAGACTTTGTATTTTGCAATCTCGTTTACCATGGCGGAAATACGGGGGAGAGGATACGCGTCCAGTTGCGTAAACCGGTGATGGTCTGGCTGTAGTCGATGACCATCCGGTTTTTCTCCCCAGTCCGAACCACCGGCACTTGGGCTCACCAGGGACTGTTGCTGCCCTCGATGACCCCTTCCTTCAGCAACCTCTGGACCTCGGACCTGATGAAGTTCCGGTCCTGAGCGCTGTACCGTCTGCTCCGGGTCGCCACGGGTTTGCAATCGGGGGTGAGATTAGCAAACAAGGAGGGGGGTCCACTTTGAGGGATGCGAGGCTGCAGACAGTGAGGGGGGGTATAGGGCCGCCGAATTGGAAGGTCAAGCTCTGCACGTTGCACTGGAAGTCCAGTCCTAGGAGTGCCGGTGCGCAAAGGTCGCAGAGGATAAGGAGTTTATAATTTTTAAAAACCTTCCCTTGGACCGTGAGGTCCGCGATGCAGCACCCAGTGATGCGGACGGAGTGCGAACCTGAGGCTAACCCGATTTTGTGTTTTACAGGGTGGACAGGGAGCGCGCAGCGTCTTACCGTGTCAGGGTGTACGAAGCTTTCCGTGCGCCCGGAGTCCAGCAGGCAGCCCGTCTCGTGCCCGTTGAGGTGGATTAGCGTCGTCATCTTGGCGAGCGTGCGTGGACGTGACTCGTCGAGCTGAATGGCCGCGAGCCGTGGAGAAGATCCATCGTCGTAGTCGTCGTCAGCCGAGTAGGACCTTGTGTGCCAGTCCAGGATGACGGCGCCCAGGATCTGCACGTGGAGTTGGGGCCCCAAGATGGTGGCGCCCAGGACCCGCACGTGGAGTTGGGTCCCCAAGATGGCGGCGCCCAGGACCCACACGTGGAGTCGGGGCCCCAAGATGACGGTGCCCAGGACCCGCACGTGCCGTCCGGGGTCCAAGATGGCGGCGCCCGCAGGACCCCCGTGGTTGCTGGGGGTGGGGTTAGCGGTTCCGGCGGGCCGATCTGAGCGGCTGAGAGCGGGGGCAAAGAGGCGCGCAGGCCGGGCGCAGGGGCCCGGGGGCGGGGGGAGACAGTGGCGCAGTGCGCTGGAAGGGCCCGGACGAGGAGGAGAGGCGCGCAGGCCGGGCGCAGGGGCCCGGGGGCGGGCGGGAGAGATTGGTGCGGTGCGCTGGAAGGGCCCGGAAGGGCCCGGAGGAGGAGATCCCCAGTCACTGCGCGGCACAATAGCGACCGATTTGGCCTAGCAGACCGACGGAAAATGGCCCTTCTTCCCGCAGCTCTTACAAAGGGCGGAGCGGGCCGGGCAGCATGGGCGGGGGTGTTTGGCGAGCCCACAGAAATAGCAGCGGGGCCCCGCGGACTTGTCGGGCGTCCCGCGGCGCAGGCCTGAGGGGGGTCGGGAGCGGCGGATGGCGGTGGGGAAGCGTGCCAGGAGGCCCAGGGCGCTGCAGCGCGGCTGGGGACGTAGGCGCGGGCGTTTAAGTCGGCGACCTCCAGGGAGGTGGAGAGAGTCCGTGCCTCAGTTAGGCTGAGGTCGTCTTTTTCCAGCATCCGCTGGCGGATAGCGGCGGACTGCATCCCAGCCACGTAAGCATCTCTGATCAAAAGTGCCATGTGCTCAGTGGCTGAAACTTGGAGGCAGGTGCAATTCCTCCCCAGGACAGCGAGGGCCTGGTAAAAATCGTCTAAGGACTCACCGGGGAACTGTTGTCTGGTAGCCAGCAGATGTTGGGCGAACACCCGGTTTACCGGCTTAAGAAATTGTCCTCTTAGCTTGTCCATGGCCGCGTTGTAATCTTTTTCTTCCCCTATCATCGCGTAGGCCGCCATGCCCACGCTGGAATGGAGAATATGAAGCTTCTGTGCCATGGTGGGGGGGACTGCTTGCGGACGTCAGGTAGCCATCGAAACATGCCAGCCAATGCTTGAAGATTTCCGATGCGTTCGGAGTTTGCGGGCTGATGCGGAGGCATTCGGGTTTGATCCGGAGCTCCATCTTCAAATTTCTAGCTGATTAAATTGATGTACCATCAATTGAACGCGAGACGAGTTGCTGGACAAAAGTATGACTTTAATCAGCTAGATGTTAGCCCTGCGGTCGATTACAGTATAAGGACGACCGCTGGGAGTACTGGGTATTCATACCCCGCCCTGGAGGTGGGGTTAACTCAGCCTCTCGACCAATCGGGGATCCATCACATGACTGGTCTCAACAGTCATGACCGACCAGGGCCAATGGTAAGCCGGTGTTCTGCACCAATGGCAGGCAGCTATGCTAATCATACCACCACACTTGGCTAATAAAGGCAAGTATACCATATGCCGTTTATCAACCTGCCCTGCTACATTAAGGGACTGATGTACAGCACACCATGGTCTCCCTGATCCTTGGTGCTACCAAGAGTCCTGCTGTATATCCTACATTGCCTTGCCTTCTGTGTCCTGCCGAAGTGCATCACCTCACACTTACGCAGATTGAATTCCATTTGCCACTGATCAGCCCATCTGAGCAGCCCGTCTATATCCTCCTGTAATCTAAGGCTATCTTCCTCATTATTTGCCAACCCACCAGTTTTCATATCATCCATAAACCTACTGATCAACATTCATGTCTAAATCATTTATATTTACCACAAACAGCAAGGGCACAACACTGATCCCTATGGGATACCACTGTACACAGGCTTCCAGTCAGAAAAATACCCCTTGACCATCATCCTCTGCTTCCTGTTGGTTAGCCAATTCTGGATCCAATTTGTCAAATTTCCTTGGATCCCATGGGCTCTTACCTTCATTATCAGTCTCCTATGTGGGACCTTATCAAAAGCCTTGCTGACGTCCAAGTAGACTATGTCAAATGAATTGCCCTCATCTGCATACCTGGTCACCTCTTTGAAAAATTAAATCAAGTTGGTGAGACATGACAAACCATACTGATTGTTCTTGATTATTCCCTGCGTCTTCAAATACAGAGTAATTCTGCCCCTCAGAAATGCTTCCATTAGTTTTCCCATCACTGAGGTTAGACTGACTGGCCTGTAGTTTCCTGGTTTATCCCTTTCCCCCCTTCTTGAAAAATAGTACCAAATTGGCTATCCTCCAATACTCCGGCATCTTTCCTGTGACCAGAAAGGAATTGAAAATGATTGCAACGCCCCTGCAATTTCCTCCTTTGCCTCACTCAACAGCCTGGGATACATTTCATCTGGCCTGCCAGACCACTTAGAACCTCCTTTCTGTCTATGGTAATTGCTTTAATCTTATCACAGTCCTTCTCTCTGATTCCTATACCCACATCGTCCACCTCATTAGTGAACACCGCCACAAAATATTCATTTAGAACCCTACCTCCATCCTCCGGCTCCACACACAAATTGCACTGCAATCCTTAATGGGCCCTACTCTGTCCCTGGTTATCCTTTTACCTTTCATGTACTTGTCAAGCAACTTAGGATTGTCCTTTATTTTACCTACCAGTTTTCTTTCATGTCCCCTTTTTACTCTCCTAATTTCCAGTTTAACTTCCCTCTTGCTCATTCTATATGCCTCTGGGGCCTCTGCTGTTTTGAGTCCTCAATGTCAGCCATAAGCCTCCCTTGCTGGAGGGCTGGATGCCCGTGCCAGGAGATGGAGCGGGGAACGACTTGGTGCCAAGTCCATGGACTCGGGTGTCCCCTTTGGGATGGTGGTCCCTTAAATGTTCAGGCCTCTGGTCATCTAGGGCCCCACCCAGGCCATTCTCATACCTCAGCCGTAACATCAACCTGGATCATCATGGCTTGGCCAAGGACAATCAGGGACTTACCAGGTGTTGGCACTCCTCAGAAGCAGTGCCCCAATGCAGAGGAAGCAGGAAATCAGCAAAGCTCATCCTAACCAGAGGACACCTGCACCGTGGCCTTTGGAGCCCTCCCTGGTTCGTTCTCCTCCTCAGAGCAGAGGCCTCACCAGTGAACCCCTCACAATTCTGGATCACCAACTGTCTCTTCCTGGTGAGACTGGCAGCGCTGACTGCTTCTGCCATCGCCTCCAGGAGGGCAGGCTTGTGTCTGTGGCCCATCCTGGGGAAAAGAGTGTCCCTCTGCTCCTCACTGGCAGCAAACTGTGGGTCCACACGGGGGACAGCTATTCAATGAGCCATCTTTGTGGCTGCAGTGACTGTGTGGTGGGTGGAGCACTTAAAAACAGCTTCAGATGCCAGGCTCTTTCGTGCTAACTCTGGCCTCAGCGATTAGAATGCCCGCTGGGCGAGGAATTACTCTGAATTTGCCCCATCAGAGTGCTAGCCCACTTGTGTGTCCTGCCTCGCTTACCAAATAGCACTCGCATCAGGAACGTTATACGCAAGCAAAGCAGTCCCAGAGGCAACAAATGGAGAATCCTGCCCTATTATTAAAATTAGCCCTCTCCCAGTTTATAACTTTGATTTCAGGCCTATCCATGTCCTTTTCCATAACAATCTTGAATCTAATTGAGTTACGATCGCTGTCTGCAATATGCTCTCCTATTGATACCTCAACCACTTACCCAGTTTTGATGCTTAAAATTAAATCCAGGACCACCTCCTCTCTTGTAGGTCCTTCTCTGTACTGGCTTAAAAATTTCTCATGGATACATTTTAAGAATTCCACTCCATCTAAACCTTTCACACTATGACTACCCCAGTTAATGTTGGGGAAGTTGAAATGCCTCACTTTCACGACCCTAATTAGAACATAGAACATAGAACATAGAACAGTACAGCACAGAACAGGCCCTTCGGCCCTCAATGTTGTGCCGAGCCATGATCACCCTACTCAAACCCACGTATCCACCCTATACCCGTAACCCAACAACCCCCCCCCCTTAACCTTACTTTTATTAGGACACTATGGGCAATTTAGCATGGCCAATCCACCTAACCCGCACATCTTTGGACTGTGGGAGGAAACCGGAGCACCCGGAGGAAACCCACGCACACAGGGGGAGGACGTGCAGACTCCACACAGACAGTGACCCAGCCGGGAATCGAACCTGGGACCCTGGAGCTGTGAAGCATTTATGCTAACCACCATGCTACCCTGCTGCCCCTTTTCACTTCTACGAAAGTTGCCCGCATATCTGCTCTTCTATTTCTCTCGGACTGCTAAGGGTCCAAACGAACACTTTCAGCAATGTGATTACTCCTCTTTGGTTATTACATTTTACCCATATGGCTTTATTTGAAGAGCCTACTAAGTTATCATCCCTCCTTACTGTTGTAATAGATTCTCTGATCAAAATTGCAACAACACGGCCTGTTTTACCTCCTTCCTGTCTCACCTGAAGGTTCTGTATCCTGGAATATTAAGCTGCCAATCCTGCCCCTCTCTCAACCATGTCTCAGTGACAGCAATGACATCATACACCCACGCTTAATTTATTACTTAATTTATTTATTTTTATAAATTTAGAGTACCCAATTCACTTTTTCCAATAAAGAGGCAATTTAGCGTGGCAAATCCACCTACCCTGCACATCTTTTGGGTTGTGGGGGCGGAACCCACGCAAACATGGGAAGAATGTGGAAACTCCACACGGACCTTGACCCAGAGCCGGGATCAAACCTGGGACCTCGGCGCCGTGAAGCAGCAACGCTATCCACTGCGGCACCGCGCTGCCATGTTTTAATTTATGCCCTCAACTCATCTGCCTTGCTCGTCAGGCTCCTTGCATTAAAATGAATATCAGCCAATTTTGCCAAACTCCCTCGTGAATTAACTGGCCTATAACTTCTATGCCTTCCTGGCTGACTTGCTGCCTCTTCTAATTTTGGATTTGGTGGGGCAAGGGGATTGAGGTATTGAAAGTCCCGGTGCTGGAAATGGTGGTGGCGGGGGTGGGAGGGGGGGCTTTACTCTCACTTTGAGATTGGAACATCCTTTATAAATGGCGGCCCGATCTCTGTAGATCAGCACTTGCTGTCTCTATGAGGCGCCAACTTGCCAGATGCAAAACACACCTCCCCACCCTGCCTTTTTTTGTTTAAGTGTCTGAAGATATGGAGGGGAAACCTGGCCATTTCTCTTGGGAGAGGCATGCCGATTTTCAGAAAGAACCAGAGGAAAAAGTCTCCCCATAGAGTTAGTCACAAGCATAATATGGAAACTGGAATACACGGAGAAAAGAACTAACAGAGGTATTGAATAATTGTGTGTACGGGAGGGTAAAGGAAAAGTTTCTAGATATTAGATTTATAGGAATGACAAGGATGTCCTGCACAGCGTAGATATAATAAAACATATAAAAAGATCAAATGCTCTTAAAATAGAGCAGGGTCCAGGCATGCTGTATCCAAGAATTTAAAAGGGAGATGGGAATTGAAAACTAACGAGGCTTTAACTAATGTTTCTGTCTGTATCTGAAAACTTATGGAAGAGATTTGCAAGGACTGGAAATAAGCCAATACTTCTCCATTATTTTAAAGAAGTGTCAACTTGCAGAAACTATGCCAGTAACTTTACTATATATTGTGGGTAAAGTCTTTGAAATGACACTAAGAAATAAAGGCCTTAGAAAATGAACAAGTCATCATGAATTCTTCAAATTGAGGCCACGCTTAACTTATTTACTGGAGTTTGGTTTTGAATTAATTAATAACATGATAGACAATGGAAGTACAGTTGATCTTGTAAGGTCCCATGTTGGTGTTTAATAGCAAGAATCATGGAATAGATATAAGATATAGGAGCAGAATTAGGCCATTCAGCCCATCGAGTCTGCTCCGCCATTCTATCAGGCTGATATGTTCCTCATCTGTTACCTACAATACTATAGACCAAGAGCTGTATTGCAAAATCAGCCAGAGCATCTCCTTCCAAGAACACATGACCAAAGAGAAGGAGTAGGCAATTTAGCCTATCGAGCCTAATACCCTCAATGTGATCATGGCTAATCCCATCATGGCCTAAAAGTTCATAAGAGATATGCGGCGGAATTCTCCCATCGGGAGACAAAGAGCCGATGTCAGAGTGAAACCCGGAGTGTTTCACTCTGGCATCGGAGGCCGCTCCTCGCCCCCTATTCTCCCCGGGGTACTAGGAGCGGCGGCACGTGAATCTCGGGCGCCGGGCCTTGACGCTTGCGTCAAAGTGGCGCGCTGGGAATGATGCGGCCGGCGGCGCCTAAGTGATGTCAGCCGCGCATGCACAGGTTGGCCGGCACCAACCCGCGCATGCACGGTGGCCGTCTTCCCCTCCGCTGCCCTGCAACACATGGCGGCTTGATCTTGCGGGGCGGCAGAGGGAAAAGAGTGCGTCTTTTAGAGACGCCGGCCCGACGATCGGTGGGCACCGATCGCGGGCCAGACATCTCCTGAGCACGCCCGTGGTGCTCGATCCTCCCTCCGCCCCCCACAGGCCCCACAAACACTGGTCGCGCGCTGTTCACGCCGGCACCGACCAGGTGTGGTTGGCGCCGGCGTGAACCGGTCGGGTTCAGCAGGCCGCTCGGCCCATCTGGGCCGGAGAATCAATAGTCGGCGTGAGAAACGGCGAGCGCCGATTCTCTTAGCGGCCTGTCGAAAAACACGACACACCATTTTGGGGGGGGTGGGAGAATCGCGGGGGGTGCCAGGGCGGCGTGTCGTGATTCGCCCGGCCCTCCTGCGATTCTCCCCCCCCCCCCCGCCGTGGGGTGCGGAGAATCGCGCCCCATGGTGTTGAATAGAAACTTTGGTTGTAATCTTTCAGCCCTTCCCACTGGTGATATCTTCCAGTACTGCCTATGGTGACCCCCACGCCCTCCACCCTCCACACCCCTCCACACCTCCACCACCACTGTCCAATGGTGGGCTGCCTCTGCTCGCTGCTGCAAATCACAGCGGGAGATTGGAAATCCGACCCTTGGCTTAAGAACTGAGAACAGATGACAGTCACTAAGAGGAAGTTTTAAGGCTGGAAGGAGGTTATTTGTATGTCCAGGAGTCAGTCACAATCAAATAACTTGCTATCACTCACCATTTGTCCTATCGCCATGAAAAGTTCCAACTTGGGACAAGTACTGGAGGGTCTTATTGCTCGGAGAACTGCACGGCAACAAGAGTCAACACCTCATGAAGAAAACAGGAGAAAATGGGACAAAGAAAGGATTGGGCTTCATAGAATTTTTCATAGAATTTACAGTGCAGAAGGAGGCCATTCGGCCCATCGAGTTTGCACCAGCCCTTGGAAAGAGCAACCCCACCCAAACTATTGTTTGGACACTAAAGGGCAATGTAGCATGGCCAATCTACCTAACCTGCACATCTTTGGAGTGTGAGAGGAAACTGGAGCACCCGGAGGAAACCCACGCAGACACGGGGAGAACGTGCAGACTCCACACAGACAGTGACCCAAGCCGGGAATCAAACCTGAGACCTTGGAGCTGTGAAGCAACTGTGCTAGCCACTGTGCTTCCAAAGGATTGGGCTATAATTAAAAATAAAAAAAACTTTTGAGATAATTGGTTTACTCACAGGTGGTGGACGCACTCAGATTAAAACATTTATTCTTAAACCTATTTTAAGCTATATAAATTGAAATAACCCCCAAAGGGCCCATGGGGATACCCTGATTGATCTCCCCATGGGGTTCTTGGAATATAAGCTTTCCCACTAGCGGGTGGAGGCCTGCCAAGCTGGGGCTCGTAAGAACTTAGTATAAAGGCCGGCCCCAACATGCTGTCCTACAGGACTGTACTCTGTAAGTATATTCCTATGTGCACTGCTTAACTAACTTAGTGTCATCTAGAAACTAGGATACACGACTTTCTATTCCTTCACACAAATCATTAATAAATTTGATGAAAAGTTTTTTTTTATCATCAATTTAGAGTACCCAATTAATTTTTTCCAATTAAGGGGCAGTTTTAGCATGGCCAATCCACCTAGCCTGAATATCTTTTGGGTTGTGGGGGCGAAACCCACGCAAACACGGGGAGAATGTGCAAACTCCACACGGACAGTGACCCTGAGCCGGGATCGAACCTGGGACCTCGGCACCGTGAGGCAGCAGGGCTAACCCACTGCGCCACCGTGCTGCCCTAATTTGATGAAAAGTTAAGGCCCCAGTACAGATTCCTGGGGAACATCAGTGACTAAGTTTCCCCAAATCAGAGGACCAATATGTTGGACTAAACTTTCCCGGCCACGAGGTGGTAGGAACAGAGACTGGGAGGCAGTAAATTCATGAGGTCACTCCCTAACACTGCCCCATCACTGGGTAAGTTTCCCTGTGGCATGCAGAAGGCAAGCCCAGCTGGGGTTTGGCTGGCCACTCTGCAGAGGCAGGCAGTTGATTTGTATAGTTGGTATTAGAAAGCATTTTGTCAGTGGCAAGGTGGGCCCCACCCCATGGGCGGGCCTCCAGCTTCAAATAGTTATCTCCTTGTGGCAGGTCAAAAAAGCATTAAAACCACAGGCTCCATAGTTAACAACAGGAGCCGGTCCGGCAAGGCTGCCCCCCGATCTCCCATGAATCCCCAAGATGGGATTCCTGTCCAATCGGCTCAGACTACTGCGCCCAGCCATCTTGAATTTATTATTTCTCCTTACCTGTGCCAGATTCGAGGTCTCATATCTACCTCAGCTGTGCCCACCTCCCCCAGTGACACTACTGAGGTTTCAATACTGCTGGTCCTCGGATTGGGCCTGCAGTATCAAGAGCCTATCTGTTAACTGGGAGGCTGACTGCAGTCAACTTGCTGCTGGCCAATACAGGCTTGGGACCCTCTCTTTGACCTGACATTGCAGTCCCAAAGCCCTTGGCAAAATTCAGCCCTTTATCCCCATTCTCAATCTACCTCTGAGCCAATTTCCAACCCAAGTCAAAAAGCTCCCTCAAATTCAACGTGTTGTATTTTTTCTAATGTGTGGATCTCTTGTGTGGATTCTCATGTATGCTTTCTGGAGTTCTATACAGACATTGGTTGAAATTACCTTATTAGTTCGATTCCATTCTGTGAGCATTCTGCCTGAAAGTAGGCTCCTGACTAATTGTCCACTGATGCGTCATCCTGAACCATTCTCTTGACAGCTTATGTTCCTGGTGGTTTGGTTGCCTTCCACTCTCAGGGCGAGGATGAAGAGATAAATCCCAAGTCTGCCTCAGCCAGACTTGAGGTGTTATTTGTGTTGCTTATTTCAAGACGGTTGGCGTGATGTTCACAAACCACAAAATAGCTTTAAATTAAAGAAAGCTATGATTTTATTTACACTACTAAACTGGGATTCGACACATTTTCCTCAAGAATACACAATTGATCAACAACATCTAACCACACTCATCTACTGCTAATCTCACTGCTGGTATAAACTATAATCTAACCTTGCATCTATCTGCTCTTATGATCTTCACTAGTTAACTCCTGCATACACACCTCCCCTAAGGTCTAGCATCATTGCCTTATATAGTTGTAACTGTAGCTCCCTCTAGTGGTTACTCTTGACACTACATTAACCCTTGCAATGCTGATAGTTATGATAATACCACAAGACTGAGATTAAAACCCATCCTGTTGACACTATTCTAAGCCACACACTAGACTAGCCAGTTAACAAACTGCTGCCCCTCCCACCCCCGCACCCCCACCCCACCCCCAACCTTAGAAAAATTCAGCTCCAGTAGTCAGGCATGAATTAACCTTAACAAAGTCATTTTGACACTCTACGATAAGCCCATTATTTGTTCAAATTCTGTCACCCTGCCCCTCCCTAATGACAGGTTTTATTTTCATCTCCATAACTGACCATGCCAGGGGTGTCAATTATAGCATGGGATGGTTTTGGTTTCCATAAGTGTTTCTCTGTTTTTAAATCCTTGATTGAAAATTGGCCAGGAAAATAAACAAATTGTGGTTAATGCACTTTATTAATGGCAGCTTTGAAACCTTATATAGTTGTAACATGAACTCAATTTTAAAAGGATTGTCTATCTTTGTATAAGTACTCCAAGCCTTATCAATTCTAACAATTCTTTCTTAAAATAATAAATCATTTTAAATTAATGAATGGTATTGTTTGACATCATCATTTTAGATTTTAAATAAATAAAATTCCTGCTTTCACAAACCAAACTCAGCAAGTCAGAACAATCTGAGTTGTCAGAAAAACAGAAACTTGACTGACAAGTAACAAATTTATCATTGGCTTTTGGAAGGAAATTTGGAATGTTTTAAGATTCATATCACTCCTAATTAGAATGATCTTCAACATGTGTAAGATCCAAGGCCAGTTGCTGGGAATTCCCTGTCTGAGCAGGAACAGGAGCTCCCATTTTCCATGTTAGAACGAGGATAGAGAAACATAGAAAACAGGAGCAGGATGAGACCATTCCATCCTTCGAGCCTGTTCTGCCATTAATTATGATCATGGCTGATCATCCACTCAATAACCTGTTCTCGCCTTCCCCCATATCCTCCTGATCCTTTTTCCCCAAGAGCTATCTAATTCCTTCTTGAAAATATACAGGACACGATCTAACGGCCTCGTTGCGCCTGACTTTGGACATGACAAGGTTGGTAAACCTCACGAGTGGCCTCTTGCAAGATTTAACGGCCGCATCGCTCCCCGAGTTCGTAACAATGAGACCGTTCAATCGGGCCCCATATTGCTGCATAGTATATTGTTGCGATAGCACACATTTTTGCATGTGAAACTTAAAACACAAGAAATTCCGTAGAATCTATGCAACATTTTGTAAGTTTTCTACATTGAAACAATCAAATATCCAGGTTTTATTCCTCTGCATAGACATTTTAAGAAGTGCCTGTCACAGACGACGCATCACACTGTCAGATATGCAAATCACAGTTGCCTTTTCAAAGAAGTATTGAAGAAATCCAATTGTTCGCTACTCGATTTCTTGACCTTGGGAAGGAGCCATTAATTTACAAGCTACTGACAGTCAATGAACAAAATACCTTAGCAATGGAAAATACCCTGTAATTGACCTGAGGATCTGCCCAAGAGTCATCAACTTCCCATTTATTTCAGAATGCAACTACTTACAGCAATGATGCCTTACTCCCTGAAAGTGAGATAGATCATTTACTCAACTCACCTTAGAAGCATATTGATGCATTGTCTATAGTATCATGTATTGATTCTATCCTTTATGGCATAGCATTACCTCTGACTTACCATGCCAGATCTGCCAGTTAAGATCAAAACAATAAAGGATTACATGTTTAGTCTTCAGTTTCAGAAGGATATAAAGATATCAGGCTTGTATAATATGATCTTCACCCTGTCACACAGTGTATGGCACAAAATGCTATTGCAGAGATGACAGCCGGAGCTTATAAAATCATCTGTCATATTTTTGATGGATCTGGAGACTGCTTGAAGAGAAAGTAAAATGGGATGACATGCAGGGTGGGATTTAGTGGGTCTGTTAGCTGTGGGCACACATGCCGTAATGGCGCAATATCGTGAAAGGCTAAAAACGGATTTGCTCCGGCAAGATTTCAGAACCGATCTTCCCGGGTCCCCCCAATTACATGATCAGAGGCCCATCAGCTGGGACTCATAGAATTAACTCACAGGGACGGCCAATTAAGCTCCCCATGGTACTCCTGGAATACAAGCCTCCCCGCTAATGGGCGGAGACACATCAGCTGGGGCTCATAGAATCAACCCTTAAAAGCCGGCCCGGGTTAGGACCGACATGATTGGCAGTCCCAGTTGGGACTTATATGCTGGATGTCACGTTGCAACCTTTTCTTTTGGCTGAAAATAAACTGCCATTTTGATTCACCTTCTCGGGTCTCCTAAGGTTTTATACCTTTATAATTCCGAGATCTCATTGCTGTCAGGCATTTACATTTAAGACTCCTGGAGAGCAACTCCAATAATCTTGTATACATGCCACTGCACCCCACCCCCACCCGTCCCCAACTTCCCCCAGCTGCGCATCATATTGCCTTCACATCCACCCAGGAGGCCAGCGTCCTTCACCCTCATCACACCTTCTCCCCCCACTTCATGTACCCCACGCCCACAAGAGCACCATGCCACATTCAGCTGTCTGACAATCCTGACCAGCTCCTAAGGGTTGATCCTATGAGCCCCAGCTGATAAGCCTCTGCCCATTAGCAGGGAAGCTTGTGATCCACAGGTCCCATGAGGAGATCAGTTGGGTCGTCCCCGTGGGTCTTGTGAAGGTTGTGACATCAGCCTGAGGAAGAAGAGTGCCTATTAGCTTTGTTATCCCTGAAGCGGAAAGTGCTTCTGTACATGGGATCGAGAGGGAATGAGTCTGCATAGGTGTAGCCCCAGCCCCTGCCATAGAAGATCCATTAGCCCCCAAGGCAGAAATCATCATCCAGTTGAACCTGCCCATGAGGGATGGGTGACCACTGAAACCTCCTGTCTGAACGCCCAGCGATGTAGAGAATAAAGGAGGGGAGAACCACAAGGGAAGTCAGAGACAATTCTGATGGAACAAGGGCATTGATCGGGGCTGGCCATGCAATGAGATGGGAGGGCACCTGAGATGTGAGTGAGCAGTAGCTACTGGATAAGGTGTAGGACTGACTGCTTCCAGGACTGGGAGGACAATGTGTGAGGGGAGGTACTGAGGTTAAGCTGCAACACCAACTTGACTGTCTCTCTCTATCTCTCTCTCAGGCCTCACAGCATACTGACTGAGATTGGTATGAATTTTTAGATTAGAATTTACAGTGCAGAAGGAGGCCATTCGGCCCATCGAGTCTGCACCGGCTCTTGGAAAGAGCACCCTACCCAAGGTCAACACCTCCACCCTATCCCCATAACCCAGTAACCCCACCCAACACTAAGGGCAATTTATCATGGCCAATCCACCTAACCTGCACAACTTCGGACTGTGGGAGGAAACCGGAGCACCCGGAGGAAACCCACGCAGACACGGGGAAGATGTGCAGACTCCGCACAGACAATGGCCAAGCCAGAATCGAACCTGGGACCCTGGAGCTGTGAAGCAGTTGTGCTATCCACAATGCTACCGCGCTGCCCTATTTTTTTTTAGACCAGTGGAGCTGCCAATTCTACTTATTACAGTGCTCGAGGAGCACAGACTCCAGAGCAAAGAGCATCAGCACCCAGGGAACACCTTGCACCAGGAGACCAGAGAGCCGCAGGACAGGCTGAGGGGCCGGAGGTTGGAGCAGCCAAACAGAAGACTCGAAGTTGAAGAAGGAGACCGAGGGTGTACAGGACTGGCTTGACCTTCATGCAGCTGTCAGACACCATTTGCCGCAGGACAGGCTGTGTGGTGTTCACCAGATAGTGGCCGAGAAGCCTGCCTGCTAAGTTTGCTCACCGAGGTGGGTGCCTCTGCGATGGTGGATGGTGTGGGTGATAGCTCGAAAGCTTCATCTGTTTCTCTTCCTCGCCCTCCTCTGAGGTGCTCTCGAGGATGGGCGGTGGGACACTGCTGGTAGACAGGCCAGGCTCTTCAGTTGATGTTCCTGCAAGGCAAAGGACGTGGTTTTTGTACATGGCCAGGTCAAGGGTTTGTATTACACAGAACTCACTTGAGACTGGTCATCTGGATGAAGGTGCAGTGGCTGCTCACTTTTCTCTCGCTGACCAACTTCACTCTCAGCGCAGGCCTGCTCCTCCCAAAGCGAGCCTCATGGTCCTCAACTTGGACGGAGTAAGGGTCCTCAGCTAGGGCATCCCACCACCTGTTTTCTCTCTCTCATGGCAGTTGTGGGCGATCTTCCCCTGCAGGAACACAAGTGGGAATAATGTGAGCTGGTCAGAGATCGATGACACCTGGCATTTGTGGGCAGTGTGCCTTAGTAGGGAGGGGGTCTCACGAGGAGTGTCGTTTAAATGCAGACCCTCTTCATTAAAGTGCTCAGATGAACCTCAGACTGGGTGAATCAGACTCTTTGCGGTTCAGGTGCAGGGTCTTTCATGTGGGGGAGAAAGTAGAATTTCAAATTACCTGAAGATTCCAATCCAGATTGCGCCAATGGGGCAGGCGGCAATTGCACCAATTTTCTCACCAAAAATTTGGCGGAACTTCTGTCCATAATGTCAGTGTGTGTGTACATCAGCTGCATATTCTGGATTAAGCACAGGTTCCACTGCCCTCTAACTGCACAGTCCACTCCCCTTTAACAGATATTAAGGACTGAGATGAGGAGCAAGTTCTTCACCCGGAGAGCTGTGAGTCTGTGGAATTCTCTACCACAGAGAGTAGTTGAGGCCAAAATATTGTGGGCGTGATTTAATGGAAATGAAACAGTCCCGTTTTGGGGCACGTTGAGCAAGGTGTTTCCTGGATCATGCAGCACTGAGAACGATCCCTCTATTAAACAGGACTTTGCTTAATTTGTGGTCTCAGTCAGGAACACCACGCTGAGGCCACACTTAATGAGCTCAGCTCGTCAGTGCAGAAAGGGATCGGGCACCATTTTTAAATGACCACCCACCGCAGTTTCCGGATACTCCTAACACTTCAACTTACCAATTAGGGGGTCATTGAGCTGCTCACACCCCACCTCATAGTGGCAGGGCACCCCTGTGTCTGATCTCCAGCATGGGCAGGATGCCACCTGGACACCTTATCACTGCTAGCCTGGTACCCCGACAGTGCCACCTGGACATTGCCTGGGTGGCACTGCCAGGGTTCCTGTGTGGCATTGGGAATGCCAGGGTCGCACCCTACCCAGAGCCCGGGCATCTGGGGGGACCCCAATTATATGGGAGACCAGACGTGCTGGTATGCCTGGTCCACATTTGTGGAAACCTGTGCTAAATGGTGTCCACTCGAACTCTTCAAGGCGAGCCTGTTAGGTCCCACGTCTTGGGCAACTCTGGCATATTTAACTGAGACCAACCACTTACTTGAATATGCAAACCTGGATCACACCCATTGAGAGCTCATCAGTGCAGGAAATGAAGGTAAGTGTGGCCTTGGCAGTGTTAAGTAATGGGTTAAGAGACATTCCAATTAGTTTCCATTTATGTTAACTATCCAATAGTTGACGCTGATATGAAAAGGGACTTCAGGTGGCCTTTGTGTCAGTTGATGTGATGTTAGAGTTTTGTGTGGAGTAATGAAAGGTGTTTGTGGAAAAGGAGCAGAACCTTTGACTCTTTATACAACAGCAGCTGAACGTATATCAAATGGTAGCAGAGGATGGTTGCTGTGCAAATGTGAAGGGTTGAAAGATACAACTTTTCCAGACCAAACCAAGGAGTGAGTGAGAAGAAAAAAAACAAAGATATATGGCTGAACATAGGATAAAGATGGCTGGATATGACTACCCCCCTTATTTTCTGAAGGGGATCGTACGACCAATGGAGAAGTGCAGTAGTTATGTGGACTAAGATAACTGCCTTGGGAAAGAGAAAACAAGGTATGGCATTGGCTCTTTCTCTACCTTATGACAGTAAAATCTGGAGCAAAATGTTTTCTGAGCTGGAATTGGAAGAGCTAGACTCAGAAGAAGGTCTGCAGACTCTATTACGTTATATGGATAAGATTTATAAGAAGGATGATTTATTAAGTGCGTATGAGGCATGGTCAGATTTTGATACGTTCTGGAAAATAGAGGATTCCTCCATTGAAGACTATATAATGGAATTTGGCAGACTATATAAAAGGCTGCAGAAACACAACCTAGAATTTCCACAGTCTGTGTTGGCCTTTAAATTATTTGACTGTGCTAGAGTGAGCAACATGGATAGGTTCCTGGTTTTGACAGGAGTTCAGTTTGCGGATAAAGATACCTTATTCGATCAGATGACAGTAAGAAATCTTACAACACCAGGTTAAAGTCCAACATGTTTGTTTCAAACACGAGTTTTTGGAGCACTGCTCCTTCCTCAGGTGGATGAAGAGGTATATTCCAGAAACATATATATAGACAAATTCAAAGATGCCAGACAATGCTTTGAATGCGAGTGTTCGCAGGTAATTGAATCTTTACAGATCCAGAGATAGGGGTAACCCCAGGTTAAAGAGGTGTGAATTGTCTCAAGCCAGGACAGTTGGTAGGATTTCGCAAGCCCTGGCCAGATGGTGGGGGATGAATGTAATGCGACATGAATCCCAGGTCCTGGTTGAGGCCGTACTCACGTTTGCGGAACTTGGCTATATGTTTCTGCTCGGCAAGTCTGCGTTGTCGCGCGTCCTGAAGGCCGCCTTGGAGAATGCTTACCCGGAGATCAGAGGCACACTGCCCTTGACTGCTGAAGTGTACCCCGACTGGAAGGGAACATTCCTGCCTGGTGATTGTAGCGCGATGCCCGTTCATTCATTGTCACAGCGTCTGCATGGTTTCGCCAATGTGCCATGCTTCGGGACATCCTTTCCTACAGCGTATGAGGTAGACAACGTTGGCTGAGTCGTAGGGGTATGTACTGCGTACCTGGTGAGTGGTGTTCTCGCGTGTAATGGTGGTATCCATGTCGATGATCTGGCACGTCTTGCAGAGATTGCCATGGCTGGGTTGTGTGGTGTCGTGGTCGCTGTTCTGAAGGCTGGGTAGTTTGTTTCAAACAATGGTTTGTTTGAGGTTGCGCGGTTGTTTGAAGGCAAGTAATGGGGGTGTGGGGATGACCTTGGCAAGATGTTCATCATCATCGATGACATGTTGGAGGCTGCGAATAAGATGTTGTAGTTCCTCCGCTCCGGGAAAGTACTGGACGATGAAGGGTACTCTGTCGGTCGTGTCCTGTGTTTGTCTTCTGAGGAGGTCGGTGCAGTTTTTTGCTGTGGCGCGTTGGAACTGTCGATCGATTAGTCGACTGCCATATCCCATTCGCATGAGGGCATCTTTCAGCGTCCGTAGATGTCTGTTACGCTCCTCCTCATCTGAGCAGATCCTGTGTATACGGAGGGCTTAGTTATTAGTTGAGCAGGGAAGGCCACTAGAAAGTATAAACATTGGTTGAATATGCAGCATTCAGCGGAGGGAGTCAAGACAATGGATTGGGAACATGAAGTTCAAAAATGGACGGCACAGAAACACAGTGCCAGTTCAGATAGTACATCGGATAGCGAATAGGTCCACAGGAAAAGGTTGAGAACTATTGAAAGGACAAGCAGTAGCAGTACAGAATGAGATACCAGGCAGGAGAGGGGACGTAGTTTATCAAGGTTTCGGATCATGAGTAAGACTACAAATACTAATAGGAGTAGAAGCCCACATGCACGTGATATTTTGGTGGCTTCCAATAAGTTAGATGAAAAAGTTATCAAAGATGCCAAACACCAAGAACTGCATAGTTGGAGTGAATTTGGGGTATACATAGAAGTACAGGATAGGGGACAAAGAGCTCTATCCCACAGATGGATTTGCACGGAAAAGGTTTTTCAGGATGGAACTTATAAGGCAAAGGCCAGGTGTGTGACTAGGGGATTTGATGAAAACTTAGAAGATCAGGATTTAAGGGTAGATTCACCTACAGCAGGAAAGGTTACTTTAAAGATCTTCTTGGCTCTATTAGCCACAAAGGCATGGGAATGCAAATCTCTAGATATAAAAGCTGCCTTCTTGCAGGGGCATCAGCTCCAGAGAGAAATTTATCTCCGTCCTCCTAAAGAGGCAGCTAACACAGAAGGGGTACTCTGGAAGTTGAACAAATGTGCATATGGATTAAATGATGTGTCTAGAGTCTGGTATTTTTTGGTAAGGTCAGTTTTGTTAAAGTTAGGCTTTTGCCAGTTGAAAGCAGATCTGGCAATATTTTACTGGCACAATAAATGAAATCTTTCTGGCATCTTTATGATGCATGTCGATGATTTTTTGTGGGGTGGGACTACTGATTTCGAAGCTATTGTAATCTCTAGTTTGAGGAAAGAATTCAGGGTTGGAAGTCAGGCTTCTGGTGCACTTAAATATATTGGACTGGAAATCGGACAGACTAAGTTATGGGCAACTTTACATCAGCAATCATATTTGGAAAGCATCAGCCCAATAGCAATTAGTCATGGCCGGGTTTCACAAACAGACGCAATTTTTTCAAAGATGGGAAAAGAGCAACGGAATTGGTTAGGTAGACAAACTAGACCAGCCGTGAGTTTTGATGTCTTAGAGTTGAGTACAAAAATGAATGATCCCAAAGTGGAAGGCCTATAAGAGCAAATAAAGCGTTGGTCAAATTAAAAATGCAGGAGTGTGTTTTAAGGTTCCCGGTTTTAGGTGACCTTAGGCACTTGAAACTCATAGTTTATAGTAATGCGTCCTATGCCAAATTTATGCAATGGGGTTTCAAGCACAGGAGGTTTTATAATTTTCCTTTTAGGGAACAATGGTAAATGTTGCCCTCCTGTGTGGGAAACATGAAAATAAGGAGAGTGGCCAAAAGCACTTTGGCTGCTGAGATATTAAGCCTTGTAGAGGCGGTGGATGTGACCTTTTATATATCTCAGATATTGACAGAAATTTTGGGATTAGGGGATTTGGGTAATATACCTATTGAATGTCACATTGACAATAAATCCCTGTGGGAAATGATGCATCTACAAAAAATGTCAATGAAAAAAGGTTAAGGATAGACATCATAAATTTGAAGCAGATGTTGGGCAGAGGGGAAATAGCAAAAATTAAATGGGTTAACAGTAGCTATCAATTGTCAGACTGTTTTACGAAAAGAGGGGCTAGCTCACAGAAACTTTTGGATATTGTTAATGAAGGGCGCCTGTTTCTGTGACTGTTTTTTTTCCAAAAAAAGAAAAAAAAGAAGGGGGGGAATTGTGTGTGTGTTTTTGAGTTTCTTGTCATTTTGTTTTCACCTAATTATTTTTTTTCTCCAAGGAAGGGGAGACTGTTAAGTAATGGGTTAAGAGACATTCCAATTAGTTGTCTCATTTATGTTAAATATCCAATTGACACTGATATGTAAAGGGACTTCAGGTAGCCTTTGAGTCAGGTGATGTGATGTTAGAGTTTTGTGCGGAGTCTGTTGAAGTAAATGAAATGTGTTTGTGGAAAAGGAGCAGAATCTTTGACCCTTTATACAACAGCAGCTAAATGTATATCAAATAGTATTGTTTAAAGTTAACAATTTCCATCGGGTAAAGTGTGGCATGTGCTGCAGGATCTTGTCCTGGCTTCCAGGATTCCGCACAAACCATTTACTCCCAAATGTGAGTGCAATAGCTTGTATTTACTTTGGACTACAGTGAACAGCGAGAATAAGCAAGGCCATGCAGAGCAGGACAAGCTATTGGAAGAGGGAGGAGGATGACAGTGAGAAGGATTTTCAGCAAGAGGCCATACCTGCCCTGAGTGTTTAATGGGCAATTTTCCCATCTGAACCTCAGCAAGACACAGTGCAACAGACATCTTCACTTGACAAAAGAGGTGATCACTGAAGTCTTCCGAACTGTTGCACCCACAACTGCAGGCTCAGAGCAGGGCGAGGACAGCATTTCCAGTGACTCTGAAGGTGTCTGTGATCAGAAACATTTATGTGCCTGGCTTCTTCTAGGCAAGAGCACATATTTGCAACATCTTCCAGTTTGTTGTCAACTTTTTAAAATATATTGCTACAACACCCTGGGCCAGTGTGTGGTCAATTCCAGCTCCACTTGACCCGGTGTTGCAACACAGTTGAAATTAACCGTTATTTTTTAAATATCCAAGGACTTCTGCTGCCCAATAACTACAGTGACAGGTTTGTAAATTTAAATACAATGAACTTTTTATTGTTAACAGTAACTATAATTAAATAGACAACAAATACCACTGGTTAACTAATCTCTTTAACCACCGCAAGCCTTTTTAACTCGCCCACCCTCTACATACAGATTTTCACAGAAACTTAATTGCAGTGGTAATGTAAGTCTACTTGTGACAATAAAGATTATTTTATTTTTAAACACACAGACAAACAGGTGGGGAAAGAGGGGTGTAAAATAATGATGAAAGTCAAAGGATAAGAGTATTTGTTTCAGATGGACGTCTACAGAAATAGCAGGCAGCCAGCATTCAAGGGGGGATACAGCTTCTTCTTTCAGAGATTAGAAGGTTCTCCCTTCAGACACTAGGCAGCAGAGCAGAGAGAGAGAGAGAGACCTGCTTGCTCCTGTAGGGATCAGTGGATTTCTCTTGGGTTCTCTCTGAAAACCCCCACCTGACAGGAACCAATCATTGTCGGTTGCCGGGCAGAATACTATGCCTGACCAATTCATTGGCCACCGGCCAACCAATTAAAATGATCCCTCTAATCTCTTGGGTGCCATAATGTCTGAGTTCTTCTGCCAAAAATATGATACTTTATAACACAGTGTACTATTTTGACACTTTGAGTTCCTTATTTCCTCTGCTCGACTTAAAGATCAGTCTCCATAAGCAATCCATGAACCAAAAATGATAAAGGTAAAATTAAAGAAATAGGAACTGAGAGAATCAACAGGAAGGGCCCTTACAATATTCATTCATGGGGTGTGGACATCACTGGCTAGGCCAGCTTTAATTGCCTATATCTAATTTCCCTTGAAAAGGTAGTGGTGAGCTGCTTACTTGAACTGGTGCAGCCCATGTGGTGTCGGTACATCCACGGTGCTGTTAGGATGGGAGTTCCAGATTTCGGCTGAGCAACAGGGGAGCAACGGCAATACATTTCCAAGTCAAAATTGTGAGTGGCTTGGATGGGAACTTGCATGTAGTGGTGTTTCCTTGCATCAACTGCTTGTTCTTCTATGCAGCAGAGGTTCCAGGGTGCAAAGGTGCCTTAGAGGTAGCTTTGCTGGGTTGCCACAATGCCTCCTGGGAATGACACAGACTGCTGTCATTGTGCACTCCAGTGGAGAGAGTGAATGTTTAAATGGTGAATCGGGTGCCAATCACGTGATCTGCTTTGTCCTGAATGGTGTCAACCTTCTTGAGTGTTGTTGAAGCTGTATCCATGCAGGTAAGTGGAGAATACTCCATCATACTCCTGACTTGTGCCTTGTAGATGGTGGATAGGTTTTGGGGGGGTCAAGAGGTGAGTTACTGGGCACAGAATCTCCAGCCTTTGACCTGTTCTTGTAGCAAATCCATTTATATGGCTGGTCCAGCAGTTCAGTTTCTGGTCAATGTTAACACCTACCCCCCCCCCCCCCCAGCATGTTGGTAGAGGGAAATTGAGCGATGTTAATGCCACTGAATATCATGGGGAGGTGGTTAGATTTTCTCTTGTTGGAGATGGTCATTGCCTGGGACTTGTGTACCATGAATGCTTATTGGCCCAAGCCTGGATGTAACCCAGGCCTTGCTCCATGGTCTGCTTAATTTCATGAGGAGTTTAGAATGGTGCTGAACTGTGCCATCATCAGCGGACACCTCCATTTTTGACCTTCTGACTCATTGATCAAGCAGCTGAAGATGTTGGGGTCTAGGACACCACCCTGATGTTCCCCTGGGTTTGGCCATCCCCCAGCTGCTGGGACTACAAAGGCAGAGTCAGGAAGGGATGCCAGTATCCCTCCTCGGACTGCAAGGCTGATTGGAGGAGTCCCATCACCTTCTGTCCAAGGAGATGATGCCGTCACTCCAAGGCAATAAAGCCAACACTGCGAGGGTGGCATACACAGTGGAGATCGTTGCAAAAGACGTGCACTCCGTGGCGAGGGATGTCTGCTCCATGGTCCAGTTCATAGACTCCATTTCGGAGGGAATGAGCTACATGGTGCAGGCACTTGTAGGAATCCATGACCATCAGCGCTAGAGGATGGTGAGGCTCCTGAATCTCAGTCCAGCTAACCCTCTATCCCATGGAGGAAGCCTGGGTCCCCGAGAACCCACAGGGAAGAAGATCGCCAGGTTCCCCACCTGGGGTTTTCCACCAGGGAGATCCTGGGGGTGTCCAGTCCCCCTGACTCCTCCTTCCCTGTGACTGACACACCACCAGCCCTGCACACCAGGAGGACAGAATTACAACACCTGTGCTGTCCAAAAGCAGGACTGGACCCTCAAGGACCTGGCCCTCCAGGAGACTCCCACCAAGGTATCTCAGCCATCAGGGCTTGGACATCAGCAGACTGCCTCAACCTCAGCTGTGGATCCTTGGTAGCCAACTATATGTAGGTAGGGGGGGGGGGGGGGGGGGGGGGGGGGGGGGGTGGGGGGGGGGGGGGGGGGGGATGGTGAGGAAGGCAAAGTAAAGATAGTGACATGGTGGGCATGGCTGAACCTAGGCATGAGTAGAACTAGGGGACGAGTGTTAAAACCATCTAATGTAATAAATGCCACATTGATCATCCATACATGTCATTGAGGCAGTCTCTGGCACTGACAACATATCCTCCATCTGGCCTGAGAGGATGGAAGCTCAATGCATCTTGGAATCTCTACAGTGCTGAAGGAGATCATTCGGTCCATTGAGTCTGCACCAAACATTCAAAAGAGTACTCTACCTCTGTCCTATCTCCATAACCCAGTAACCCCACCTAACCTTTTGGACACTAAAGGGCAATTTAGCATGGCCAATCCACCTAACCTGCACATCTTTGAACTGTGGGAGCAAACCGGATCACCCGGAGGAAACCCATGCAGACACAGAGAGAATGTGCAGACTCCACACAGACAGTCACCCGAGGCCGGAATTGAACCCGGGTCCCGAGCCCTCTGAGGCAGCAGTGCTAACCACTGTGCCGTCCTTAGTCACCCCCTCCCACTGTGATGATTCTGTCATTCTGAGATGATCCTGGCACTGACTCCCAGCCTTCTCAACCAGCGCCTTGCCCTGTTGCAGTGTCAGGTCGAAAGGAGCCGCTGTCATTAAAGTTTAGCGCAGCTGTAACTTTCAGGGCCACAGGCAATTGTGATCTCTTGGTCCATGTGGCGCCAACTTCTGCATCATTTCGCAAAGGTGGCGCATCATCCTTTGGGACTGACGGAGTCTTACCATCGCTGGATCACTGACATCTGGGGTATGATTCTCTCCTCCGCTAGACCCGTGACCGGTACTGGCTCCTGTGAGCCACCTCCATGTGTGGCGTGCATCCAGTAGATCAGCGGGCCCACTCCTCTGCAAGGCACTGGTGCTGCCCACTTGCAGCCGCACATCAATGTTGCTGTTGTTGCTCCACTGCAACCCTTCGCACCACCAGTTTGACCGGCTCCATCATCCTCTTGATCCAAAAGCTGAAAGGAAACAAACAGAAATGTGAGCTGTGAGGAGTCCTGACAATGTCCTGACCCAGAGCCCTTTTCAGGATTTGGGACATCCACCTGTGCATATTCCACCCTGTGACTGCCTTTCTATTGAACCTCACACCCTTGTCTTTCACTCAATGACCAGTTTCCCACACTTGCCTCTCCCAACTCCACTTGACTGATGCACTTCCACCTTGGTGAACTTCAGCGGTTCACATGACAACCCCCCCTCCCTCCAAAGGTCAGGACTGAGGACACATTCACTTGACCTGAGTACTGGGGGTATGAAATACCGGCATCTGTCATGTCCTGTTATGGCTGTCTGAAAGGCGCAGTTACCCTTCCGTATTTCATGGAGGGCAACATTGTGTCACCTTTTTGCTATGGAGAGGTGTGTGTAAGCCATGGAGTTTAAAGCTTGGGCTTGGCTCCTGAAGGGCTATCAATGGGGTACTAATCAGTGGCACAATCATGCACTGCAATACTGACTCAATTGAAATGTTTTTCTCAATGTTTCTCAATGTTAAATCCACATCTGCACATTTTGGGTTGTAGGGGTGTCATGGGAGTGTCGCTTTAATAAATGTTTTGTCTTATGAAATGGCTTCAGTGATGCCATTGTGTGGGTGGAGCTGGGCTGTGGCTCTGGATTGTACTTTCTTTTTTGAGCTGGGAGTTGTTGTGTGGCTCTGAGATTTTCTGCTTTCACTTTCACATTTTGGATGCTGAATTCAGACAGAAAAGTCTTATCTTGTTTCCTCTCTCTCTCTCTCTGCGTGTTAAAAAGGTTTCTCCAGATCACTTGATAATTTAAAAGTGATAACTATTTTCTGAAAGGAATTCAAACCTACTGTTTTGGTAAAAGGGTTTTCTGGTTTATGTGATGTTGTTATTAAATTGATACAGTTAAGGGAAATTATTAAGGTGGATATATAGAGTAATGTAGCTGTGTGGGGTATTTATGTTTGTAGTTGATAAAAATGCTTCCTGTGTGTGTTTATAAAAATGTTAACTGAATTTGTAGAATAAACTTTGGTTTTTGATTACAAGTGCTTGAGGTCTCTGTTGCATAATACCTGAAGAGTTGGCCCTTGTGCTCCTCATAACCAAAATCAATAAACAGTTGTAGGTTAGGTGAACTCCATGGTATACTTTGGAGTTTTCTAAACCCTGGCCCATAACAGGGGTGAGACTCACACAGACACGGGGAAAATGTACAAACTCCACACGGACAGTGACCCTGAGCTGGGATAGAACCCGGGTCCATGGTACCATGAGACAGCAGTGCTAACCACTGTGCCACCATCTTGCCCCTCAATTGAAATTATTGACTCATCAAGGAAGGGTCAGGGATCTGATTAGGGAACTGGCTTCCCTCTGTTGCAGGCAAGGCATACCTAATTCATGTCAAGACTGAAATTTTCAATCAGCTTCACCCTTAGATTTCAGACTCCTTCCCCAGGTTTCATGAGGAACATATCAAACGAGCCTCTCAACTTGAACAGCCTGCTACCTTTTACTACTACTCTGATACCCTGCCCTCCATGGCCAGTGGCATTTCACATCCACACAGCTCATGCCCTGGTGGCGGTTCATTTTAAATGTACTCGTCATTCCCCCTGTGTGAATGTCCTTTTGCCCTCATAGAGCTACTCCCCACCCCATGTCAGAGACCCCACACTGCCCATGCAGCCTGGCATCTCATGGGACCTCAGCCACAGACCTCACTGTCACCCCCTGTACTGACTCTGTGGTGTTTACCACTCCCACCTACTTCCAATTGCCACTCCAGAAGGGCAAACCCTCTGAGGAAGGATCGCTTAAACCCCAACAAGGGGTACTAAAGAAATTAATTACAAATGAGGGGCCAGATCCCTTGGCGATCAGTGTCCAACAAGAATTAAGACACGCTAAGGCCTGCGAACATACAATCCATCCACCCCCAGGCTCCAATAATCACTTAGCTGGTTCCCCCACGTCCTCTCCAGTGCCCTCTCTCCATCCAACACCCTGGAGGGTGATGACAATATGAGCGCTCAGCTGCGATATCCCTTTTGGAGGTCAGGTTCTCGTTTTTATACAACTTTGTAAATCGCACCAGCATAATGAATATTCGGTGAGGGGGTAGGTCCTGGTGGGACAGCTCGCAAATGAGATGCTAATATATTTAAATTAGGGTCCCGACCTTCCTCGGCAGGAACTTTGTTTCATCACAAGAGAAGGGTGTGGAAAATCGTGAAACGGAATCTCGCTGGCAAGAATCGTGTTTCTTGACTCGTGGAATTTTGCGCCCACATTGCCATTTACTCTGATGACTGACACGGGCTCAAAATTCCACCCTATATCTTAGTTCTTCCTCACTATCTTCCTGCTCTTCCATCTCCTGTTGTTCCAGCACTACTTGGTCAGGTGACAATTGTTGTTAGGGTTTGGGTTGTGGTGAGTCTCTAGTCAGGGAAATAGAAACAGATTGCTTTTGCCAATTGCAGTTTGTAAATCTGAACAGATTGTGGGAAGGGGTGCTGGAGATGGGCAAGGGGGAGTGTGGGAGTGCAGGGACACATGAGAATTGGTTGCCTGAGAATGCACAAGCTTGAGAAACCACATCCGCGAAGGCGTCAGTCACCTCGAGCATTGTAGGGTGTAGCACGCGGAGTCCAAGCATAAACAGTGGAAGGAGAGCACAGAATCCAGAGCGTCCCACCCACCCACCGCATCAAACATCACCTGCAAAACCTGTGGCAGAGTCTGTGGATCCAGGATCGGACCACTCAGCCACCACAGAACCCACCTCTCCGGAGTGGAAGCAAGTTATCCTCGACGCTGAGGGACTGCCCAAGAAGGAGAATTGGGGGCAGGGGCAACTCGGGCATGAGAAGGGGAATTAGGTATGAGCTAACCATCACCTTATATAGTTTTGGCACTGCCACTGGTCACAGTCTCAGTCATGGCCTTTACAATGATGGCAACCATCTTTTCTTTCAGTGGAGACAGCCATGCCTGTCCCTTGCTAGTTAGGTAACCCTACCACTGTTACACCACCATGCCCTCCAGGGAAGTGTGTCAGTGGGTGTTTGAGTAATCTGGCTGACTCATCAGTGAAAGCTGTGAGATGTGAGTGTGAAGTTGGCCACCGTGCCAAGTGTGTGAGGATGAGGTGATGCCATGTGTCTGAGGTCACAGAAATTGTGGATAGGTGAGTGATGAGGCTGTGATGAATTAAACAGTGTGTACGTTCATTTGGTGGGATATTGCATTTGAAGATGGATTCACTGACCTTAACCACTCATGCAGTCATTGAACTTGTCTTTGCATTCAGATCCTTGGAATTAGACTTCAGGCATTGATTGTCATGCCTCCCATTGCCTTCACAAAGTTGACTGAATGGCCTCCTGGTCCCCTCTGGGCATCTCACTTTCTCGACACCTCCTGCACCAAGGCTTCCAGTACAAAGTCATCTTGCAGTCTGTTCTCTGCTATTTCTTGTGTCTTTAACACATCAAAATCATTTTAGAATGATTTTTAAAGCTCCCTCCAGCCACAATGCTCCTTGCCTTGACCTCATGCCAGTCATTCATGATTTTTTGCTCACTGCTTGGGCGTGCAGTCACTTGGAGGCACATTTAGCACTCGCCCCTTGCTGCAATCATGTGCATTTATAGGCAGCATGAACTTCAGGTACTGCTTACATCAGAGGAAATGTCAGGTGAAATCCCTGTGCACGTTTTTGAGATTATAAAATTTTGCCATCTTTATTCTCGCACGTAAAACACAGGATGGGACATTGTCAACAGTGTGCTGCCCTCAACATTATAACGAGGACTGTGTGCCACTTTTGCTCTCTCTCTTTTCCCATTTCCCATTCCATTACAATTAAAGTTCTAAGTGTGGGTGGTGTGCATGGAAAACACATGAGACTCAATGGCAGTGGCTGTTGTTCATTGGTGAAATCCGCCATTGGCTAACAATGCAACAGGTGGAGGTGTGCCTCCTGCGGCCAAATAGGAAGGTTCTGAATCACAGTTATAACCTCACTGCCCAACTACCTTAACAAAAGACCTGAGAGCACAAAGGGGTACAGGTGTTTTTCAAAATTAAATTTCACTTGTAAATATTTCATGTTACAATGGTCTCACTTTATTAATGGTGCATCATCATTATTCTCGAGACGAGGTTAGTCAGAGAGCAAGAAGTACTGGCACACTTCATGGTTGGCATTCATTGATGGTTACAGGACAGTTAGGAACATTTCCTTTATTATATTATGATCCTGGACCAGACACCAACAGTGGCGAGGATACTGCACAGAAACTCCAATATTTTATTTAAATTTGTAAGACTGAGGAAAGGATACTTCCCTCCAGGAGTGACTCCACGCATAAATAGGGATATGGTATATTAAAACAAACTTTATTACAAACACAGTATTAAAATATCCTTAATATCACAGAAGAAATTAGCTTACAATTATCCCTTAAAGCAATGTTTTTCAAACTTTTTTTCTAGAGACCCACTTTTACCGAACCAGCCGACCTTCGCAACCCCCGCCGGCTGAACTCCGCAACCCACACCAGCTGACCTTTGTGATACACCATTTTCACTTACCTTTAAAGCAACAGGTAAGCCTGCTTGGTCCTCATAGATATATAGAATTTACAGTGCCGAGTCTGCACCGGCTCTTGAAAAGAGCACCCTACCCAAGGTCAATACTTCTCCCTATCCCAATAACCCAGTAACCCCACCCAACACTAAGGGCAACCTTGGACACTAAGGGCAATTTATCATGGCCAATCCACCTAACCTGCACATCTTTGGACTGTGGGAGGAAACCGGAGCACCCGGAGGAAACCCACGCACACACAGAGAGGATGTGCAGACTCCGCACAGACAGTGACCCAAGCCGGAATCGAACCTGGAGCTGTGAAGCCATTGTGCTATCCACAATGCTACCGTGCTGCCCACACTTACTTTGTCATTCAATGTTACATTTCTGCTAAAGACATCAACTGACGATGTAAGTTCTCACTGCATCCTTTGGAAAAACTCAAGAGGGTTGTCCTCAAAGTCGCCATACTTGGCCTTCAACTGCGTTTGAAGTTTTGAGGGTTTTAAACTTTCATCTGCTAGTACTTCACTGCATACAACACACATGGGCTTTGCATCCTGATTTGCATTGGCAAAATTAATAATGCCATACCTCAATAAATCATCTTTATACCACTTAATTCCATATTTCAGTTTGTTCTTAGTGGGTTGATCACTAGAGGCCCTGGAGCTCTGTATACAGCTTACACCACCACTGCTTTGTCCTGCCGTAGACTGTCCTGTGAAGCTCTCTCCAGCAGATTCAGTTGTGAGATCCTGGCCTGTTTCTGTCTCTGGTCCTCCCTTCCTTATCACAAAATAATCTTTCTTCAATTCTTATTAGTCCTGTCGCTTGCTTGCTGGTAGCTACAAAATGGAGGAATCTCTCCTCCGTGATTTTGTGCCCAAAGCACAGACATACAAGGCACGTGACGTCAGTGTAAGTGCCGGGCGCATGACCTGCTCTCTGCTGCCTCTTCTGGTGGGAAGATTCCATCATTCGTATTTAAAGGCCAGTCAAGGCCGGCATCCTTAAAAGCCGGTCGTGGCCATTGGTCATTTCTCCCACAATCGGGAATGCCGCAACCGATTGTTCCGCGACCCTTCTGACACCTACAACCCACCCATGGGTCACGACCCGCAGTTTGAAAAACCCTGCCTAAAACAATGCTAATCAATAGGGTGACACAAGAACACTTAACTGTTATGTTTATTTCCACTCAAACAACAAATCCATCTTGGATCCGAATCCATTCTAAAAAACGTTAGCACTCAGGAATACTTGCTGCGGAGGTGTCTTGAGTACTCACTTTGAGAAAGAGAGATGCTATGAGACTGCTTGAAAGAAAGAGACCTGACCCCCTGTCAGAATAATGCAGAAGCTCCAGCTGCATCTCTTCAGAAACCGTCTCAGCTCACCTTCCAGCCAAAAACTAAAACTCTCTGAAAACCTCAACCCCTGACTGCTTCAACCCCGGCTCCTTCCATTAACTGCATCACCTTGCTAAACTGATCACAATGGGCAGGATTCTCCGTCCAGTGACACTGGAATCATGAAATACGATCGGGCGAAGAATCGCGCATGAGGCGAAAACCATGGCCGGCGGCAGTGCTTTGATGCATTCTACTCTGCACATACAGCAAACGTCATTGGCATATCATTTTTTTAAAAAACATTTTATTGAGGTGTTTCTATATACATATCAAACAGAACCATAAAAAAGCAAGCCAACGGGAATACAAATACACAAAACAAATACATTTCTGATGCCCGACCGTCCTGCCTCCTGCTCTCCAAATCCCTCGCCTCCCTTTTTTTAAAAATAATTTTTATTGAGATTTTCAAAAAATATCAAAAACAGAAAATAACAACAAGAAAACAGTATTAACAACAAAACAAAGAGAAAAAACACAATAACCCCCAAAACCAACCCCCCCCCCCCCTCCTTCCCCCCAGCAACTACAACAAGAAGAAATAGGTAAGCACCCGGCATATTCAATAAACACATATACACATTTCACCCCCCCCCCGAAACCAGCCCCCCCCCCCCCGCTCCCTCCCTCCCTCCCCCCCCACCCCTGGGTTGCTGCTGCTGCCGGCCTCTTTTCCTACCGTTCTGCCAGGAAGTCAAGGAAAGGCTGCCACCGCCTAAAAAACACCTTTACTGATCCCCTCAGGGCAAATTTCCTTAACTATTTTCAAAGAAGTCAATGAACGGCTGCCATCTCCGGGCAAACCCTTCAGGAGACCCTCTCAAGGCGAACGTTATCTTCTCCAGCCTGAGGAACTCTGCCAGGTCACTCACCCACACCCCGGTTTCGGTGGCCCCGGGTCCCACCACTCCAATAAGATCTGTATCCGGGCTACCAGGGAGGCAAAGGCCAACAAATCGGCCGCTATCGCCTCCTGGACTCCTAGGTCTTCTGACACTCCAAAGATCGCCATTTCTGGGCTCAGGACCACCTTCACCCCCAAATCCTCTGACATAACGTCGGCAAACCCCTGCCAGAATCCCCCAAGCTTCGGACAGGCCCAAAACATATGGACATGATTCGCGGGCCCTTTCACACACTGCCCACACCTATCCTCCACCCCTTCAAAAAACCTGTTCATCCGGGCTACAATAATCCACCTAACCTGCACGTCTTTGGATTGTGGGAGTAAACCGGAGCACTCGGAGGAAACCCACGCAGACACTGGGAGAACGTGCAGACTCCACACAGACAGTGACCCAGCGGGGAATCAAACCTGGGACCCTGGCGCTGTGAATCCACAGTGCTAGCCACGTATGCTACCGTGCTGCCCTGTAGTCTCTGGCTCTATATATGCATCTCCATTATCAATGTGACCACCTTTTCCAGAATCCTAAGACCCACCAGGACAGCAGCTAGTCCCTGGAGTCGGGTTGCCCACCGACCGTCCGCCCCCTCCAGAGTTCCTACCTCCACCTGATGTGCCGCTGCACGTCTGTGGTGCACACCAGAGAGTGCTCCAGGAACCTCTTTGCTAAAGTGCCCAAACGAGGTGAGTTTCTCTGGGATGGGAAGTTGGTGTCATCCCCGGATGGTGCTTAGGGATGTCTCAGGCTGGCGTTGGGGCTTGCACCACTGTCTGTTGCATCCTCGTTGCTGGAATCTGATTGGGGTTGGGGTCCAGGTTGGGGGACACCAGAAGGGACTCCCTGTCACCAGGTGATCCTGCAAGAAACAAGACAGCATCCCTTGATTAGGGGTGGTGGGTGTCGGTGTGGGGGTGGTGAGGGAGTGGCGAGGGAGTGCTGAGGGATGGTTGATGGTGGCCTGGGGGTGGTGTGGGGTTGGTTTAGGGGTGGTGTGGGGGTCATGCCATCCGTGCCATTAGGGAACCGCAACTCAGCGGGGTCTCACTTAGTTGTCTGCTGCTGACCTATGCCTCGGTGACTGCCCTCTCTCCAGGCCCACCGACCAGGTCCAGTGCCCGCCGCTCTGTGGCATGAGTGGCCACAGGTCCAGCAGTCCGCCTCCAGTCTTCTCTCTCTCTCTCTGCGGTTATGCACCGCCTCCCTCTCGGAGGAGGGAGGGGGGCCGGAGACAAAAAGCACACAAGAAATAACATTGGGCTGTATTTTGCGACCATGGAGATGGCTCGCCATTGCTGGTGGTGGGATTTCCCAGTCCAGCCGCTGTTTAAAACTTTCTCGTTGTTCACACCTGATGAGCCATCAATCGAACGCGAGACGAGTTGCTGTACGAAAGTTAGGCTTTAATAAGCTAGAACTTAGCTTTGCGGTCGACTACAGTAAATGGACGACCGCCGGGCGTTCTGACTATTTATACCTCGGTATGGAGGCGTGGTTAACTCGGAGAGCCGTCACATGACTGGTCTCAACCAATCGGTCGAGAGGCACATGACCAACCAGGGCCAATGGTAAGCCGGTGTTCTGCACCAATGGAAGACAGCTATGCAAATCATACCACCACAACACCCTCCGCTGCCGGGAAACCATGGCAAGGGTGGAGTTGCCAACAGCGGGATCGGATGATGCAGCTGGCGGAAAAGGCCAGAAAACTTCAGCCGTTGTGTTTTTTGTTCACTCTTTATTGAAAATTCATGTTAGTCTCTGGTGTTCTCACTACTCTGGGTCAGGTCTGAACGTGCCGGCTCAGCTGGCTCTCCCTTCTATTCATTGTAAGTGACATTGTCCAAGATCACGTGTGTAATTGAAATGTAGTTGGAGAATACATAGTCCTGTAAGAATTCACCAGCCAACATCCTGAGGTGGACAATACTGACATTACCCTTAAAGCCCCTTATTTTCTTTTTGAATCATAGAACCATAGATGCAGCACAGAAGGGGGCCATTTTGCCCACCTTGTCCATGCCAGGCGTGCCTGTTACCTTACTGCCTGTTTCCAACACCCATGCCACCACCTCCAGGACGCCAGACCCTTTCCAATTCACTCCTCCATGCCCTCTAACGCATCCTCTGGCCTCCCTGGATCCCCCTCCCACTCCCCCACCCCCCCAGCCCCCCCTCCCCCCGCCCCCCACCCCCGACCCACCCATGCCAGTCCTGAGCTGCCACGCGAGAGTTCGCCCTCCTGCTCCTCTCCCTCATGCTGCAGAGTTAAACAACGGAAACCACTGACCTTACACACAATGGCACACAGCTAACTGGTGCTCGTTATCTCTAACCATCTGTGAGCCGGGTGCCATGGGATTCTTGTACGTCGCTGACTTCATCGTGAAGACAGAAATTAAAAACAGTTTCAGGCTGATGGGTATTTTTGGCATGCAGAGGTATCAGAAGGACCAACCCAACACATTCTGGCGTAATGCCCACAAACAAGCTGCTGACTTAATCTCTGCATCTCAACCCACCAGCAGGAAATGGGAAATGTTATAGCCTGCCTGAATAAGTCATCCTGTATGCCACCCTTCCCACTCATGCAAGTTGCATGACATATTTTCAGATAGAAAACACGCCAGTGGGAAAAGTGAGCGGTAAACCAGTTGGTTGGATTAATTTCTTTATAAAAATTGTGTAAACAATATCCTGAAATGAAATACATTGAAAGGAGAATGAAGTATGGTGCCATTTCAGTATATTACTATCCAGTGGAATGCCACACATCACCATGTCAGTATTAATGCAAAGAGTGGAAAATTCGACTCTATCATTTCATTAATGGATCTGCAACTGACAGAATTTTTAATGCCTAAAGTTAATAATTTAGCTTGATGGTCTTGATGTGTGGAATAGAATAAGCTCATGCAGGTTAGAAACAACAGGGAACCATAGAACCATAGAATTCCTACAGTGCAAAAAGAGGCCCTTCAGCCCATCGAGTCTGCGCCGATCCTCTGAAAGAACACCTGACCTTGACACGGGGAGAATGTGCAAACTCCACACAGACAGTCACCCAAGGCTGGAATTGAACCCGGGTCTCTGATACTGTAAGGCAGCAGTGCTAACCATTGTGCCACGTGCATGGAACATAGAACATAGAATATACTGTGCAGAAGGAGACCATTCGGCCCATCGAGTGTTCACCGACCCACTTAAGCTCTCACTTCCACCCTATCTCCGTAACCCAATAACCCCTCCTAACCTTTTTGGTCACTAAAGGCAATTTATCATGGCCAATCCACCTAACAATGTACCTTGCTAAAAAATAGTGACATGGGCTAAGATGGAAGTTCCAAATGTTGTTTCCCCGACACTGTGTTTCCATTATAAAAATAATTAAATCTAATATGTATGTGTCCTACATAAAACTGTGTCAGGACGTAAGTACAAAGAAATATTCAAAACAGGATTTGGGCCTTGCAGCAAGCCTAACAGACAGAATTAAATCCTAGATTTTAAATTCTCCGACTCTTAACATTTAATTCAAATGCAATCTATATGCAAATCATACGGAAGGAAATATCATGGATGCTGGAAATTTGAAACAAGAACAGAATGCTGGAAATACACAGCAGGTCAGAGAGGCTGCCATGTTACTGACCTAAAATGTTCATACTGTTTGTTCTCTCCGCGGATACTGAGTGTTTTCAGCAGTTTCTGTTTCTACATGAGGATCAATATTTGTTGCCTCGGATTAAATTATTCTGTCTTATTTGACAACGGCTATGTACTAGACCTTTATTAAGTGTGTTTTCATCTAGAGGTTAAAGCCACCATTCATTATTGATGTTCTTTGTTTTCACTTTGGCAGTGCCTGTTGTAGAATATTGTGGACATTTCAGAGGAGATGTGGCCTAAGCCTTTGGAAGTCCTGATGTGAGGAAGAGATGGACAGGGGTAGATTGTAGCAGCTTTATCAAGGCTCTGGAGGTCGTGTGTGCAGTGGGTAGTGTCCCTGCCTCTGAGCCAGAGGCTCTGGGTTCAAGTCCCACCCCAAGACTTGATGGCCAAGCAAGGTGCATTCACAACGCGGCCAAACAGGTCATGTGCGTCAACCTGTAAATCCTTCCAAACAAGCCAATGGTTGGCAGTAAGTGCGGGAGAGACTCTGGGTCAGCCATGTTTGATGTGGAGTGGTACCCCTCAAGTTATAAGCCCCCTGGCGACAGACAAGCGATCTGTTCAAGGAATAATTAGCTATGTAAACAGACGAAAGTCTGCCTTAGTGCATAACGAGGTGCAGGAAGAGAAAGAAGAAGATAAAGTGTCCACTTACTATTGGACATTAGAACAGGAATTTCAAAATCAGATGCCAACTGGTCATGAGCCTATTGGTTAAAAACTACAAATACCCGTGAACAGAAACTGTAGGATGGCACATCTGTACCCTGAACTCTACTTGATCCAGATGATGGGATTGTGTCCAAGCCTTAGCAAAATAATTAACAGCCTACCACTGTCCCCAGTAGAACAGCAATGAGAATATATATATATATATTTTTTAATCGACCTGGAATGAAAAATGCTTAGCCTATTAGGAGACGGGGTTGGAATACTTGCAAATCTGTAGTTACTATGCCCTACTAACTTCAACAATTAATAGTCTTAAATGAATGTTCAGAGTTATAGAATGTGAAAAAGAGCTGCTGTATATCAAAATAATTTCTTTCAGAAAACATTTCAGTCGCCTCCATTATTTCTATTGGCTTAAATATTTAGTAGGTTTTGAAATGATGCCAGGTTGCACCATGAGATGGCAGCAATACAGCTCAAATTTTTAAATACATCAATCTGGCAATATGAAAATGCTGATATTCTCATAGAATTTACAGTGCAGAAGGAGGCCATTCGGCCCATCGAGTCTGCATCGGCTCTTGTAAAGAGCACCCTACCCAAGGTCAACACCTCCACCTATCCCCATAACCCAGTAGCCCCACCCAACACTAAGGGCAATTTTGGACACTAAGGGCAATTTATCATGGCCAATCCACCTAACCTGCACATCTTTGGACTGTGGGAGGAAACCGGAGCACCCGGAGGAAACCCCGCACACACGGGGAGGATGTGCAGACTCCGCACAGACAGTGAGCCAAGCCGGAATCGAACCTGGGACCCTGGAGCTGTGAAGCGATTGTGCTATCCACAATGCTACCATGCTGCCCTTAATGTTCATCAACCATATTTCACAGATCAACAATAAACTTATTAAGATTTTGCAAGAGCACCATTTGTAGAGACAGGGTCCAACAAAAGCCAGCAGTGTTTACCATGTGACTTCGATCTTCCATTGGAGTCTGCCAATCCAGGCCAAAAGCAATCCACAACTGAAGAAGATTCAAGCAGAAAGACAAAAAATCATGTTGGGAATTCAAGTTGGCAGCAACAAACTTTCTCATTTATTTTAATTGTATGCAAGTGAGATAGATAGTAAAGATAGATAGTTTTTTGAAGAATAAAGGGATTAAGGGTTATGGTGTTCGGGCCGGAAAGTGGAGCTGAGTCCACAAAAGATCAGCCATGATCTAATTGAATGGCGCAGCAGGCTCGAGGGGCCAGATGGCCTACTCCTGCTCCTAGTTCTTATGAGAGCTTAATAAAATTTACCCACAAATTTAGCCACAAACTAGGGAGACCATCCAAGTCCAATAAGATGGCTGAGGACTGACAAAATAGACCAGCTAATATCTGTATGTGAGCAGAACATGGCAAGTCTCATTCGATGTGTGTCAGGACTGCTGTGCTTTCTTTTACTTTGTCTTTTCTGTGGCTCTGTTCCAATTATGGCAATCAGTGAGTTTGCTCTTCTTTCTGTGTTATCTATGCCTTCATGCTTAGAGTCGCCATGTATCAAATGATACCACCACAAGTTTCAACCGGCTATTGATCAAAGAGCCAAACATCAGTTAGTTAGTTCAAGATCAAGGGTACTTTATTTATGCACAATTAGTCATGCAAACCTAAACACTACTAGTAACTACACCTATCGACTAAGACAACCTGTACATAACTTCAAGCACCCGGCTGAGGTCAGAAAACAGTGGCTGCTGTTAGATTCTGGATCTATCGGGTTCGAAGGAGTAACTGCTGCTCAGCTGGGCTCATCCATCTGGTAGCGAGCGTTGAACTTCTACTTGCTTCTGGTGTTGCTGCACTTGGAGATGGCCGTGACCGGGGTACCAGGACCAAGAGAGAGCGAACATATGGCAAACTCTTCTTTTATACTTGGGGGGGGGGGGGGGGGGGGGTTGCGCTCTTTTGGGCAATCCTTCGATTTGGGCCTTACTTATTGGGTGATCCCTGATCACTCTGTTTAATTCCTTAGCCAATAAGTGGGCGGGGATCTGGATGGCTGGGCATGTCCCAAGAGGTCATTGACCCCGTTGTTTGCGTTTCCCTTAAACAGGGAGTGGCGCCGAAATGTCTGGGACTGTCCCGGTTGTTTGAGTACCAGTCCTTTGTTTTGGTGAAGATGGGCCATCAAATGCTACTCGGCCCCATTAAAATGCTAATTGGACGGAGTTTCGATACCGTCTGGACTTCTTGCTGACAAATATACATTTCAGGCTCTGAGCCTACCTGAGTCTTGGTTTGTCCATTTTACCCAATAGGCTTTGCGAGCTTTCTCTGTGCCTAGTTAGAAGTGGCCATCCTGGATGGCTACAGGATTACATATGTTAATGGAACAAAAACTGGTGACACATTTACTCTGCGGGATTTGCTGAATTCGGTGAGGGAAGTGAGATGTTGGTAGATTCGGTGCTCAACATGTTTAGTCCCAATTCAAGATAAATAATCAAAAACTAAACAGAATGCTGGGGTGGATTGTCAGTAGGGAAGCTGTGCCTGAAATGTATAGCGTGCTGCTGTGACAACATCCTGATAATGGTTCCCGGTTTCAGTCACTAATACACAAATGAGACAGTCGAGCCTTAGGACAGAGCAATGTCAGACCAGACAGTTGAAAATCCATATATGTGCCCACCTCTGATCTCTGCCGATCCTTGCAAGGTTCATGGGGGTCATAAGGTTTCCTAGAACTTACAATTTTCAGTGGGATGGGCAAGGACATGCCTTAAGAAAATCCAGAACAAGTGCCTAAGGCTGAGGTCGGGCCGATGGATGAGGATGGGTGTGGCTTTCAGGTGCTTTCAGGTCACCCCCACCCAGAGATTCTATGCTTCAGGCCCCTTGCAAAGGGGGACTGCCTTGTTATTCAATGAATTACTCTTGATGAGGACAATGGCTAACATTGCATCGTGAGGCACGATGGTAAAAGAGGCTTACAGACTTGTGCGTGTGAAAACCGCAGCTCAGCAGAATGAATTTGGTGGGAACAGACAGAACGACTACTTGCAACGGGACTTTTCACTGATAACACTTTGATTTGAAACAGTGAAAGCAAGGCTCTCTCAAGCATGAATAATGCCTATATGCCCAAGGATTGGTTATCTGAATAAACTAAGAACTAAAACCTTATAAAAATTAGGGACTTTTGAGATTATAGCAGTCATAACTCTGAGATCAACATTTGCAAGACAAGACCCTGAGTTTGAAAACTTGCAGCGCACATGCTCCAGAACGAGCCTGGAGTTCTTTCTATAGGGTAGGAATTTTAATTCAAGTTGTGAGTCTTGAAATTATGTAATTGCTTAACCAAGCACATAATTAAAGCCTTAGTGAGTTAAATAAATTTGGATTCATTCAAGTTTGTTGTGAGGACCCATTTGTCTGTTTTGTCAGTTGACGTCAGTGGAGGGTAGCCACACACTGATTCGGGTTCAGTAATCATGCCAGCATCATCACGCCGTTTGCTGGATGCCTTGGAGGAGAGGTGGGCTACAAGGTACCCTTGGCTGGTACGAGGCTCTCTGGCATTGTGACTAATCCCACTTGGGAGACAACGGCAGCACTGGTCAGTGCCAGTGCCTGACCAAGTGAATGGGTGTACAATACATAAAAAAGATGGATGACCAACACCGATCAGCCAGGGAAGTGTTCCCTGTCTCCTTTCCCACTTTTCCTCATTGCCTAGAATGTCTCCTCAATCACACATGCCGCCACCTTGCAGAGCCCCATGACCCAACCTCCCATCAGCCTGCTCAAAGGCCCCTGGCACTCTTCATCAAAATCCAACCATGTTTAAGTGCAGTGCCCACACATGCCAGGTGTCATTGACATCTGACCCGCCAGGCGTCCAGCTCACATTATGCCCATTTGTGTTCCTGCAGGAGAAGCTCACCCGCAACCACCGCAAATGAGCGGTGGGATTCCTAAACTGACAAACCTGGCTCTGCACAAGGAGAGAGCAGGGGAAGAGCAGGAACGGGACTGCACACTGAGAGCGAGATGGGCCTGTGAAAGAAAAGTGAGGAGTCGCTGCACTTTCATCCAGATGCCTAGTCTCAAGTGAGTTCTGTACAGTCAAAACCCTTGACAGGCCATGTACTAAAACCATGTGCCTTGCCTTGCAGGAACATCACCAAAGAGCCTGGCCTGCCCTCCAGCAGTGTCCCACCACCTACCCTCAACAACACCTTGAAGGAGATCTCAGAGGAGGACAAGGATGAAGAGTCACAACTATCATCGCGGAGGCACACACTTCGGTGGGCGAATTTACTGGGCAGGCTTCTGGGTCACTATCTGGTGAGCACCACACTGCTACTGATGTACATTAGGGGTGAAGGCAGGAACATCCCAGGGATTGGAGAGTCGGAGGTCTGCTGGATCCCAGGACTCAGCAGTGCTCCAGCCCGGTGCCCTGGCTCTGGACACATTTGTCCCTCAGTTCCTGGAGATACAAAAGGAGGGGTTGCTTAATGTGCAGTGACAGGATTCATGCATCATTCAGTGATCCCTAGACCCTCGCCCGTAATCTTCCTCTAGAGCTAAGGGACAAAGGAACGTAGGGCTGAACCTCACTCAGACATGGGCCAGGGAGTCAGCATGCTGGCAGCAGACAGACAGATGTTAGACATAAGCAGTAACTGAGGAGCCTCACAGACCATTCCTCAGTGTGAGTCATCATTATCCTCCTGCATTGACTCGGCAGCAGGCACTCAACGAGTCCCCAGCTCCAGAATCCTGATGAGTGAGATCTCTGCAACCTTCATCCCCTTGTCGCAGAGGGGTCACAATGCCATGCGGGGTGCAGGGTGGGGTTGGGGGGGGGGGGGGGGGGGGGGGTTTGCATGTTGGATAACACACTGATCCTACTCTATGAAGCGGGAGGCAATGATGACGTCCCTAGCCCCCTGTACTCCCGTGCTGCCGCCTGATCTCCATCATCCGGATCCTCAGTACCTCTTCAACTCCCTTCTGAATGTCCTCCTTATCCAAGGACACATGCCACTCTCCCAGGTCTTCCTTGTGAAGGTCATCACCTCGATGCAGAGCCACGTTATGTAGGGCACAGCAGCAGACCAGCGAAATGAGTATGACCCTCTGGTGGCTGCATTAGAGGGCTCCACGGGACCAATCAAGGTAGCAGAAGTGCTACTTCAGGAGGCTGATGCACCGCTCTATCACAGATCGGGTAGCACTATGAGCTTCATTGTACTGGGCCTCTGCTAAGTTCTGTGGCCTCCGCATTGGCATCATCAGCCAAGACCTCATGGGTTATCCCTTGTCCCCTTCAAGCCATCCCTGGAGCTTGGAGTGACCCTGAAAAATGCCACTGATTTGCGATTGCCTGAGAATGTAACTATTATACGCTTCCTGGAAATCATGCACACATATGCATGGATGCCTTAACCATCTCATTTTGGTGGGTCTGGTCCAGGTCGAAATAAATAAAGTTCAAGATCTTTGAATAGAGTTCACCTGTGACTTCATGGATACACTTATGGATGGAAGATTGTGAGATGCCACACGGTCACCTGTGGAGCCCTGAAACAACGTCTTTGCATAAAAGTTGAGCACTGCCGTGACCTTCGGTGCCACAGAGAGCGGGTGTCTTCCGCCACCACTTGCCGCCAAGTCGGCAAGGATGTGGCGCAGGTCCTGCACAGTCTTTGTGATGAGTTTCCTACAGTACATATTGTCCAACAGTTTCATGAGGGACACTCGAGCATGCTCACCCTCAGTCTTCCTCTGCACCGTCAAGCCCCCTGAACTGCTGGTGCGGGCTCTGGCCCCTGAGCCTGCCCTGTGGCCTCCTGATCTCCTGCTGCTAGTTCTTCACTGAGAGCTGCCACATGTTTCTGTTGGAGTCTGTGCTCCTCCAGCGCAGTAATAAGAAGAATAGCCAGCTCCACTGGCTCCATACCGATATCACTCAGTTACCTGCGTCAGAGAGAGAGAGAGAGAGACAGAGAGAGAGAGAGAGAGAGAGAGAGAGAGACAGTCAAGTTGGCATCGCAGGCACTTAGCTTCAGTACCACCCCTCACCAATTGTCCTCCCGGTCTTGGAAACAACCAGTCCCACACCTTATCCAACAGCTACCGCCCACTCAGAACTCAGGTGACAGGACTCTGGCATGATTCAGTGAACCCAAGACCCGCACCCCTAATCCCTCTCTCGAGCTAAGGGACAAAGGAATGCAGGGCCAAACCTCACTCAGCCATGTGTGTTGGCAACAGACAGACTGGAGTCAGACATAAGCAATAGCTGGGGGGCATTACCGAGCTTTCCTCACTGCGAGTCATCATCACCCTCCTGCATTGACTGGGCAGCAAGCACTCAAGGACTCCCCAGTTCTAGTATGCTAATGAGGAGACAGTCAAGCTGTTGTCAGAGGTTCCGATGGCTGCCCATCCCTAATGGTCAGGGTCAACTGGACGGTGCTGATCGTTTTGGTGGCTAATGGATCATTACTGGCAGGCATTGGTGTTCGAAACATAAGCAAGCCCAGTGCCTCTTGATTCGAGTACCCAAGCGTTTAGCCCTGAACCCTGATTATTCATCCCATTCCTTGACATTGAGACTGTGGGCAGCTGACAATGTTGAGGGTTAACTCTTGATGGTCAATTGGTTTGATGAGCACGAGCCTCAGGAATGTTAGAGGACACAATTGTTTTCTACTTCAGAGATAGGCACCCTTCTTATTTAGGTTGCATCATTCCTAGATGTCATTATTGTCATGCCTCTATACCTAGGACTCCTGGGCAGCCACTCCAGAGTTTTTGTCACATGCCCCATGCTCCCACTCCTGGCTGGGCATTGTTTCGCATTCTCTTTCAGGGTCTCATCCATCCAGCTCCATTGGCCGACCTCCTTGTATCTCACCACATCCCCGCCTGTTCTTACCGCCTACCAAAGGCATATCAGAAGAATATAAAGGTTGATGATCACCCTGCTTGGCCACACCACAAACACATTGCCCATGGCCATCAATTCCTACAGCGGGAATAAATCCCGGAGCTCTGGCTCAGAGGCAGGGAGCTACCCCAGTGCCACAAGATCGCCTAGAAATTGCATATATTGGGTGAAATCTAATGGCCACATCGTGTCCTACTAGGGACGTAACACCGCAGGTAAATCTCGCGATTGGCCTTTCGTGAGATTTACCAGCTCGCTAAGCCTCGTGAGGTCTAATAGGTGGGCCCATATCTGCATATTTATGTGTGCAGTAAGGCACACTTGAATATGCTCTTGCCGGAGTTACCCAAGGCGCGGATCTAACCCCCATGCCTTGGAGACTGCAAGCGAGTGTCGGTTAGCACTGGTCTCCACAAAGGGGGGGGCCAGGTGTACTGGCACTTTGGGGGTTGGGTGGTCTCTTAGGCAAATGGGTGGTCAAGCTCTAAGCAGGTTTGTACCATGGCACCCCTGATGCCACCTGGAAACCCTGGCACTGCCAGCCTAGCCCCCTCACAGTGCCACCTGGCACTCTAGCAGTTCCATCTGGGTGCTACCCTGGCACTGCCAGTCTAGTAGGGGCACTGCTAGGCTTGTAGTGCCAAGGTGCTGAGTGGCATTTTGCTCATGCTGGGGATTGGGCCTGGGGGTGCCCTGCCCTTATGAGGTGGAGTGCAGGGGGCATGTTGCCCCGCTTATAAGTGAGTTGGGGCATTGACAGGTGTCCGAAGGCTGTAGCTGGTGGGGAGGTTCGAGATCGGAGCACCCAGATCTCTTCCTGCACTGTTGAGCGTTAGTGCAGAAAATGGGACTGAGCACGGCCTCGGGGGTGTGGGGAGGGGGGGGGGGGGGGGGGGGTGTTCCTTGTCGAGGCTCCAAAATGAAGCAGAGTCCCCTTCGATAGTGGGTTCATTCTGGGCACTGCCGGCACCGAGAAACACCTGGCTATATGTACTTGACACGAGACTCTGTGTCATTTCCGTTAAATCACGCCCAATGTGTCTTTAGTATAGTGAAAGCCCAGTATAAATATGAAGCATTGAGGAAATGTACCAGGTTCCTGAGTGACAGAATATCTTGAACAAGTATTACACACTTCAGAAAGTAAATAATAGCTTATAATTTATTTGGTAAGACTGTCATATGCAGTTAGTCGATAACTTTTCACTTTCAGTAACCAGACTAACAACTATCATATGGGCCTTAAAGCAGTAGAGACACAATAAAAGTCACCAGGGTCTGTGTGCTGGAAGGACAGTACTTTCCTCATTAGATTCTCCAGTTTCTTGACAGAGTTTCGCCAACTAAGATTGCCACAGGAAGCCAAGCTAAAAGTCACATGGTAAACTGATGGAAAACCCCTGGAATCAGTGCAATGACGATCAGCTGTGTATCCTTCCTAGACTATATAAGCAGAATACTGAGTCCTGCTAGGGCAGAAGCCAACTTGGTAAATGTAAGGATGCTAGGAAGTGAAGAATTTGTAGTGAGCCTATGTGTGTTTGTTGCTGGCATTGGAGTCTAAGAAACCCTGATTTGGATTGAACTTTGGCCTGTATGAGAACTCTTACTGGTAATCTGACTGTTGCTGTTATATACTGTGTTGAGTTTTGATGCACAATCAATGGACACAAAACGTAGATGAGATCCAAACGATAGGCTTTAATGCACAAGATGTGTGCCCGGCAGCAGACGTACAAAAGAAAGGCCGACTGCCGGGAAGCACGGGTTCTTATATCCTGCCTTGTAGGCGGAGCTACCTACCTCTCAGCCAATCGGCTGAGAGGCGCATGACTTACCTGGGCCAATGGGCAGCGAGTCCTCCGCACCAATAGCAGCTCACTTCCAATGTACCATAATACCCCTAGTCATACTACCACAAGTGTAAAGTTAGACTCAATGACGAGCTAGATGCTTATTTCCTTTCTTTTCTGTTTTGCTGAGTACCTGAAGACCTTGAAATAAATGGTCAGTTTTTGGTATTTGGACAACTCTGTGAGCTATTGACCTGAGTGAACTCCAACCTGCCTATCACAATCCCCAGCCCCTTGCGACATCTCAAAACCAAGAACACAAGTGGACGCAGCACTGATCCCAGGGTACATCACTTCTGACCATTCCCAATCTGAGCAGAACTCCTTTACCCTAACTGCGCTATTCATCCAAGTTGATCCAGTGATTCATTTAAAAAAAATAAATTTAGAGTACCCAATTCTTTTTTTTCCAATTAAGGGGCAATTTTACCGTGGCCAATCCACCTACCCTGCACATCTTTGGGTTGTAGGGGTGAAACCCACGCAAACATGGGGAAAATGTGCAAACTCCACATGGGCAGTGACCCAGGGCCAGGATCAAACCTGGGTCCTTGACGCCATGAGGTAACAGTGGTAACTGCTGTGCCACCATGCTGCCCCCGCTGATCCAGTGACCCTTATGGAAAATGCTCGATTGTGAATGTTGAATGAAGGTAGTACGATTTCAGCAACAAAGAGCCTACCAAAAAACAATTGTCCAGGCTCCTGTACAAGAATGACTGCTAAGAACTGCTGTTATCCAAGGGTCCAATCTTTGAAACTCACACACCTACTGCAGAAGTTCTCTCAGCGGGAGTGTACGTCTTGAGTTTGACAGGTGAATAATTCCTGCTGTTCACACCAGGAGTGCTACTTGATAAAAGCCTTTCCAACCTCCACTTTAAAACCCACAGGTTGACAGGGAGGACAGTAGGAAACAAAATGAGGTCATGCAGGTTCCTATGCCTCCCATCTGCTGCTTATATAACACGCTTTGTGGAAGCCCCATTACATAAAAACGTGGTCTGTTTTCAAGTCCCAGGGAGTATTCCACACAGATGAGCAGATGCTAGTTAATTAAAGTCAATCGGATCATGACCCTGGTGGTGCAGGTACTGCAAATAGATTTATCTGGAGCTTCCTCAGTCGCTTGTCATTTTAACTCTCCACTCTCCTCCCACGCGGATCTTTCTGTCCTCAGCCTCCTACACTGTTCAGTTAAACTCCGAGTAAGTTCCAGGAACAGCATCTTAGAAATAAGCACTTTACAGTCTTCCGGTTAAAATAATAATAATGTTTATTAGTGTCACAAGTAGGCTTACATTAACACTGCAATGTAGTTACTGTGAAAAGCCCCTAGTCACCACACTCCAGCGCATGTTCGGGTACACAGAGGGAGAATTCAGAATGTCCAATTCACCTAACAGCATGCCTTTCAGGACTTGTGGAAGGAAACCGGAGCACCCGGAGGAAACCCACATAGACACGGGGAGAACGTGCAGACTCCGCACAGACAGTGCGGAGCCTGGCTCCGTGAAGCAGCAGTGCTAACCACTGTGCTACCATGCTGCCCATAAACACTTGCGTTTAACAATTTCAATTAACAATGGGGGGGGGGCCTGTGCCAACGGCGGGACTAAAAAATCCCGCAAATGTGAATAGCCGGAACATTCCGGCCATCGCGTTTTACAGCACAAAGAGGGGTTCTTCAGCCCATCATGTCTGTGCCAACCATCAGGCATATATCTATTCTACTCCAGTAGTTAAATGAGTCAAAATATATTGATTCAACTATGGCATGCTGTGTCATCTGATACGAACTCCAGATGGGATAGACCGAGGAGTTCAGAGTTATTTTAACTGTTTCTCAGAGGGTGCTCACAGACATCTACACATCTTTATGTTCAAACTCAATTGCAAGAATTGTGTTGTGGTTGGCACTGTCAGCTCTAGTTTGTTCTGGCTGAAACAGCTGATAAGGCAGTCAGCCTTCTCACACAGAATCATAGAATTTACAGTGCAGAAGGAATCCAATTGGCCCTTCGAATCTGCACCGGCCCTTGGAAAGAGCACCCTACCTAAGCCCATGCCTCCCTCCTATCCCTGTAGCCCAGTAACCCCAACTAACCTTTTTGGACACTAAGGGCAATTTATCATGGCCAATCCACCTAACCTGCACATCTTTAGACAGTGGGAGGAAACCGGAGCACCCAGAGGAAACCCACGCAGACACATGGAGAACGTGCAAACTCCGCACAGGCAGTGACCCAAGCCGGGAATCGAAGCTGGGACCCTGGAGCTGTGAAGCAACTATGCTAACCACTGTGCTACTGTGCTGCCCTTGCATTGAATGGAAGTGCAGGAGAGAGTTGAGGGGCATGATGTTACGCCACGCTGCGCACGAAATGCAGCTCACCATGGGGCAGCGTGGTCGATAGAAGCCGGGAGACTCCGCTCCCAGGATCTACCCAGATCTCAACGCCTTGCAAGATCTATTGCAATCTCGCCGAGACGTTGTGATGTAAATTCTGCCCATTCTGGGTGGGTTCACTTTTTAGAAAATCTGCGTATTCAAGCGAGACAGCTAGCCTCACTTTAATGTGCAGATTCTTGAGGTATCCAACGCATGCGATCAATTTCCTTTGCCTCAGAGACCTTGATGACTGCTGTTCAGTACTGGTCTCCACATTTGGGGACCAGGTGGAATGGTATGTGTGGGGTCTCCAAGGGGATTGGAGGCCCTGAGGTGTATGCCCTTTGGGCAAGGTGGTACCCTGGCACTGTTGGTGCTACCTGGGCACCTTGGCACTGCCAGCACCACCTGTATAGTGGCAGGCTGGCACCTGGGTGGCACTGCCAGGGTGCCAGGCTGGCATTTTGTGCACGGTGACATTCTGTTCAGGGTGCCCTGTGCTGGTTGGTGTTGGGAGGCCTGGGGGACCCTCCCATAGTGTGTTGGGGCTTCAGAGTCACTTTGTCCAGAGATCAGGAGGCCATTTAAAAATCTCTCGCTACCTTGAGGAGTTCTGTTGAGTGGAGCTCATCAGTGCACAAAATGGGCATGTGTGCGGCATCGGCTGCGTGCTCCCCACTGAGGCCCCTATCTAACGAGAGTGCCATTTTATAGTGATGTGTTTGACGTGGCTGAAGGCGCTCGCTATGGGACTTTGTTCCCATTTAGTTAAATCCTGCCCTCAATTTATTTTATATAATTGTGTGAGCTAAGGCAAATGCAACAGTGGGAGAACTGCTGAAGAACATCAACCTGAAACTGTAACTGTAACCGCAGCCAATAGATGCCGGGAGATCCCTCTTCTGGGATCTACCTGGCTTGCCACGCCTCGCAAGATCTAACGTAATCTCACAAGTCATCGTGATCTGAATCCCGCCCATTGTGGGCAGGATCGGTATTTTGAAAATCTGCATTTTAGAGTGAGACAGATAGTCTCACTCGAATATGCTCTCCCATGATCTACCCGAGGTGGTGGGATCTAACCTCTTCACCTCGGATCTTAGGCGATGATTGTTCCGTGCTGGTCTCCACAAATGGGGATTAGATGGAATGGCACTCATGGGGGATCTCCCAGGGGATCAGAGGCCCCCAGGTGGTTGCCCTTTAGGCAGGATGGCACTATGATACTGCTGCTGCCACCCTGACACTCAGCCTGGCACCATCGTGGTGTCAAACTGACATTTTACATGTGATGTGGGTTGGGCCCATGAGTGCCCGGTGAGGTGCTGGGAGGCTAGAAGGGACCCCCTTATAGGTGAGTTGGGGTTTTGGGGGGGTCTGGGGGTCACATCGAGGGGGAAGGTGTAGAGTGATCAGAACGTTATCATTGAGGAGTTCCGGTGAGCCTCTCAGTGCAGGAAACCAGACTCAGTGTAGCTTCGGCAGCGAGTTCCTCGCTGAAGCCCCGAATAGCTCCAGAGTCTTGGTAAATAGCGTGGTGTTTCTCGGTGCTGTGAGCGCAGGGAAACACCCGACTAAATGCACTCGTTACGGGACTCTGTTCCCAATCTGTTAGATCGCGTCATCTGTTTCTTTCTTCTCAAGAGCTGCCTGACGAGCTCAGTGTTTCCAGCATTTCATGTTTTATTTCACATTTCCACCATCTGCAATACTTTGCCTGTTTTGAGCCGAATGTGTTGTTGATTTCAGCTACACCAACCCTGTTAAAAAGAAACTTTCTCACTAAGGCTGAGACTGTAAAGGTTAGCCCAGTTTATGCTGTACATTTTTGGGCTGGCACGGGAAAAGCTATAGTGGAGTCTAAGTAAACGGTAACCTAATTCGGGATAAATGTCCATTCTAGCATGGCCATCCCCTCCCGTCATATTGCAATTCTGAGCAATTCAGGGTTCAACTGTATCTGACAAAGGGATAAATGTGGCTTGATCACAAAATGGTAGTTCTCTATCTATAGTTGCTAAGTTTAGGCCGATGTGGGTGCAACCATGAAAATGGTTAAAGCCACATCAGATGTAGTCAAGATTTGTTAATTCAATCCTAATAATCGTGGCTTGGGGATTGCAGCAGAAAGCAATGATGTGATTAATTCATTCGCATTGACTTGTTTCTCTCAATACAAAGTAGGTGGCAATCATAGACAGAGGTAAGGGCCTCAAAGCAGATAGATCATCAGACATGAATATATTAGTGTGTGCTCGTCAATAACTCACTGAATTCTAACATGTAGGTAGAGCACGTCATGAAGAAGGTTAATGGTATTTTACCCTTTATCGCAAGCGGGTTTGAGTACAGGAGTATTGAGATCTTGCTACAATTGTATAGAACCTTGATTAGACTGCACCTGGAGTACGGTGTGCAGTTTTGGTCCACTTACCTTAGGGAGAATTTTATTGCCATAGATAAAGTGTAACGCAGATTCGCTGGACTTGTTCCTGGAATGGTGGGACTGTCTTATGAAGAGAGACAGAGAAACTGGGCCTGTATTCGCGAACATTTCGAAGAATGAGAGGGGATCTCATTGAAACCCATAAAGTACATAAATGGAAAGACAGGGTAGATGCAGCTAAGGTAGTTCCCTGGGTTGGGGAACAAATGGATACAATTTCAAAATAAGGAGGAAGCCACTTAGTACTGAGATGAGGAGAATTTTTTTACTCAAAGGGTTGTGAATTTTTAAAATTCTCTACCCCAGGGGCTGTGGAAGCTCAGTCATTATGTTTCAAGTACAGTTTGACAGATTTCTAAATGCCAATGATGTAAAGGGATATGGGAATATAGTGGGGGGAAAAGGCAATGAAATGGATGATCAACCATGATCATATTGATTGGTCGTGCAGGCTCGATGGCTGGACTGTTCCTAGTGCTGAATAAAACTATGGAGAGGTTTGTGAGGCACTAACAACCATTACAAATGACAGAAGGGATCAAACAAGATACTGGGAAGTACAGACCAACTGCTTTCACTCTCATTCCAAGTGAAATCATGAAGTCAGAGGCCTCTGCGTTCAGTGGAACTTATGGGTGGTCAGTGGGGCAGGCAGGCATGGGCTGGGGGTGCCCCCGAAATGGGACCACACAGTCCAGGGGTTGACATGGTGGATCTGTGGATGCTGAGACACCCATCTCCCCCACCACCCCTGCACCCCTTCCCGAACCTAGCCCAGGCATGGCCAGCCACCCACTCTGCTCCTTAACTCTCCTCCAACCGAGACTAGCCCCTGGTGGCTCTCTCACCCCCCCCCCCCCCCCCCCCCCCCCCGCCATGAGCACCGGGGCAGCAACCATAGTGCCCCATGCTCTTTACATGTGAGCAAAGATAGCAGCTCACCTCCTTAGGTTCCCACAGCAGCTCTTCTGCCAGCTTCATGTTTTTAAAAAGGTGTACTAATCGGTGCCTGCATGACTTCTTGCCAGTGGGGTTAAATTGCGAGGGGGGGGCGCATTAGATAGGGGGTTGCTCCCGTTAATTGTATGGAGATTGGGCTTAAGTGGTGATTATTGGTTTCTCGCCACACTACAATGGGATTCTGATTTAGCCAACGGAAGCGGGCAGGTTAGATTGCAAACAGATCAGCGCCCAGCACGATTCTCGATTTTGGCCTGGCCTGTGATTTAACGGCCTCGTCGCGCTTTCAGTTAAGCACAACATGACCATTAAATGGCGCCCGAGAACTCTCTGCAAAGTAGGACAAACATATAGGTAAACTGAGCTAGGAGGGTGAGTGGCATCAGAGGAATTAACATCAAAAACTCTAAAATGATTTGGACACAATATGTGAGGGGAAAAAAACAATGCAGCTTAAATTTAATTTGGTCAATCTGAAGTCCTGCACATTGAATTAACTACATGGCCAGGATTTTACAGCCCCATCCCGTGGCACGCCCCTCACCAGAGGGTACGGCAGCCATTTAAATGACCATTTTCTGTGGTGGGACCAGGGGCGAGGGGCTGGAAAATCCTGGCCTGTATCTTTCATCAATGATGACCATGTGAAAATTTATAATTTGCCTTTTAACTACAACTAAAATAAGCTAGCAGAATATAACAATTTAAGATATTTGGATGGATTACTAAAAAAATACATTTTTGAGCTTTCTGCACGACTCAGCACCCCTTTATCTCCATACTGCCCCCTGGTGTGACACCTGGGCTCCTTTGAAATGCTCCACATTGGAGCCTTAGTTTACAGAGCTGCAGAAGTATTCTCAGCATCATAAGACAGCGGCAGAAGAGAAAGAATGTTCACCTATCTGGAAAGATTTTTAATTCCATATTGCAATATCCAATTATTTCTTAAATACTTTTAGGCCTTTGAACTCCATTGCTTTGTCTGAAAGTCCACTGCAAACATTGGGCATGCTCTGTGGGGAGAAGAATTTCCTGATTATTTTTCCTAAATGTACCTTTCCTTACTTTGAAGCTGGTAACCTTTGTTCTATTCTTGCAGTTTTGCTTAAAGTAGTATTGTTTGTTTACTATTTTCCATTTCCATTTCTATTTAATGTGCCCCATTATATGCACCTTCCCTTGGCTTCCATTCAAGGTGAAAAGCTCAGTTTCTCCATTCCATGGCCGCGATTTTCCGGCCTCGTTACGCTCTCGCTCAGCGATACATGGCCGGTGAATAGTGGGAGAGTCCAAAAATGAGAACCGCGCCAGGCGCCAGACAGTTTGTGATACAACCGCCCCACTCCTGTTGGCAAAATCGGGATCTCGCCAAAGTGTGGCAAGAAAACAATTATCCACATTTCCACACAATTAACAACAGCTGTCCCATATCCAACGGCCTCCTGTCATTCAGCAGCCTCCCCAGCAAGTGCTCACGCTGGCAACGATTACTACTCCTTTTGAAAAACCTGAACCTGGCGGAAGGGGACCCATCGCAGGGGCGGGCATTAGGGAGGGCAAAAGGCAGGCAACGACTCATGGCACCAGCATGTCAACCTCTGGATCAAGAGTACCCGTTCCGGGGTCAACTCTTGTCCCTGCCTTTCTGCTCCAATGACCATCCATAACCCCCACTGACTGCTGAGGCCTCAGGCCTTGCGGCTGAAAACTGTTGCTGATAGTAAATTGGCAATCATGGTTAAGTGATCATTTCACACATCACAAGTGGATTCCACCCAGCTGTATGACAGCTGTGCCGCGACTATAACGGTTGCACTCTCCTCCAAGGTGATCTGCTCGGAGTCAGGAGAGTGTGCCACCCTGGATGGGCCGGCACCATCAGCTGGAAGACCTGTGGGAGAATGGACATGTGCTCAGTGGGAGGGATGGGTCAGTTAGTAAGGCAATAACAACTCGGGTTTGACAGGTCCTCCGGGTGGGGAGCGGTGGTGTATCACCTCTGCGGCATCCGCTAGCCTCCACGTGGGTGACCGATCTGTTCTCGGCCACCACAGTCACCTCTAGGGCCTGCTCCTTGAAGGAGGTGAGGATTCATAAGTCTAGCACCCCACTGCCAGTCTGGGCCCTCTCCTAAAGATTATGGGAGAGCTTTTCCTGAGGAGGCACAGAGGGGGCACCATTAGCCACACGCGTGGTTCACAGTGGTGGGGTGGGGGTGTGAAGGGAAGGTTGGAGGGGTTGAAGGGGAGGGTTGGAGGAAGGGCTGGGGGTTGTGTACGGAGTTGGGGGGTGGATTTTCCCTTTTGGGGGAGGGGGGCAGCGTTGGTGTCTACTCACTCGTTCTGCCCGGTGTAAGTAGTTAACCTTCCTGCACTGGAGGCCAGTCCTCTTGGTCACACTCCCCGAAATGACAGCTGCCACCACCTCATCCCAGGCAGCCCCGGATGCCTTGTGGCTGACTCTCCCGGACCCTCGGGGGAACAGGACATTCCTCCTGGCCTCCGCGACGTCTAGCAGCCTATCCAGGTCATCATCCCGAATCTTGAGGCTGGTCTCCTTGTGCGCCATTATTGCGAGCTGGCTGGTGCTGGCTGAGCAAATGCAGCTGAAGTGCTGCTCGATCTTGTTAGTGGGAGGTGGGGGGCTGGCAGTGCCGCCCTGGCGAATCAGCTGGCGAGCCTTCATTTGCAGCGAGAAGCTCGTGAGGCCTCGTTAAGTGGACCAATTAATGTTGAATTGCATTGCAGGCCTCGCTGGGCAGAGCGCAGGGAAGCTTGCGGCAATTCCTGCTCTCTACCACATTTAGAATTTTTTTTTTTTAAATCGCACCCCATATCTCAGCTTCCTTATCCTACAGGTCTTCTCTGAACTCCTCCAGTGCTTGAATGTCACTCTGAGCTCAACAGCCCAGTCTGAGACACATAACTACATCCGGATCAGAACTCTGAATGGTTTGATCATGAATGTTCCACGTTCGATTGGCTGTTTGCTTTGCAAATCTGTATCAGTTAGACTTGTTCTGTGTTGAGTCCATGATGCACTATCAATTACGATGAGACAAGAGTAGGGAGTAATCGAGGCTTTATTATGCAGAAATATGTGGCCTCCTACAGCTGCTGCCGAAATAGCTGCAGCTCGGTGAGCACACACATTTATACTCCGCCTACTGGGCGGAGCCAGCAGGCAGCAATCTACCCCCTCCCCCCCCCCCCTCTCCCCCCCCCCCGTACCTGCAGTACAAGAGCCTTACCGTATTACATCTCACACGTGCACTATATACAACAGTGGTGACTACCACATTTACCTCTTGTTAAAAAAGAGTCTGGAGGGGGTGGTGGAAAAGCTATTTACATGTAATTGAGTATTTATTAAAGTGTCCAGTTCTGGAAAAGTTCGCAAATTCAGCCGGTCAGGTGCCTTGATCCTCCATTGCGAGCGCCGCAGTCCCAGTGGCGATGCAGGCGCCGGCGTGGTTGCCGGTGACTCTGGGAGTGTATAGCCCTCATCTTCCTCCTCGGGTGGAACCAATGGGAGGATGGATCGTCCTGGAGCGGGGGCTGTGGTGAGGTGCGCTGGAGGAGGGATGGGTGGCGATGGGGCAGTTGGGGGGGGGGGGTTGGGGGGCCAGCTGGTGCCAGGTTCCTGAGGGAGACTGTGTCTTGGCGGGCGTCGGGGTACGTCACGTATACATACTGCAGGTTTTCATGGAGTAGCTGCACCGTCTCGACCAACGGGTCCGCCTTGTGGAGCCGCACGTGTTTGCAGAGGAGAACGGATCCTGGAGCTGCCAGCTACATTGGGAGCGAAACCCCGGAGGTGGACTTCCTGGTGAAGGCAACGAGACGTTCATGGGGGGTTGCATTAGTCGCAGTGAAAGGTAGCGATCAAATGGAGTGGAGGGCGTCGGGGAGGACCTCCTGCCAGCGGGAGACCGCGAGATATTTAGATGATAGGGCCAGCAGGACGGCCTTCCAGACTGTCCCGTTCTCCCTCTCCACCTGCCTGTTTCCCTGGGGGTTGTAGCTGGTTGTTCTGCTTGAGGCGATGCCGTTGCTGAGCAGGATTGACGCAGCTCATCACTCAGAAAGTTCCCGTAACAGCCTTCCCGAACAGGCACCAGAATGTGGCGACTAGGGTCTTTTCACAGTAACTTAATTGAAGCCTACTCGTGACAATAAGCGATTTTCATTTAATTTCATTTCATAAAGGAGGATCCCTGATCGCTGTGGACGTAAGGGGGGAAACCTAACAGAATGAAGATGCTATTGAGGGCCTTGATGACTGTGGTAGGCATCATATCGGGGCATGGAATGGCGAAGGGGAATCTGGAGTATTTGTCGACCACAGTAATGGTCGGACGAGGGGAGGGGCCCTTTGAAGTCCACGTTGTGGCGTTCAAAGGGATGGGAGGCCTTCACCAGGTGCGCCCGGTCTGGCCGGTAGAAGTGCGGTTTGCACTCCGTGCAGACCTGGCAATCTCTGGTGACAGCCCGGGCCTCTGCAATGGAGTAGGGCAGGTTGTGGGCCTTTACGAAGTGAAAGAACTGGATGACCCCTGGGTGACAGAGACCATCATGTAGGGCCCGGAGTCGGTCCACTTCTGCGCTGGCACATGTACCTCAGGATATGGCATCAGGGGCTCATTGAGCTTACCGGGGCGATACAAAATCTCGTAATTGTAGGTGAAGAGCTCGATCCTCCACCTCAAGATTTTATCATTTTTGATCTTGCCCCGCTGTATGTTATTGAACATGAAGGCAAATGACCATTGGTCAGTGAGGAGAATGAATCTCCTGCCGGCCAGGTAATACTTCCAATGCCGCACAGCTTCAACAATAGCTTGGGCCTCCTTTTCGATGGAGGAATGCCAAATTTCAGAGGCGTGGAGGGTGCGGGAAAATAATGCCACGGGTCTGCCTGCCTGGTTGAGGGTGGCGGCTAGAGCGACGTCTGATGCATCACTCTCAACTTGAAAGGGAGGGTCTCGTCGACCACATGCATCGTGGCCTTGCCAATGTGGCCTTGATACGGTTGAAGGCCTGGTGAGCCTCGGCCGTCAGGGGGAAAACTGTGGAGTCAATGAGTGGGCCGGCCTTGTCCACATAGTTAAGGTCCCACTGGGCATAGTATGAGAAGAACCCCAGGTATTGTTTGAGGGCCTCGGGGCAGGGGGAGTTCCATGAGGGGTCGCATGCAATTGGGGTAGGGCCCTAGAACTCCATTTTGCACCACATAGCCAAGGATGGCTAAGCGGTTGGTGCTGAACACGCACGTCTCCTTATTATACGTTAGGTTCAGGAGTTTGGCGGTGTGGAGAAATTTGAAAAGGTTAGCATCGTGATCCTGCTGGTCGTGGCCCCAGATGGTGACGTTATCCAGTTACGGGAAGGTGGCCTGCAGGCCGTACCGGTCAACCATTCAGGGGAAGATGGCGGCGCCCGCGGGCCGCACGAGTTCTGATGAGGGGAAGATGGCGGCGCCCACGGGCCGAACGTGGATTTCTGGGGTGAAAATGGCGTCTCTCACGGGTCGCACGTGGGGGGTGCAGGAACAATGGGGCTGGTTACAGTGGCGATTGACCGGGCCTGGCACACCGCGGCGAAATGTCCTTTCTTCCCGCAGGCCCTGCAGAGTGTGCTCCGCCCCGGGCAGCGCTGGTGGGGCTGTTTTGTCTGCCCCCAGAAGTAGCAGTTGGGCCCCCTGGGGTTGGCTGGCTGCCATGTGGCGCAGGCTTGGGGTTGGCTGGGAGAGGTCACTGGTGGAGTCCACGATGTCCAGGAAGGTGTCGCCGTGCGGTCGGGGGCGTACGCTTGCACATTACGGGAGGCGACCGTTAGCGAGGTCGCGGGTTTCTTGATCGCTGCGAGGTCGAGCGTACCCCTTTCCAAGAGGTGCTGGTAGATGTACGCCGACCCTATGCCCGTAACGAAAGCTTCCCTGATTAGGAATTCGGAATGCTGAATGGCTGAAACTGCCTGTCAATCGCAGTTCCTCGCCAGGGCATGCAGGGCACGCCAGAAATCTTCCAATGACTGGTGCCACGTGGACAGGAGATGCCTGGCTTAGAGTGTGTTGATCAGCCGTATGTAGTTCTCTTTCAGAAGCACCATGGCCTCAGCGTAGTTTGGCACGTCCCGATAAGAGGGAAGATATCGGAGCTCAATGGTGTGTACAGGATCTGTGCCTCTTGAGGGTGGTTCTGTGGCTGATCCGATGTAGGCTTCAAAGCAAGCTAGCCAGTGGTCGAAGGCCGACATGGCGTTGTCTGCTTGAGGGTGCAGCTGCAGGCGATCTGGCTTGACCTGAAGATCCATCGCTGTAAAATCTCTGCGTAATAAATTGATGCACTATCAATAACGACAAGACGAGAGTAGAGAGTAATCGAGGCTTTATTACGCAGAGATGTGTGGCCTCCTACAGCTGCTGCCGAAATGGCTGCAGCTCGGTGAGCACACACATTTATACTCCACCTACTGGGCGGAGCCATCAGGCAGGTATCTATCCCCGTACCTATAGTACAGGAGCCTTACCGTATTACATCTCATACGTGCACTATGTACAACAGTGGTGACTATCACAGTCCACTAAGATTCCAAACACTTTTTACGTTTCAATTCATCCTTATTCTGGAATACACAACATAGGTGCCTTGGGACTTTGCTCTGTTTCACTAATCTAATAGAAAGCTGTTATCCTCTAAAGACTATATGAGAGAACCAGGACATGCTTTTGAAAGAGAACAGAATGTGCAGTATACTATAAAGTACAGACCAGGGCATAAAGGCACCTTGGTGAGCAAGAAAAAGGCAGATTTTCTTTTCTATCATAATAACTGAGCTGCTCTCTGGAGAAAATCCCAACAAGGCCGTTAAAAGCTTTTGTTCTGTAATGGGTTTAGGCTGTTTTAAGAGGGCAATCTGAACTAATTCAAATCGCGTGTCTGTCAAATGAAGAAGGCTAAAAAGGAAGTCAGCATCATACTCGTACCTGCCTGTCAAGCAGAATATTTATCATTTTACTTGCGTTGGTGCCTGAAACGAAAAAGGTTTAAGGAGAGCCAGGATTGTGGTCAAAGTTTCCTGTATCTGTGAACAATATGCCCCAGTTGATTGTGAAAGTCACTAAATCCCTCAAATAGACTCAGAGCCCATGGATTTCAGTTCAGGGTCAGGAAGTGACGACTGACACATGGAGGTGTAAAAACACTAGGGAATCTCTAGTGGAACTAATTAATGCATGTAAGAATGGTATGTGGTTCACAACGATATATGCCACACCAATAATTCTCAAATATGCTACCATTTTGGATCAAGACAGCAGCTAAATATAGTTAAAATTTCAGATGGTTTGCACAGAGGGATATGCTGGACTGTGCATGGAAAAGGCCTGGCCATGTCATCACCCTGCCGATGGAGCTAAGGGCTGTATCTGCTAAATGCATTACATTGCATGTGGTGTCCAGAAATGACCATCGGCGATGATCAGTAGATTGAACATTCAATATGTTTGTATCATATTCCTCTAACCTCTGAATTAGACGAGTTGTTTAACCCATTGAAAGTAAACAATCTAATGCCTACACCAAAATAGTGAACAGAAGAATACCACAAAAGGTGTTGCTCGAAATAATTTCTCAGCTCCTAATTAATTATAGGGCAGTCACACTGAACGTTGTCCCCCGCTAAGGGATTCCATATCTTCCATGACCTTGGTGTCAAACAATCTTTTTAGCCATACTGGAGGCCGGTTGAGATATGGAAGCCGGTGTGTAGACATCTGGAGCAGATAAACTCACCAATTTGCCTTTACACCAGGTGGGTAGGACAACTGTGCAAATTCACTTTCTAAATGTTAGAACTGAAGCTTAAAAATAGAAAATCCAAGTTGTCCACTTGGCTTTTGAAGCTTCTAACGTAAGCGAAGAATATCATGAGTAAGCCATTGGCGATGGGCAGAGTGCTACGTGTAAACACACAAAACCTTATTCTGAGTAACAGCAGATCTCAGGATTCGTTGTATAACGGGAACACTGATGTTAATGAGTAATTCATAAGGTGCTGATTACATCTGTACAAATAAAACCTTGGGTTAACTACCTAACCTGGCTTCATCTCCCATTGTTAAGTTTAAAGTATAATCTATTCTCAGCTGTATGCTTCCTCTGACCTGTATGTTTCAAATAGGGTGAAAAACGGCCAGTTCTGAAGAGGGAACAGACCCGATCTATATTTGTCTTTCAAATGCTGACCAACTTGTATATTTTTCAAGTACAATGGTTGTATTTCAAATTTCCAGCAGTTGACCTTTTAAAATATATCCCTGCTGTGAATGAATCAAACTACATTAACCTATCATATTCTGACAATGTGATATCACTAAATCTTTAACTCCATTTCTCCAGAGATGGTTGTGTCTGGCTGCTGGGCATGGTATGAGTGTTGATTAAAGTGTTGTCCTTCACCTTTTGCAGCGAATGGAGATTCTTCAGGAGATTGCTGCAATCGCATTGAAGAAAAAAATGTGAGGGTGATAAATGGCCATATTAATGTTTTATTCCACAAGCAGGAAAGGACAGATACTTATGAGAGTGTGAGTAGAGTAGATACCAGCATGCTGAAAGAATGAAGGATGCCAGTAAGGGAATCATTTTGAACTCATTTAGGACAAAAAAATTAAAATGACTTTGGCAGTGTGACAGGTGGTGTTCTATTCTTTGAGTTCATGATTTTCTAAAGTAAAATGGCACAGTCAACAAATGCGAATCAGCAGGTTGACAAACACAAGACTGCCATTTTCAGCCCATGTTGTGCTGTTCTTAAGGGGCAAGGGAACCCAAGACGTGCTGCCTAAAAACTTAGAAAATTGGAGCAGGAGGAGGTCATTTAGCCCTTTGAGCCTGCTCTGCCATTCATTATGATCATGGCTGATCATCCAACTCAATAGCCTGATCCTGCCTTCCCTCCCCAATATCCTTCGATCCCCTTCGCCCGAAGTGCTATATCTAACTGCTTATTGAAAACATACAATGTTCTGGCCTCAACTACTTCCTGTGGTAGTGAATTCCGCACATTCACCACTCTCTGGGTGAAGAATTTCTCGTTATCTCAGTTCCAAATGGTCTACCCCATATCCTCAGACTGTAACTGCTGGTTCTGGACACACGCACGACCGGGAACATCCTTCTTGCATCTATCCTGTCTAGTCCTGTTAGAACTTCATACACTTCTATTAGATCCTGCCTCATTCTTCTGAACTAAGTGAATACAATCCTTTTTTTTTTTAATTTAGAGTACCCAATTCATTTTTTCCAATTAAGGGCCAATTTAGCGTGGCCAATCCACCTACCCTGCCCATCTTTGGGTTGTGGGGGCAAAACCCACGCAAACACGGGGAGAATGTGCAAATTCCACACGGACAGTGACCCAGAGCTGGGATCGAACCTGGGACCTTGGAGCTGTGAGGCTGCAGGGCTAACCCACTGTGCCACCGTGATGCCCAGCAAATACAATCTTAACTGACTCATCTCTCCTCATGTCTGTCCTGCCATGCCAGGAATCAGTCTGATAAACTTCCTCTGCACTCGCTCTAGAGTAAGAGCATTCTTCCTCAGCTAAGGAGATGAAAACTGCACACGATATTCCAGGTATGGCCTCATCAAGGCCTTGTATAATTGCAGAAAGACATCCCTGCTCCTGTACTTGAATCCTCTCGCTATGAAGGCTAACATTCCATTTGTCTTCGTTACTGTAATGTTCTTTGCACGCACGGATGCCAAGGTCTTTGTCGTTGAAGTGCTCAGAGAACATGCGGCTTTGTAAATGAACAAAACTGTTTATTAATGAACTAATTCACTAAAGGGTTTCTATGATGTAAGATTGCAGTTGGATATTACAGTTTAATACAAACAACTATGGTTAACTCTTATTAATCACTATTGACTCAGGAGCTGCTTGATATGCGACTGTACTTGTCCAGATTCCTTGTCTGTGTGCTGTCCAGGAGATTACCTCGTATCTACATGAAGTCTGTCTTCTAGTGACCTACTCCTGTCACCATGCCACCTGTGGCCGGATGCTAGAATCTCAGTCTATGCATACGGCACCTATCCTAACTTCCATTTCGGTTATTAAATTATACACAAATGATATTCTAGATATCATTACAGTTACTGCCTGCTGCACCTGCATGCTAACCTCCAACTTTCCAAATTTTATAACAACAGTTTAAATGATACCCACCCCTCCAGCTGCCACCTGAATATGTTCAAAATGTTTCCACAGATAAATAGAAATAATGTATTATTAAATTTAATCTCCACAACCCCATTATCAGGAACCAGCAAGCATGAAAATCGCCTTGATCCATTAGATTCACATGCCACTTTGTTGATCCTCTCACAATGTCACTGTACTCACTTATGACTTGCTTGTTGATGGAACCATCAATTCACCAGACACGTGTTTCCGATGTGAATCTAGGCTTTAATCGACTTACTTCAGAGCCAGCCTGTTACCTGTCGATGAACTCGTAGTGACCCAGGCTGACTCTGGACACGGGTACTTATGCAGCTGCACTAGGGGGAGGAGTCGTGGGCAGAACCAAGGGTGGAGCCCAGTACAAGTTCCTAAGTGCTCCCAGCGCTACTCCCCCTAGTGGTAGGACAGCGCTACTGCGCTTACAACAACAGTGTGAATTAACATATATATAAACATATATTACATTCACTACACTTGTCTTCTTCAGTGAACTTTGGTCTTGCTCACATTATCCTAACCTCCTTCTTGAATCCGGTGCCAATTCTGTCCACGTCCCAACCCCTTAAAACATCACCACCTGCTCTCTGAGGGCCAGTGCAGCACAAATAAACACCTGCAGACTCCAACTTTAAGTCAAAGGTCAAAAGATCAACAGTACAAATGGTTAAAAGTTTTGGGGGAGTTGATGAGGTGTGGGTCAAGCACCAATTGCCAACTTCATATGCTCATGTCCTGGAATTGGCCTTTAACCAACTATTGTTCCCTTATTTTGTGCCTGTACTCCTGGAGGCTACTTAAGTTGAACAAACAAGCTTTATTTACAAGGTTGCTTCATTATCTGCACGCTTCGAGGTAGTCCATAGCACACACTTTCTAACTAACTTCTCAGAGAGATTCCTTATGCTATGTCTTAATTAGTTGTTCAGACCAGATGATCCTTACTCAGTAAGGCTGGTCGTAAATGTGACAATCACAACAATGCCATTGCCTTTATTAAAGACTAATGGCGCGATTAAAAGGAAATGAAAGAGTCCTGTGTCAGGCACATTTAGCGGGATGTTTCCCGGCGCTTGCAGCATCGAGAACGGGCCCGCTATCAAACGGGACTCTGTTTCATTTTTGGGCCTCGCAAGGCATGCTTCGCTGAGACCACACTTAGTCCCATTTCCTGCATTAACGAGCTCCACTCGCCAGTGCAGGAAGAGATCAGGGTGCTATTTTTAAATGGTGCCACAATTCTAGACCCTCCACGAATGTTCTGTTTGATGGCCATGTTTATTACAAGAACACTTGTAGCTATAAATGGGTTGCGATTCTCCGCTCCCCATGCCGGGTCGGAGAATCACGGGAGGGTCGGACGACTCACGACACGCCGCCCTGGCACCCCCCCGCGATTCCCCCCCCCCCCCCCCCCCCCCCCCCGCACGGCGACCGGCGATTCTCCGGTCCGGATGGGTCGAGCGGCCCGACGTTCCCGACCAGTTCACGATGGCGGCAACCACACCTGGTCGCTGCCGTCGTGAACATGGCGCCAAATCTTCATTTGTGGCTTGTGGGGGGCAGAGAGGGGAGTGAGCACCACGGCCGTGCTCGGGAGGGGACTGGCCCGCGATTGGTGCCCACCAAGTGTCAGGCCGGCGTCTCCAAGGGATGCATTCTTTCCACTCCGCCGCCCCGCAAGATCAAGCTGCCACGTCTTGCGGGGCACCGGAGGGGAAGACGGCAACCGCTCATGCGCTGGTTGGAGCCGGCAGCCGTCGTGACGTCAGCCGCGCATGCGCGGGTTGGAGCCGGCCAACCTGCGCATGCACGGCTGACGTCACTTAGGCGCCACCGTCGCGTCATTCTCGGCGCGCCGCCTTGACGCAAGCATCAAGGCCCGACGACCGAGATTTACGGAGCGCCGCTCCTAGCCCCCTGGGGGGGGGGGGGGGGGGGGGGGGGGGGGGGGTTGAATAGGGTGCGAAGAGCGGCCTTCGAGGCTGTCGTGAACTCAGCCGAGTTCACGACGGCCTTCCCGATGCCGCACGGGAGCGGAGAATTCCACCCATTATTTATAAATGATTTATTAACATTAACTGTGGGTGAACGGTATAAAACAGAACAGATGAAAAATACAGTAAAATCATGCACAAGCAGCTTCCCTCTTTGACTTCCTCTAGCCAGTCTGAGGGGTCAGCTGACTTTAACATTTACTTATATACTATAGAATGTACGGTACAGAAGTAGGCCATTCGGCCCATTGAGTCTAAACCGGCCCCTGAAAGAGCACCCTACCTAAACCCTACCTACCTACTCTATCCCCGCAACCACACCTAACTGTTGGACACCACAGGGCAATTTAGCGTGACCAATCCACCTAACCCGCACATCTTTGGACTGTGGTAGGAAACCGAAGCACCCGGAGGAAACGGAGGAGCACGGGGAGAACGTGCAGACTCTGCACAGTGACCCAAGCCGGGAATCGAACCTCGGTCCCTGACGCTGTGAAGCAACAGTGCTAATCACTGTGCTATCATGCGGCGCTTAAAGTGAGACTCCTAGTGGCCGACGATGAATTACAACAAAACTATGATACCACGACACCCACCACAGCCTTTGGACTCTTTCAACGCCTCAACACACTAGGGGGGTCTTCGAACCCCCTGTACCCCATCTCATAAAAGCTGGGCACCCAAGTGCCCGCTCCCCAGCATGGGTAAGATGTCACCTGGGAAACCCTGGCATGGGTTTCCTCCGGGTGCTCCAGTTTCCTGCCACAGTCCAAAGATGTGCGGTTAGGTGAACTGGTCACCCTAAATTGCCCTGTGGTGTCCAACAGTTAGGTGGTGTTGCGGGGATAGAGTGGAGGTGTAGATTTAGGTAGGGTGCTCTTTCAGTCTGGCACCCTGACAGTGCCCCTGCCAGCCTGGCAGTGCTCAGATGGCATTGCCCAGTTGCAGACTGGCAGTGCCAGGGTGCCCAAGTGGCATCAGGGGTTCCAGTGTACCACCCTGCCCAGAGCCCGACCACCCAGGAGACCCTGATCACCCGGGAGACCCCCCAAAGTGCCAGCACACCTGGTCCACATTTGTGGAAACCAGTGCTAATCGGCGCCCGCCTGGGTTCTCCGATGCAAGGCTGTTAGGTTCAGGGCACTGGGTAGATCCGTGAGTTAGTGAGACTAACTGCTCACTTGAATATGCAAATCTGGGCCCTGATCGCAATGCCTCGCGATGTCTCGGATTCAGATCGCAATGCCTCGCAAAATTTCGTTAGATTTTGTGAAGCACGACGAGGCCGGTAAATCCCGCGAGATTTACTGGCCTCGTGGCAACCGAAGTCAGGCACGATGAGGCCGATACATCATGCACAGAGCAAAGCTGATAATAATTCACTTCCAGCATGTTTTTAACAAATGTCCAGTGCTTCCTGCAGCACTGCACCTCAGACAAAACATCAAAACATATTTCAAAATCATTCGATTGGTTCTTGATGATGTGCACCCCTTGCAACATTAGTCGAGTTAGTTTGTTGAGCAAAAATACCATGAATATATTTCTTCCATTTGACGAAAAGCAACCACGGGCTGAAAAGCTGAGGGTGGTATGCAGTGGGCAAATTGGAGTGTTCAGTTGTGTTAGTGATCATGGGGCTGTGAGGGGGCAAGCTGCAAAATTATACACATCATAAATAATTAACCTCTGTGTTGAGACACACTCTAACATAAGAATAGCACAAAGGCCATAGAGCCCTCATGCCTGCTCCACCATTCAATATGATCTTGGTTGGTCTGATTGTCACCTCAGCTCCATTTTCCTGCTTGTCCCCATAACCCTTGTAGATTAAAATCTGCTTATTTCAGCCTTAAATATGTATATTCAATGAACTGGCCTCCACAGTTCCCTGGGGATGAGAATTCCAAAGAATCACAACCCTTTGAGAGAAGAAATCCCTCATCATCTCCAACTTCAGGTGGCATGGTGGTTAGCGCTGCTGCCTCACAGCTCCAGGGACCCGGGTTCAATTACAGCCTCGGGTGACTGCCTGTGTGAAGTTTGCACTATTCTCCCCGTGTCTGCGCAAATTTGGTCTGGGTGCATTGGTTTCCTCCCACGGTTCAAAGATGTGCAGATTAGGTGGATTGCTAAATTGCCCCCTAGTTTCCAAAAGGTTAGGTTGGGTTACGGGATAGGGTGAAGGCATGGGCTTAAGCAGGATGCTCTTTCCAAGGGCTGATGCAGACATGATGGGCTGATTGGCCTCCTTCTGCAGTGTAAATTCTATGATACTTAAATGGTCCCTTTATTCTGAAACAATGACCCCTAAGTTCTAGATTCCCTCATGAGAGCAAACATCCTCTCAGCATCTACCTTATCAAGCCCCCTCAGCATCCTATATTTCAATAAGATTAACTTTCCAAACACCAAATAAGTATAGGTCCAATTTGTTCCTCCTACAACTCCTTCATCCCAACTTTTAATCTAGTTAACCGTCTTTGAACTGCCTCCAATGCAAGTATGTCCCACCTTAAATAAGGAGATCAAATCTGTACATAGTACTCAGGTATGGCCTCTCCAATGCCCTGTACAGTTGCAGCAAAACTTCCCTACTTTTGTAGGCCATCAGCCCTCTTTGCAATAAAGGCCAATGTTTTATTTGCCTTCCTAATTGTACCTGCAACAGAAATGAGAGAAGGGAGAACACTTCAAGATCACTGTGGTGTTCCTCTTTGTCAATCATGTCTTTGATCTTCACAAATAAAGGAAAGGATATGGGGTACGAGTATGGCAGGGGGGTGGGTACCAGAGCAATAGGTTAGAAGGTGAAAAGATTGAGGGAGAACTAGGGAATAGGGCAAATTTGGCTCTGAGGAAAGGCAGACAGGGAGTTGTTGCTGAAAACAGTGGGACTGGTGGCCTGAAGTGCATATGTTTTAATGCAAGAAGTATAACAGCTTAGGCAGATGAACTTAGAGCTTGGATTAGTACTTGGAACTATGACGTTGTTGTCATTCCAGAGATCTGGTTGAGGGAAGGACAGGATTGGCAGCTAAAGGTTCCATGTTTCAGGCGGGATAGAGGGGGATGTAAAAGGGGTGGAGAAGTTGCACTACTGGTTAGGGAGAATATCACAGCTGTACTGCTTTATGGGTAGAGATGAGGAATAAGAAGGGTGCAGTCGCAATGTTGGGGGTTTACTACAGGCCACCCAACAGCCAGCGGGAGATAGAGGAACAGATAAGTAGACAGATTTTGGAATGGAGTAAAAGCAACAGGGATTTTGTGATGGGAGACTTTAACTTCCTCAATATTGACTGGGACTCACTTTGTGGTAGGGGCTTGGACGGGGTAGAGTTTGTAAGGAGCATCCAGGAGGGCTTCTTCAAACAATATGTAGATAATCCAACTAGGGAAGGGGCTGTACTGGACCTGGTATTGGGGAATGAGCCTGGCCAGGTGGTAGAAGTTTCAGTAGGGGAGCATTTCGGGAACAGTGAGTAAGTTTTAAAGTGCTGGTGGACAAGGATAAGAGTGGTCCTAGGGTGAATATGCTAAATTGGGGGAAGGCTAATTATAACAATATTAGCCAGGGAAAGGGTTGGCCCCCTGAAGGACAGAGGAAGGAATCTATGTGTGGAGCCAGAGGAAATGGGCGAGGTACTAAATGAATACTGTGCATCAGTATTCACCAAAGAGAAGGAATTGGTGGATGTTGAGTCTGGTGAAGGGTCTGTAAACAGCCTGGGTCACATTGAGATCCAAAAAGACGAGGTGTCGGGCGTCATTAAAAATATTAAGGTGGATAAGTCCTTAGGGCCTGATGGGATCTACTCCAAAATACTGAAGGAGGCAAGAGAGGAAATTGCTGAGGCCTTGACAGAAATCTTTGAATCCTCACGGTCTTCAGGTGATGTCCCGGAAGACTGGAGAATAGCCAATGTCGTTCCTTTGTTTAAGAAGGGTAGCAAGGATAATCCAGCGAACTACAGGCCGGTGAGCCTTACGTCAGTGGTAGGGAAATTGCTGGAGAGAATACTTCGAGACAGGATCTACTCCCAGTTGAAAGAAAATGGACGTATTAGCAAGAGGCAGCACTGTTTTGTGAAGGGGAGGTTGTGTCTCACTAACTTGATAGAGTTTTTCGAGGAGGTCACAAAGACAATTGATGCAAGTAGGGCAGTGGATGTTGTCTATATGGACTTCAGTAAGGCCTTTGAAAAGGTCCCTCATGGCAGACTGGTACAAAAGGTGATGTCATACGGGATCAGATGTGAGCTGGTAAGATGGATACAGAACTGGCAAGGTCATAGAAGGCAGAGAGTAGCAATGGAAGGGCGCTTTTCTGATTGGAGGGCTGTGATTAGTGGTGTTCCGCAGGGATCAGTGCTGGGACCTTTGCTGTTCATCGTATATATAAATGATTTGGAGGAAAATGTAACCGGTCTGATTAGTAAGTTTGCAGATGACACAAACGTTTGGTGGAATTGCGGATAGCAATGAGGACTGTCAGAGGATACAGCAGGATTTAAATTGTTTGGAGATTTGGGCGGAAAGATGGCAGATGGAGATTAAATCGGATAAATGTGAGGTAATGCATTTTGGAAGTTCTAATGCAGGTAGGGAATATACAGTGAATGATAGAACACTCAAGAGTATTGACAGTCAGAGAGATCTAGGTGTACAAGTCCAAAAGCCACTGAAAGGGGCAACACAGGTGGAGAAGGTAGTCAAGAAGGCATACGGCATGCTTGCCTTCATTGGCCAGGTAACTGAGTATAAAAATTGGCACGTCATGTTGCAGCTGTATAGAACCTTTGTTAGGCCACACTTGGAGTATAGTGTTCAATTCTGGTCGCCACACTACCAGAAGGATGTGGAGGCTTTGGAGAGAGTGCAGAAGAGATTAACCAGGATGTTGCCTGGTATGGAAGGCATTAGCTATGAGGAGAGGTTGAATAAACTCTGTTTGTTCTCACTGGAACGGTGGAGGTTGAGGGGCGACCTGATAGAGGTCTACACAATTATGAGGGGCTAGACAGGATGGATAGTCAGAGATTTTTTCTCAGGGTAGAGGGGTCAATTACTAGGGGGCATAGGTTTAAGGTGCGAGGGGCAAGGTTTAGAGGAGATGTACGAGGCAAGTTTTGTTACACAGAGGGTGGTGGGTGCCTGGAACTCGCTGCCGGAGGTGGTGGTGGAAGTAGGGACGATAGGGATGTTTAAGGGGCATCTTGACAAATACATGAATAGGATGGGAATAGAGGGATACGGACCCCGGAAGTGTAGAAGATTTTAGTTTAGATGGGCAGCACAGGCTTGGAGCGACGAAGGGCCTGTTCCTGTGCTGTACTTTTCTTTGTTCTTTGTTTATTTGTTTTTCACCAATTTCTATTGTTAACAAACAAAACCACTCACGTGTGATGTTCATGCATGACAGGGGTCACGTCAGCACTTGGATCAGAAGAAAATCATAAAGAAAATTAAATATTAAATTGTCTGCCCTCTCAGGTGAGCAGAGTTTGAGAAAAGGCAATAAGGTACCCTCTAGCCGATATTAATGCTTCAACCAACATCGCAGCTGGTCATTATGGCTGAGTTGTTTGTGGGGTCTTGTAATGTGCAAATTGACTGTCACATTAGCTACATAACAGCAGAATTACTTCATCGGTTGTCAAGCACTTGGAGCATCCTGAGGCAATGAAGTCACTACATAAATGCATAATCTTTCACCTGATGTAAATAGGATAAACAGGATGTGGCTAACCACTCCAACTGATATTCCACACCAACCTCACCCTAACTAAGTAAGTAACAGGTGCTAAACTGGGCAAGCCATTTTTGACAGTTGTTACTGAAGAAGAAGGTCTTTTCCTGCATATCAGCCTTAGTATTTTAAGAGGTTCAGCTCGGTCTTTTACTTTGCGCCAGACCTCCTTGTGGTAATCCCATTTATTTTTATTCTATGATGAGAAGCCATTACTGGTGAAACATGGAGCTCAATTTCAGCAGGAGAACAACATGGTCCGTACCAGGAATGGTCAACATAGCATTGGCTTATTTAGTTATGGGATCCAATCCGGCATCATCAGTTTGCCAAATTGTTTCAAACAATATTCACCAATACACCAGTGTGACAGTGTTCACTGATACACCAAGTCACAAGCAAGTCTCGGAACGTATCCTATTCAAAGCATTTATCCTACCACTGTCAGTTGCCACTCAGGTAGTTACTACAGGACTTATTGTTGTATGTCAGAACGTCGTAAATTGGAATGTTCCCACAGGCAAAATGATACAAATAGGAGATTGGTTCCTGAACCAAGGCCCAAAATCTCTCATGGGGTGCCTGGCAGCCAGCGCCGGCCCTAGGGTTGCTGGCGCCCCGGGCAAGCTGAACTTCAGCGCCCTTCGGGAGGGGGCGGGGCCGAGGGGGAGGGGGGCCGGGGGGGGGGGGCGAGGCCGGGGGGGGGCCGAGGTGGGGGGGCGGGGCCGATGCCGGGGGCGGGGCCGAGGGGGGGGCGAGGCCGGGGGGGGACGGGGGAGCGGCTGGGGGGGGGGCGCGGAGGGGGCCGCCCTGGGGGGGGGGGGCGCGGAGGGGGCCGCCCTGGGGGAGGGCGGCCACCGCGCATGCGCTGGTTGGCACCGGCCCAACTGCGCATGCGCGGGACCCAAGTCTCTGGCGCCCCCTAGCACATGGCGCCCCGGGCGACTGCCCGAGTTGCCGGTACCTTCGGCCGGCCCTGCTGGCAGCATTAAATGCTCTCAACATTTGCCCTGTCAAGTCACTGAGACAATTGTTGATACCTGCACACCTTAGCACAAGTGTTTTGTTTAGTGTGAGAGATATAATGAAGCCATCAATCACTGTCAGTTGCCCGTTTAACCTTGAACTTCTGTAGGTCTGGCTACATGCTTAGCCCCCTACTATACTCCCTATGCATACACGACTTTGTGGCAAAATTTGGCTCCAACTCCATCTACAAGTTTGCTGACAACACAGCAGTAGTGGGTCGGATCTCAAACAACGAAGAGTCAGAATATTAAATACAAAAATAAGTGTATAAATACATTAAAATCGGGATGGCTGTGCCAAAAACCTTTAATAGAATAAAGCACTCGTTTCCAAACTAATAAAGATGGTTCGGTCTGTCCAGTCATATAGATGGGCAGTGCAGAATGTCAATCCGCACGTATGAATATTCTGGCACAAGTCGTAAAGTCAAAATGGGATGACAATATATAAATGTTGTAGGTGCCCGTTTGTCGTAACTCGAACGTTGTAAAGTCGAGGACTGCCTGTAATGTTAATACGAATGTCTTGCTACGACATATATCTCCCACGATGTCAGTCTCAAAATTGTGAGAAGGTTTGTGCAATATGTTTCAAATACAGGTTGTAGAATCCTTTCATTTAGTCATAATCTTACCCATAATCTTCCAAATATACATGGAAGTACATGGAAGCCACCTCAACTGCCTACACATTTTGGCTGATGCTCATAGATCTATTGGAGGCCAGTCCTCAGCGCTGGTTAATAATCCATTGCCCATTGAGGAAAGGTATACTCTCAGGTCCCCGTTCTCACTGCTGCTCACCCAATCGTGATCTTACTATTGCTACTTAAGCAGAAGAACAGCAGGATTGTTTCCCCAAAGATTTCTACTTAATACAATTTGCAGTTTGTATTGATGGGCAATCATTGACCATTGACTACAGCTCCACCTTCAACACCATAATCCCAGCGAAGCTCATATCAAAGCTCTAAAACCTAGGATTTGGCTCCCCACTCTGCAACTGGATCTTCGACTTTCTGACCCATAGACCACAATCAGTAAGGATAAACAACACCTCCTCCACGATAATCCACAATAATGGGGCCCTACAAGGCCCCCTACTATACTCCCTATGCATATACGACTTTGTGGCAAAATTTGGCTCCAACTCCATCTACAAGTTTGCTGACGACACAGCAGTAGTGGGTCGGGTCTCAAACAACAATGAGTCAGAATACAGGAAGGAGATAGGGAACCTAGCGGAGTGATATAGCGACAACAATCTCTCCCTCAATGTCAGCAAAACTAAAGAGCTGGTCATTGACTTCAGGAAACAAAGTATCATGCACACCCCTGTCTGCATCAACGGGGGCTGAGGTGGAAATGGTTGACAGCTTCAAACTCCTAGGTGTGCACCACGCAAACCATCTGTCCTGGTCCACCCACGTGGTCACTACGACCAAGAAAGGAAACAGCGCCTATTCCTTTTCAGGAAACTAAGGAAATTTGGCATGTCCACATTGACTCCTAAACAACACTCTTATGGACTGATCTGAACTCTTCACAAATCTTCTCTACTGTGTAGCACTACACTCCTGTATGCTTCACCTGATGCCTGTGTCTATGTATTTACATTGTGTATTTCATGTTTGCCCTATTTATTTTCTTTTCATGCACAGAATGCTCTGTCTGGACGGTACGCAGAACAGTACTTGCCACTGTAGCTCGGTGCACATGACAATAAACAAATCCAAATCCAAAATTGATATTACCTATTAATTTTATTTGCTGAGAAACAACACACAAATTAAACAATTTTCCCTGAAGTAGAACAAGAATAGTATTCACTCTTTCTTCATTGAAGGTTGGGAGTGTTCCTAGAGTTGTAAATGATAGAATATTATTGTGGTTAGGAGTGCCCTGGCTGAGAGTGATAATGAAGTTCATGTATCATGATGAGCTATTTGAATAGTTTTACCTCAGTAGTGGTTATGTTAAGATTTATGTGTTATTCATGCCACCTGTACCGCCTGCTGCAACCCAATCAAAGTCTAATGCATTGTCTTAATTACCTCAGGGACCATTGTGTTTGGATAGTCTGTAGCAAGATTTTCTTCTTTTACAAGTTTTTTTTAATGTTTCTGCCCTGAAACTCATTATTTTTTTTACTCTTTTAATTGTAAGGTTCCATGTCTCCACTTTTATATTTTTCTTGCCCTAATTGCTGATCATTATCTCTTGTACTTCCTTTCATTCCTGTAAATTGTAATGTCAGTCAAACCTAATTTGGTTTTAATTTGGTGTCCGGGGCCTATGAGCAATGGTTGCAAATGTCTTCATTTTTACCCCAGGGCAAAGTAGCTTTTCATGTTTCCACTGTCAAAGGGCTCCATTAGTCCTAACTCCTAAAATTAGTAAGCAGCTGGTGCGATGTTAAAAATATATGGGGCTGGATTCGCAATGATTCGTGAAACTTTGACATTTCAGAGGAATGTGCTGGTGGGGGCAGGGAAGAATGAAGCGACTATGACTTTTTAAAAGATCTGCTTTAGACTGGTAGTTACTAGAAATACTTTTTAAAAATTCAATAAGTGGAATTTTCCAGCCATTTCCCCAGTGGGATCTTCCATTTCCTCAGGACGGGCGAGTCACAAAAAATGTGGTGGACATTGGCAGGACTGGAAAATCTGGAAGGACTGGCTCCACAGCTGTAAAACGCACTGCAGGACATTGTGGGGGTGAAGGGGGAGTGTGTGTGTGGGGGGGGGGGGGGGGGGGTTCCACCCAATAGTTTGCCTTTGTATAGCACCTGAAATGTAGAACATAATCGCATTGTGTTTCAAAGAAGGGCTATCTGATTTTAGAAATGGAGGCCGAGTCCAAGGAGGAGATCATAAAATCCGTACAGTGCAGAAGGGGGCCATTCGGCCCATCAAGTCTGCACTGGCCCTTGGAAAGAGCACCTTACTTAAGGTCATACCTCCACCCTATCCCTGCAAATCGGTAACCCCTTTTTGAATTTGGGCTTGGATTTAGAGGATGTCTGTGAGAGAGCTCTCAGAAAGTGGACACGCTCCGGCGCCGTCTTGGATCTTTTTGACATTAAGGAGCAATTTAGAATGGCCAAGCCACCGAATATGCTCATCTTTGGACAGTGGGAGGAAACTGTTAGGAAGCGTTCCTAAGACCTTTGATAAAGAAGTGAGTTTTAGAGAGGAACTCGAAAGAGCATGAGGAGAGGTGGAGAGGTTTATGGACTGAATTCCTGAGCTCAGGTGGCTAAAAGCATGGTGGCCAATCGTGGGATGAAACAAATGGAGTATTTTAGGCCTAAGGAGACAAGAGTGAATTTTATCTCCGGCACCCAAATGTATATCTACCCTCCCCACCCCCCCCCCCCCCCCCCTCCGCCCCCGCCCCCGCCGTTCCCCCACAAGCAGATGCCTACTTATGTGTGTAAATAATTTTGCCAAGTGTACAGAGTTGCTGCGGCTGGGCGGGTGCATTATACCCTACCAGTTACATTATTTGATTTTGTACTTCTCTCGTGTTGATACTGTTTTTTTTTCTTTTCTCCTCTCCCTTTGTGATTTGTGTGTGTGTGCCCTTCCCTCCTATATAGATATATATATATCATATCCTGTGTAAAAAAAAATAATATTTTACTCTTCAAAAATCCGATTAAAAAAAAGAGTGCATGGCAAGGGTTGAAAATGACATTTTCAATCTTCAAATATTTAACTGGAGAAAAAGTTCTTCTCTGGGTGCCGGAGAAGTTAAAAACACAGAGGCAGGGAAGGGGTCAAGAGGTGTGATAGGGAAGTCGAGCTGAGTGTCATCAGTGTACATGTATAAGCTGAGCTCACAACAATGAATAATGGAGAAAATAATCAAAGGTGCTTCAAAGAAAGACTATCTGATTTTTAAGGAAGAGGAAGGGGCCAAGGATAGAGCCTTGGGGAAGCTTAGCGGTAACGATGCAGGAACAGAAACAGAAACTATTGCTGGGAATGCTCTGTCTACAAGTGGATAAGAGTGGAGCCAGGTGTGAATAGTGGCACTGAGCTGGACAAAAATATCAATAATATCCTTTTTATTTTCACAAGTATGAAGTTACTGTGAAAAGCCCCTAGTCGCCTGTTCGGGTAAGCTGGTAAGGGAATTGAACCCGCGCTGCTGGCCTTGTTCTGCATGACAAACCAGCTGTCTAGCCCACTGAGCTAATTGGTGCCGTGGAGGAGAGGCATTCAAGGAAAATGGTGTGGTTGACAATGTTGAGGACTGCAGAGAGGTCTTAAAGAAGGCGAGATGGTGCTCCATGTTCACAGGCAAAAATAATGTAATCTACAATTGATTGGAACAGTTACGCAATTGTGCTTAGAATCATAGAATTTGCAATGCAGGAGGCCATTCGGCCCATCGAATCTGCATCGGCCCTTGGAAAGTGCACCCCACTTTAAGCCCATGCCTCCACCCTATCCCGTAACCCAGTCACCCCACCTAACCTTTTTAGACACTAAGGGCAATTTAGCATGGCCAATCCACCTAACTCTTTTAGACACTATGGGCAATTTAACATGGCCAATCCAACTAACCCGCACATCTTTGGACTGTGGTAGGAAACCGGAGTACCCGTAGGAAACCCACGCAGACATGGGGAGAACGTGCAGACACCGCATAGACAGTGACGATAGTGACCCAAGCCGGGAATGAAACCTGGAACCCTGGAGCTGTAAAGTAACTGTGCTAACCACTGTGCTACCATGCTGAGAGCTACTGACAAATAGAGTTGCAGGACACAACAGGATTATGGACCAAATGTATTTCCAGATTTTCTCTTGCACAAAATTGATTTGCTACACAAAATGACCAAAATAGCTAAACCATCTTTCCCTTTAAGGATCTTTTATGCATGTTACTGATCCTGACCTTATGCAAAATCCACCCACATTTCTGGCAAACAAATAGGCAGGATGGTGGAACGCACTGACACCGCTGTCAAGGCACCAGAGAATGGCATTCTGCGCCAAATCGTGTTTCCCAATTCCACCGTCGGCCAACAGAGAATCCCACCCAATGCGCTTTCTAGGAGAGATGGGCAACGGGAACAGGCAAACATTTGATGCAGCCAATGGTTATGAAACCAAAAGTAATAAGCAACAAAACACGTGATGGTTGATTCAACATGTCATAATATACATCTATGTATATAATGGAGAGCAGACAGGCAGTGATTGACACACAGGATTGACACACGGAACAGAGCAGCCAATCACCAGACAGGACACTACCACCATAAAGCCAGAGGGCACCAGGTTTCCCGCTCTCTTGGGACCCAGCCACTGAGACAGTCAGAGTTCGTGAGCTAGCCAGTGCAAACACCATGTGGTAGCTAGTAAGTCTGGTCAGGCTAGTACTAGGTCTCCAGTCAAGTCAGTATAGTGTCAACCCACAGTTGAACAGGTATAATAGTTAAGACGTTAAATAAAATCGTATTGCATCTTATCAAGTGTTGGAGGTCCGTCTTTCGCTACACAGCATCAAGTGCAGTCCACATCGACCCAGCCTGCCCAGCACATCAGGACAGATTTTGATTGCAGGCAATGGGTAATCAGAATAATGATTTAAGATTATGTTCTTACCATTGCATTATACCATTTTGATATAAAACTGGATGTCTGGTCACTTCAATCCTCAGAAGCCCAGATTATTGGATATTCAAAATGCAATAATAGGTCTTCATTTATGCTCTTGTTACATTGAGATTGCAGAACAACAGCTTTTGAAAGTTTCTCCACTTTCTAAAATAAAAGTATCAATGCCACATGTGTTGACATTAGCTCATAGAGTAAATAAACCTGACTACAATTTTATAGGACTGATGAGGCCATGCCTGGACTACTGTCTCCATCCCTCAGGAAGGATAAACTCAACATAGCAGGAATGCAACAACGATTCACGAGACTAGTTCCTGGGGTAAAGAGATTGCCCTGTGAGGAACAATGGAGTAAGATAGACCAAGGTGTCCGAGAGTTTAGATGAATGAGTGGTAATATAATTGAAACATGTAAAATTCTTGAGGCGTTTGTCAGGATATATGCTAAAAGGATATTTCCACTGGCTGGGGAATCAAGAATATGGTCACAGTCTCAGAAGAAGTGAAGTGGGCACCCTGTAAAGCACATATCTAGGCCATGATTGCTAACCCAGCACTATTACAATTATGCAGCTTTTCTCTGAGGTATTTCCCTGTTTGGATGGGTGCTCTGCAGCTACAAAGCTGAAGCAAGAAATATTTGTATTTGCAGCCTCCATCTCATTGAGGAGGCCCAAAGCTAATGCACATCCAACAACATGCTCTGAAAACACTGCTCACGTTTTAACAGCTGTGACAAATTTCACATAGCAGCTGAGATACGCCACCACATTCTAAGACAATCAACAGAATTCTATAAATAGTAAGTCAATTTTCCCCATCTTATGATGTTAGAAAAATTGTAGGATCTGAATCAAAATGTCCATCTTTGCCAAAAACTGATCAGGTAGCTATGAATAGCTTATCTATGTACTAAGTATGGTTGAAATACACCCATTCATTTTTGAGATATAATGTTATTGGACTAGTAGACTAGGAGATTTTGTGACACAGTGGGTAGCGTATCTACCTCTGAGACAGAAGCTCTGAGTTAGGCTGTCACACCAGGACTTGAAATCCAAGGAAGGTGCACAAACACAGTCACCCTGCAAATACTTCCAAACACATCAATAGCTGGTGGTATGAGCAGGGGAGACCCCTAGTCAGTCATGTTTGATATGGAGTGGTGCCCCTCAAGTTATAAGACCCTGGTGACAGATTAGTTACCTGTTTATGGAAGCTGATGAAAGTCTGCCTTAGTGCACCACTCGGTGTGGGAAGAGAGACAACAGACTAACAAACAGAGGCGAAAACACCACGTCTGCTCACCTTCGGTGACAGAGTTAATAAGGAGTTGGCCTTTAAGGACTGAGATTAGGAGAATTTTACCTCACTCAGAGAGTTGTGAATCTTTGGAATTTAATGCATTCAACCTGGTAAATGTTTGGCTATTTAAGGACTATGGGGATAGTGTGGGAAAGTGGAGTTCATACCTGTCTTCATGGGGAGAATGGTGGCACAGAGGGTTGTGTCACAGGATGAGTAATCCAGCAGCCCAGACTTTGTTGGGGACATGGGTTCAGATACCATAAAGGCAGCTTGGTGAAATTTGAATTTAATTAATAAATCTGGAATTAAAGAAACCTAGTCTCAATTATGATGATGCTATCATTAATTTCATTTTTTAAAAAATCATCTAGTTCACTAATACCCCTTTCACTAATACCCCATGTCTGGCCTACATGTAACATCAGATCCACTGTGATGTGGTTGTTCATTAACTGCCCTCTGAAATAGCTTTGCAAGTCACAAAGGTAAAAGGCAATTAGGGATGGACGACAAATGCTGGCCTCGTCAGTGATGCCCACATCCCAGGATGATTAAATGAGGGAGCAGGCACAAAGAGCAGAACAGCTTACTCTCACTCTAATATCCTCTGTTCTAACTGCACAATGTCTACACTTTGCTATAACTGTAACATTATATTCTGCATTCTCTCCTTCCTTCCCTATGTACGGTATGCATTGTTTGTACAGCATGCAAGAAACAATACTTTTCACTGTATACTAATACATGTGACAATAATAAATCCAATCAAATCAAAATGGTGTTCATATGATCGTCAGTCAAATAAAGGAGATTGAAAATCCTTTTAACTATCAATGATCAGGACAGTACCTCAAATTTCAAAACTGGATGTGACCACTGGTGCTAATTGACTCCGCAATGTACATGGGTTAATGACGTCAGAATCTACTCTGATTATACATTAAGATTTATAGTTTGGCTCAACGTCAGATAAAGAATGCATAGATTGGCTGGTACTTGATGTGAAAGGCAGGTTGGTTCGACTTTGACTGCAACTGGATGCAGTGAAGCTAGAAACAGATGTCTGACACAGGAGATGATCCAGCATTGTTTTATTTAACTAGTGGACTGCTGTACATGTTCAGCTGTGGGTCGAACTCTACTAATCCAACTGATGACCTCTTACTGGCTTGACCAGACTTACTAGCTACCGCATGGTAATAGTGCTCACTAACTTGTGCACTCTGTCTCAGTAGCTGGGTCCTGAGAGAGGGAGAGTCTTAATGCTCTGTGGGCTTTATAGTGGTGGTGTCCTGTCTGGTGATTGGTTGTTCTGTGTTGTGTGTTCATTGGTCATCCTGTGTGTCAATCACTGCCTGTCTGCATCTCATTATACACATGAGTGGATATTATGACAGTACTCTGTGATTAATTCAGGTTATCCATCAGAAGTAAAGACTGAATCAGGTTACTTTTAATGGAATGAGATATTTGTGGTTGAACTTCAGCTCTGCTCTGTTGGTTTTTGACTTGCCTGATATGAGTAGGTGGGCATTGGAGTGTAGGTTGTGGGGCCTTCTTCTGGGCTGAGTCCCAGATTCCTGGCTAAAACACCAATTTATATATCCAAGGGGGCCCAACCTAAGGGCAAGATCACTCTTGCTGGCTAATCTCTTCTACGGTTTTGTCCACGACCAGCGACCCTGGAGAGGGAGCACACGGTTACCAGCTGGCGTGCTGGCGACCTGCACCATGCAAAGCATACAATGCCTGACAGACACACTCATAACATTGTGATGCTGTTTCATATGTTTTCTTTTGGTTATACTAATTTTAGTCTTTATTTTTCAGCTCCTTTATTGATTGTGCCTTCGTATAAAGTCAGTGTCTATGCTGAAGGATGTCTTGCACCTTCTTACACCTGTCTGCACCCAAGAGCAGAGAAGTCTCATCTGTATTTTTGTGTGTGAGAGCATAACCCACGTCCTTGCTCCCCAACTCAGCATCCACAGTGAGACCTGGAGGGAACAAATTGTGATGAATATAGGAATTTCAGATATATTGTATTGCATTTATTTGGTACAGTAAGGGTTAAAAGCCTGGGTTAGTATGTGACTGCTGCAGTCAGGTTTTTTAAAATCCTGGTTTGAAAGACAGCTAGGCTTTTGGAGACAAAAGTGCAATTAAAATATTGTAAAAGTAAACTCATAATTCACTCCAGCCATGGGTATTGTTTCCTGAAGTTGGGTTAATGGAATTTTATTGATACTAAGAGGATTCCCTGGCAAGTAGATAATTAGAGACATTAGAGAGCAATTGAACAGCCTTGTTGTGCCCGACTCAGAGACGTAATGAGGCCATTAAACAAGGCCATCTATTTAAATGTAAATTATATTGTATGTGTTTTTGATCACGTTCCTCCTCAGCTGAGTTTAATAAGCACATCCTGTACTGTGTCATGTAACTTCCTCAAGGATTGGGAGCATCAGTCATTGCAGCAAGTTACTCTGATTATTGCAGACATTGGAGTTTGTTACAAATGGTACGGAAAGTACCTTTTAAATGCAATGAAGCTTCAGTCAGACTTCCTTGAAGAATGGGGAGGAGGGAGCATAACACTTACCAATAAAAAGGAGGAGAAGGTTCAGCATCAACTACCAGCCTTCCCGAACAGGCGCCAGAATAAGGCGACTGGGGGCTTTTCACAGTAACTTCATTTCAAGCCTACTTGTAACGAAGCAATTTTCATTTCATTTTCATTTCATTTCATGAGATTTGCAACGCTCGGAATTCCTCTCGAGATCTAACATAATCTTGCAAGACGTCGTGATCTGGATCTTGCCCTGAGATGGGTGCATGGAATCACTCCTGGAGTGAAGTATCCTTTCCTCACAGTCTAACAAATTAAGGCCGTGATTTAACGGCCGCCTCACACTTGAGCGAGAGCGTGACGTGGCCGTTAGATCGCAGGAGATGACAAAATTGGGACACATGCCGGGTGCCGATCGGATTGCTATCTAACCGTCCCCTCCCCATAGGTGAGAACTAAATCCCACAGTGGTACGGCGAGAGACCAGTAATCACTAATTAATGGCAATCTCCAACCATTAACAGGAGCGATCCACTATTTAACGGCATCCATTGGGGGAGGGTGGGGTGCGCCCCTGGGCTGGGGGAGGGGTGGGTGCCAGAGCACCCATGGGGCCGTCATGCCACCCCCGGATCGTGTGTACACATAGAGGGTGCAAGACCAGCTCCTGCCTGCCTGTCCCACCGACCTCCCATAACTCTCACCAACCATGGCGGCATCTGGCCGCACAGCTGAAGGCTGTTGCTAATAGGGAATTCCCCTCTGATGTGTTCTCTTGGGAGGTGGGGTTGGCGGGGATCACTTTGGATGGGCCGGCACCATTGCATGGAGATCATGCGGGAGAATGGACATGTGGTCAGTGAGAGAGATGGATCATTCTGCCTGGCATGAACAACGCACATGTGAAAGCTCATCTGGGTCCGGGCCAGTGGCTCCCCACTTCTGCGTCATATGCCAACCTCTACATCGGTGGCCCACCCCTCCCTGACCTCCCTCGTAGGGAGTGGAGAGTCTGGGTCCTCTGCCATCTATTGTGGGCCAATTTCTCCTGCGGGGACACAGAGAGGACACCCTGAGTTGCATGCTTCCTTCATCGCAATGGGGTGTGGCAGGCGTGAACAGCACTGCTGGATAAGGGTTGGCCAGGTCATTGTATGGTGCTGGGGGCAGGCTGTGCTAGGTGCATGGTTTTCGGTGGGGCTGGGGCCAACTCACCTGTCTGGCCCGGTATTGATCCTCTGACGGCAGTGAGTCCCAGTCCTCCTGGTGACGCTCCCCAAGCTGACTTCCTCCCAGAAGACACTGGATGTCCTGTGGCTGACACTATGAGCCCCTTGCGGGAACAATGCATCCCATCTGACTCAACCGTGTCTGCCATTCTGGCCAGGCCGGCATCCCAGAATCGTGAGGCTGGTCTCCTCGTTGGCATGGCTGCGAGCTGTGTGGGGTTTGCTCTGCGGGATAGATTAAGTGCTGCTCCCACTTGTTAGCGAGGAGCTGGCGGGCGTGGTCTTGGCGAACCAGCCGGTGGGACCATCATTTGCAGCGTGGAGCCCATGGGGCCTCGTTAAGTGGACCAATTAATGTTTGATACCGATGATGGCCTCGCTGGATCAAGCGTCGGGAAGCTCACAGCAGTTCCCACACTACCACACTTAGAAACGTTTTCATTAAATTGCGCCCTAAATAAAATATTGGGGTTTCTGTTTGTTTTCCTAGCAACTGGTCTGTGATCATAATACAGTAGAGTGAAATTGCACAGGTTCGAACTTAAATGGCACTCGCTGCTATGATGCCACCCACCCCTGGCACAGGTGTCCAATGCAGAAGCTGTGACAAATGTAGGCACCTTTTAGCTGCACCAAGTGAGCACCACATGCCTCAATCTCATTTCTGCTGGCTGCATAGCACGCCCTTGTTTGATTTGCAGTGAATTAGCATTGAGCCTATAAATTGGAATTCAGCATCTAGGGATTATAATTTTTTGGATGGTTCCTTCTCCAGCTGGTTTGAAACGAAAAAGACAATGAGACTGTCACTGCAGCATCGGAATATACACGGTCAAAGAAGATTACCCGATATTTCTGACAGTCACACCACAGGGTGCCATTACCCACTGACGAGGATTAGCTGCATTTCGATTTGTTTGATTATGTCTGGAACATGATTTAATGTTGAAGTGCTCAAGTATTTGGCAAGGCCTGGGATGGCATAAGGCAGATTATTTACAAGCCCACATTGGTACATTGTGCGGGCCTCCATTAATAGCCCCGTTGACACTTGTCTGAGATTTATTGCTGCGTTGTCACAGAAACCTAATATATGAAGATTACCATATACTGCTGGCTGGACTGCCACGTGAAGGGATAGGCTCCTGGAACCGAAAGGAAGCTCTTAAATTTACGGTTCTTAGAATGACCTTGTGCTTACTGTGAGAGGCAGGTACGTCAATCTTCACTGGATTGCAGGAACAGGGAAAGAACTGACCAGGCAGGTAACGATATCCTGCTGCTCCTGGTACTTCAGCCAGAGCTGTCAGAGCTATTCCTGAAGATGTCTCCAGGGGGCGTCAGCCACCTTCTAGATGGAGCAATACAGAATGGATATAAGGCAGGGAAAAAAGTGAAATTACAGGCATAACTTCCATCAAACAAAATTGTTCCTGTTCTGAAAAACCTATTTCTTGAAGTGCAAATCATTTCTTCCTCAAATTAAGTTTTTTAAAAAGTTCATAAGGAAAATGCCCAGATTTAGAAAATGAAGTCCACTGTCCAATTGAGTGATAATATATTTCTATTTTCAAAACTAAAGAAGGAGTATATACCTCTCACAGCTACCGGACACCCTAAAGTGCTTCACTCTTGAATGCAGTCATCATTGTTATGTAGGTAAATGCAGCAGCTATATTTGACACAGGAAGATCCCACAAACAGCAAGGGAAGAAATAAATAGATAATCTGTTTGATGGTATTGGTTGAGGGATAACTGTTGGGCAAGGACACTGGGAGAACATTCCCACCCTCCTTTGAATAGTGTCATGGATTGATTTTTTAAAATCCTCGCCTTGAATAGGCGATTTGCGCTAACATTTCATTTGATCAGCAGCATGTCCGACAGTTTAGCAATCTTTCAGTACTGCACTGGCACTGGCGGCATGGCAACAGCACCAGGGACACTGATTCAATTCCGCCCTTGGGAGCCTGTCTGTATGGAGTTTGCACATTCTTCCTGTGTCTGCATAGGTTTTCTCCGGGTGCTCCGGTTTCTTCCCACAGTCCAAAGGTGTGCAGGTTAGGTAGATTTTCCAGGCTAAATTGCCCCCTAGTGTCCAAAAGGATGGATGGGGTTACGGGGATAGGGTAGTGGTGTGGGCAGAGGTAGAGTGCTCTTTCAGAGGATCATGCAGACTCCATGGGCTGCATGGCCTCATTTGCACTGTAAATTCTATGATTCTATATCAGACTAGACCATATAGGCCAACGCTGGAGTGTAACTTCAACCCACAACCTTCCATTTCTGGAGCAAGAATGCTAACACTGAGCCTAGCTGACTTATTGAGAGGATAATAATTCAAAAGCATAATTTAGTTTAACATATACCTCCATAACTGATTAGCTTAGAAAATAATCGTTTTGAATTTATTCTAATGAAGAAAGTCCCTTGTGCATCTGTCGCACATTTGTCCATACCTAAGGATTTCGCCCAATTACTTGACATTCTAAGCTAAATAATCAAAACCAAGTATTGCTTATATTTAAAGTTTTGCAGAATCAATTTATAATTGATTCGAGTGATATTGTACAAGGAATGACCATCAACATCCTGAGGGTTACCATTGACCAGAAACTGAACTGGACCAGTCACATAAATATTGTGGCTACAAGAGCAAGTCAGTGGTTGGGAATTCTATAGCCTTTAACTCACCACTTGACTCCCCGAATGACGTCACCATCTACAAGGCACAAGTCAGGAGTGTAATGGAATACTCTACCTTTGCCTGGATGAGTGCAGCTCCATCACCACTCAAGAAACTCAACACCATGCAGGCCAAAGAGGCTTGCTTGATCTCATCCACATTCACTCCCTCCGTAACTGATGCACAGTAGCAGTAGTGTGTACCATCTACAAGATGCACTGCAGGAACTCACCATGGCTCCTTAAAGACAGCACCTTCCAAACCCATGACCACTACCATCTAGAAGGACCAGGACAACAGATGCACCACCTGGAGGTTCGTCTCAAGGTCACTCACTATCCTGACTTGGCAATATATTGTTCTTTTGCTGTCCCTGCCTCAAAATCCTGGAACAGCTTCCCTAACAGCACTATGCGTGTACCTACACATGGACTGCAGCGGTTCATGAAGGCAGCTCACCACCACCTCCTCATATGACAATTGGGAAAGGGCAATATATGCTGGTGTTGTCAATGACACCCACATCCCATGAACACATTTTTTAAATGACAAAGTAAGGACACATACATATGCAGTCAACATTGGATTTATGGTACAAATAGCATGTTGATGAATATCTAGTGGAGTGGTTTTGTCTTTGCTAAGAAACACTGTGGGCGAGATTCTCCGGACTCACGACGGGTCGGAGAATAGCGGGCGTCGGAAATTTTTACGGCGACGCTGTTCCGACGCCCTCCCGCTATTCTCCGAACCCCGCAAATTGTCGGAGTCGCGTTTCCCGACAAACGCCTCCTTCCCGCCCCTGACACGACCAGAATCGCCACTGAGAGCCCCCCCGCTATTCACCGTCCCGGATGGGCCGAAGTCCCGACGTCATGGCGCCCTGTTTGGATGTCGTGAAACACACCTGCTTTTTAAATTCGTCAACCAGTCGGCCTGGCTGACGACTGCTTGGAGGAGGTCAGGGCACCACTCTGCGCACCGCTCAGCGCACCGTTCAGCGCACCGCTCAGCGCACCGCTCGAGTCTGGCCACAACGGGGAAGGCATCCCTGGGAACGGGAGGGGGTCCAGAACAGGGGCAGTGGGGGGGAGACGGGGGAGGCAGTGGGGGAGACGGAGGGGGCAGTGGGGGAGACGCAGGGGGCAGTGGGGGAGACGGGGGAGGCAGTGGGGGAGACGGAGGGGGCAGTGGGGGAGACGGGGGAGGCAGTGGGGGAGACGGAGGGGGCAGTGGGGGAGACGGGGGAGGCAGTGGGGGAGACGGAGGGGGCAGTGGGGGAGACGGGGAGGCAGTGGGGGAGACGGGGGAGGCAGTGGGGGAGATGGGGGAGATAGTGGGGGAGACGGAGGGGGCAGTGGGGGGCGACGGAGGGGGGGGTTAGGTAGAGAGTGAGCCGTCCAACCCCGTAACAAAATGTCTGCCACCATGCCATGGTGTACAGGTGACGAGGACACGGCCGCTGGTTCCCCTGTGGCTTCCGGCCACAGGCCACTGACGCACCCGTGAGGAGGCCATAGTTTACTGGCCGTTGGATGCAGAAAGTGACTAGGGGTTAGGCTGACCGCGTGTCAGCAGCGCGACCAGGCCACCGGGACACACTGGTATCCCATGGCTGGCGGCTGCCGAGGTGTCGACTAACCTCCGTCTAACATGTCCCGTTTCTCTGCCTCCTACCACCCTTCTGTAGGTTAGCACGATGCATGGGAACAGAACGGCTATGTTCTGCGCAGTGGTTGGGGCCGCTCTACTGGATTTGGAGATGCAGCAGCATCCACACCCACAACCCGCAGTGGCTGCAGGGCCAGCTGCAGCAGCAGAGGGAAGGGCCGAGGAGTTGCCAGTCGTCGAGCAGCATGGGGGGGGGGAGGAGGAGGAGGAGAAGGAGGAGGAGGAAGAGGAAGAGGAGAGAGTGAGGGTGCAGCCACGGCGTCAGAGGCGACGACCAAAGCCGAGGGTGTACCGTGTCCGGGTCTCTTTCCTAACAATGCCGGACATCACCTGCAGGAGAAGACTCCGGCTGAGTAGGCAGACGGTGATACATATCTGCGAACTCCTGTCGCACCTCGCCCCACGTGGAACGGGGGGAGGACACGCGATCCCAGTAGCCATCAAGGTGACGGTCGCTCTGAACTTCTATGCTACCGGCTCCTTCCAGTCTCCGAGCGGGGACGTCTCTGGGATCTCCCAGTCATCGGTGCACAGGTGCATCCGGGATGTGACCGACGCCCTCTATGCCATCGCCGATCGCTACATCACCTTTCCCGAGGACCGAGCAAGTCAAGACTCACGAGCCCGTGGATTTGCCAGTGTGGCCGGGATACCGAGGGTTCAGGGGTCAATCGACTGTGTTCACGTCCCCATGCGCCCGCCTGCTGTGGACAGGGACGTGTTCACAAACAGGAGGGGAACATACTCCATTAATGTCCAGGTGGTATGCGACCCCCACATGAGGTTCATGAACGTCTGTGCAAGGTTCCCAGGGAGTGTGCATGACTCCTACATACTAGCGCAGTCGTTCATCCCTGCGATGTTTGAGGGACGTCCCCCCCGGCTGAGGGGCTGGTTGCTAGGTGACAGGGGTTATCCGCTGAGGTCTTGGCTGATGACGCCTATACGGAGGCCTCAGACCAATGCGGAAACACGATACAACGAGGCCCATGCAGCAACCAGGGGTGTGGTGGAGCGCTGCCTTGGCCTCCTGAAGATGAGATTCAGGTGCCTGGACCGCTCCGGAGGGGCCCTGCAGTACCAGGCCGACAGGGTCGCTCGCATTGTAGTGGTCTGCTGTGCGCTGCACAACATCGCGATGCAGAGGGGAGATGACCTGTTGCAGGAGGCGGAGGGAGAAGCTAGTGGCAGTGGTGCCAGCACAGAGGAGGAGGAGGAGGAGGAGGAGGAGGAGGAGGAGGAGGAGGACGCTGGCGGAGTGGCGGGCGCGGCACGCAGACACGACCCAGGTGCTGGTGATGTCCAGGAGGCGGCACGACGGACCCGGCAAGGACGGCGGGCACGCGACGCCATGGTGGCAACACGGTTCACGCATCGCATGTGACGTCCCCGATGAACACCAAACCACCACCTGCATCGCTAGTAATGCAGAGGGTCACCACACAACTGCCACCACCACAACCCCCCCCCCCCCCCCCCCCCCCCCCCCTCAGTGTACACTGCTCCACTTCGACATGACGCTTATCACTGGGTCCAGACCGAATGGCACAACATTGATGGCTGTGTCAGCGGGTGTGATCAGTGCCATGTGGAATGATGACAGCCCGCTCTGCGAAGAGCTGTGAGCTCAGAATCGTTAGAGAGAGTCTGACCCATGGCAATAGCTGAACCATCCACCTTGGTGGCCGCTGAGTTCGTCACTGACACTCCATCACGTGCCCGCGTGGGCTAGCTGTGGGAGGGGGGTAGGGGCAGGGACTGCACACCCGGCACCGAGGTTTCACCACCCGTCACCCCCAGCGACACTCGGTCACCATCACGATTCCTGTGGCTGTGGAACAATCACACGGTATTACAAGTAAGGTGGAACAGTGCGTTTAATATTAACAATTATTTACAGGTGCCCTAGCCCCTACAACTAAACTGTGCCCTTCACCCGTGCCAACTTACTCAGTGTCTATCTTAGTTGCCTTACGGGCCCTACCACTACGTCTAAGTGAATCCCCAGATGATACAGCAGGAGTGGAGGAGGATTGCTGCGAATCGCCCCCCTCGACTCGTTTCTCCTTGGCCAAGCGTTTCCTGGGGCGACCCGGCCTTGATGGGCCAGGCTGCTCTGCGGGCGTCTCGGGTGACATTGTGCCACCCTGCTCTGCCTGCTGCCCACCCGATGCACCAGGGATGGGACGGGGGGAGGCCGAGAATTCCGGGACGTCCCGTGATGGAGTTAATGGGACGGGCCCCGAAACCTCCTCCTCCCTCGGGGAGCCCGGTGGCCCCCGGGCCTCACTTTGGGACAGAGGTGCGAGCGGGGAGGTTCCCCGTCGCACCACCGACACCTGGCGCTGCCAGTCCTGGAGGCCTGCAACGGTATCCACCAGGATCCGAAGGTTTGCAGAGACGGAGTCCAGGGAGTTAGACATTCCCGCCAGGGACTGTGCGATCTCAACCTGTGTGTGCACGACGCCATCCAGCACATGTGTCAGGCGGTTGATGGTCTCCGCGACTGACAGCTGGGACTGTGCTATCGACTGCTGGGACTGTGCCATGGCGTGCTGCGACTGGCCAATGACCTGCTGGGACTCGGCCATGGCCCGCAGGGCGCCGGCAATGTCGGTTTGGCTCTGGCACATTGCTGCCTGTGAGAGGGCAACCCTGTCCAGGGCCGAGGATGACGCGTGCACATTAACCCCAACGTCTTGCATAACCTGACCCATTGCCTCCACCGCGGATGCCACCCGTGCGGTGTCGGACTGGGTCTCTGCCATGAGCGGCACCACTCCCTGCTCTTGGACGCGGTTCGACTCCTCTAACAGCGTCTGCAGAGTCTGGAAGGAAGCCCTCATCCCGTCATTGTTTCCCTGGGTTTCCTGAGGCATCGGCTGTGCGGGTGGGTTGATAAACTCCAGGAACTCCGAAAATGTCTGGGAGCCAGCTGCATCCTGGGCCTGGTCTGGCCTCCGCGAGTCCGGGCCCTCTGTTGCTCCGACCTCCACCTGCTGTACCTGCTCATCTGTGATGTGCCAACCAGACTGTGCCCCAGGAGACTCATCACTAAATAGGCCCGCCGGGGTGTGTATCTTTGGGATGATGGATGTGGTGGGAGAAAGCAGTGCCGCAAGCCCGACGCTCTCAATGGTTAGGTCCTCGTCCATGGTGTGGGGCTGCTCAGCGACAGGAGGGTTGTCCCTGGCCATTTCTGGTGGTGGTGGTGGACTTCGAACCCTCTGTGCGTCCTGGTCCGCAGATTGGGTTGGGGCGGATAGGGCTGCCCGCTGATCGGGCACCCTCTGTTGTGAGGCCCCGGGTGAGGTGGCGGCAGATTCCTGTCTCCGTCTGCAGCCAGACGGCCCTGGTCGTTCGGCATCACGTCCTAGGGAAGAGAATGAGACGGGTTATTTCGATTTGCTCGGCAGGCCGCTGGACGGTCCCAGTGGGCAGGGTGTGTGAAGGGACAGAGGATGGGGAGGTGTCCCAGTGGGCAGGGTGTGTGAAGGGACAGAGGATGGGGAGGTGTCCCAGTGGGCAGGGTGTGTGAAGGGACAGAGGATGGGGAGGTGTCCCAGAGGGCAGGGTGTGTGAAGGGACAGAGGATGGGGAGGTGTCCCAGTGGGCAGGGTGTGTGAAGGGACAGAGGATGGGGAGGTGTCCCAGTGGGCAGGGTGTGTGAAGGGACAGAGGATGGGGAGGTGTCCCAGTGGGCAGGGTGTGTGAAGGGACAGCGGATGGGGGGGGGGTGTTTGTCTGGGAGGGTTGTCTCACTTGCTGCAGTTCCGCCAACCTCGCATTGCGCGATATCGCGGGTGGCAGACCCCCCAACAAGGTCCAGTGCCCTCTGTTCAAAGGTGCTGAGGGGGTGCATGTTGGGCGAACCCCCTCCAGTCTTGTGCCGCTCACGGTGGTTATGACCGGCCTTGGCCTGTTGGGGGAGGGAACATAGGTAGATCATTACAAAACGGTAGGTATCAGCAGGCCGTTCAGATACTGGCACAGTTTGGGGGGGGCAAGTTGTCATCAGATGATTGCATCTCTCCTCGGGGCCAGAGCGCTGGGTCTGTGACAACTTTGTGAACCACCCTCAAATAACTCTGCCCCAATCCCTCCCCCCCCCCCCCCCCCCCACCCCGGGCAGTTAAGGGGGAGGGATGGTTGTGACTAGGGGGCACCCTCATGGCACTTACCCTGGCAGACCTGGTGAGGTCGTGTAGCTTCTTTCGGCACTGCTCTGCTGAGCGAGGGGTCTGCCCCACAGCACTGACGGCAGCAGCCACGTCACGCCAGGCCTGGCGTACCGTGCTGGCAGGTTGGCGATGCCCTCTCCGCGGGCGGATGATGCCCCTCCTCTGCTCCACGGCATCGAGCAGCGCCTCGACGTCTGCATCAATAAAGCGAGGAGCAGCTCGCCTAGGCTCCGACATCCTGCCCGACAGATTCTGTGGTCGCCCGCGCCTTTTTACGGCGTCGGGCGGCGTCACATGGGCGGGTTCGTGTCGTCGTCGCGTTCCGTCGTCATCCCGCACGTAATTGACGCGGCCGCGCTGCTAGCCCATTTCCAGGAAGTGAATCGGTCGGGAAATGAAGCCTTCGCGACCGTCGTAAAACGGTCCCGAGTTTTACGACCGTTTGCCGACTTTCCGCGAGTGCGGAGAATTTCGCCCCGTATATCCACAAAACCACAGGAATGACCCGCTTTAAAACAGTTGCCCCTCCAGATTGGAGGTGTATTTCCCCACATACGAGCACACACCAATCCTCCGAATTCAACCACCAGCAATCAAATGGATGCGTAATTATAGTCCTTTCCTCAACCTTAAATCCACAATGAAATAGACAATTACAATGACAGTGGCTTGTGCTTTCCCTCATAAGCATATCCATGGTATGCTTCATTAAAAGAGTCACGCCATTATTCCGTGGAATATTAGGCACATAAGTGTAGACCATTCAGCCCTGTGAGCAAGCTCTGCCATTTAACTAGAGCACGGCTGATCTTCTAACACAGTTAGGAACATAGGATTTGCATCCCAATAATGATAATAACTGCGAATGGACATTGTACTCATGGTTGTTCAAATTATAGAGATAGGTTGCTTCCTTACAGTCTTGAAAGTTCAAAATACAAGTGATTGTTGCAGTTGGAATCTTATCTGTCGTATTACAGAGTTGAAGAAAAAAGAATGTATCCAACATTTTCCTATGGATCCCCCAAAGGTCTTTTATAGAAAATTCGCAACATTTGGCAAGTGGTTTGTTTCTAATCCAGCTGTGCAGTGAAGTGAGTTTGGCAGCAGCTTGGAGTGGTGGTGGGTGTGGGGGTGAGAGGATGTGGCAGGGATATGGGGGGGGGGGATTCTCTATTAACACACTGCACTCATTCTTTTGCATTCTCCTGTACAATTCTCAATTTGTTGAGTGTTTAGAATTGCTCTGGAGCAGTAATACGACTTAAGGATGTTCTGTCCTCCACCCGCAGTCTGACAAGAATGGATTTCTCTCTCTGGCTGACTCTACACGGGGTCACTGGCAATAACATTCATTGCTATGCTGACTCCTATTCTCATGTTGTCATAAAGCTTCCCTGCCATTTATTAATTAAATCTTCCTCTTCCCAGGCTGATGTGACTCGATGGTGCAAGCTTTTAGAATATACAAATTGAGAATTGTACAGGAGAATGCAATTTCTGTCTCGCTGGTGTGGTTAAGCCCCACAGGTTTCTCATTTATCATCATTTATTTCTGTTTTGATCCCTCCCTGCTGTAAGCTGATGCCATTGCTCTTTGTTGTAACAGCAGTGTGCTTATTGCTCTCATCTCCGGGTTCTGTGCATGGGGACTTGGAGGGAGCAAAGGCAAACAGTAACATTCAAATTAACAACTGAGGAAGGATGAAAGTGAGAGAGAGAGGACAATGGGCTTAAAGAATACAATATAATGAATTGAGACAGAACCTCCCCTCCCCCAAAAAAAACAAGACGGTAAAAGAACAGGGAGAAACAGAAAGCAAAGCAAACCAAGACTAAAAACAACAGTTTGCATTTCTGTAGCCTTCTTAAATTGTAAAACTTCCCAAGATGCTTCACGGGAACATTGTCAAACATTTGACAACAAGCCACTTAAGGTGCTATCTGGGTCAAGGCCAAAAGCTTGGTTAATGAGGTAAATTAAGGATTATGTTAGAGAAGGAAAGAGAGGTATAGAGGAAAGTCCAGACTTTTGGGCCTGGGCAACTGAAAACATGGCTGCCAATGGTGGAGCAATTAAAATGGGGGATGCTCCAGAGGCCAGAATTGGAGAAATGTCGAGGACTTGGAGCGCTGTGGGGCTGCAGGAGATTAATGATACCTTCCCGCTTAATGAAGTCAGCCTTCCTGACTGAATCTCCCCCTCTCATTTGTCTTTAAAAATTAGCATTCTGCATGCTCCTCCCCATATAATAAGTTTCTCACTGCGATACCTTCACTGCTTTCTATGCACTACATGACTTCCTATCTTCAGGGATTTCTACCTTTATCTTATCTCAACTCAGCACCCTCTCTCCCCTCTTATGCTCATTAGGTATGCCCTCTGAGCAAACTCCCCTATCCATTATCCCAACAAGACTAATAACCAAACTCCGCAATCTTGGACTTGACCCCTCCCTGTGCAGCTGGATCCTTGACTTCCTTACCAATAGCCCACAATCTGTCAGGATAGGCAACAGCATCTCCTCCACAATAGTTCTCAACACCGGGTCCACTGTACTCCCTATATACACACAACTGGGTGGCAAGATTTAACTCCAATCAATCTATAAGTTTGCAGATGATACAACTGTGGTGGGTCGCATCTCAAACAACGGTGAATCAGACTACAGAAGGGAGATAGATCACTTGGTTGCATGGAGTACCGAAAACAACCTACTCTAAATGTTGGAAAGACCAAGGAACTGATCATCGACTTCAGGAAGCTTAGCACGACACACACTCCCATCTGCATCAATGGCACTGAAGTGGAGATGGTTGACAGCATTACATTCCTGGGGGTCACCATCACCAACAATCTGTCCTGGTCCACTCACATCGATGCAACAGTCAAGAAAGCCCAAAAACGTCTCTATTTGCTGCGGACGCTAAAGAAATTCGGCATGTCTGCATCGACTTTCAACTTCTACAGATGTGCCATAGAGAGCATCCTATCCGGCTGCATCACAGCCTGGTATGGCAACTGCTCGTCCCAAGATCGCAAGGAACTGCAGAGTGTGGTGAACTCAGCCCAATGCATCACACAAGCTTTCCACCCTCCCATTGATTCTGTCTACCACTGCCGCTGCCTCAGGAAGACATACAGCATTGTCAGAGACCCCTCCCACCCAGGCTTTGCCTTCTTCCAGACTCTTTCATCAGGCAGAAGGTACAAAAGTCTGAAGACCCGCACATCCAGACATAAGAATAGCTTCTTCCCCACAGCTATAAGACTCCTCAACGACTCCCCCTCGGACTGATTTGTTCCCTGTAAGAACACTATTCACGACGTCCTATGTTGCTCTTGCTCATGTATTGCTTTGTTGGGAACTTTTTCCGCACTGTAACCAATTAATATTTATTGATGTACCATTTGTCAATGTACTCTGTTGATTATTCTTTTGTCTACTATGTACATACTGTGTACGTTCCCTTGGCCGCAGAGAAATACTTTCACTGTACTTCGTAACATGTGCCAACAAAATATCAATCAATCAATCATATTCATGGCCGCCACCTTGACCTTGCCAAATCATGGGAAGGATTCTCCGATCCCTGACGGCGAAATTGCGCTCGACGGCAAAATCAAGTTCGGCGAGTGGGCGGAAAATCCCTGATGATGGCGAAATCAGGGGCGGCGCCACTTTCGCGATGCTCTGCCCCCTGAAAAGTGGCATACTTGGAGAGTACACTGCACCCCATATCCACAGCCTCCGTACGTTGGCTGAGGCCTGCCCCACGATGCTCCGTCCCTGATTGGCCGTGTTTCTGACGGCGTGGGTCACGTGTGGTCTCACCCATTGGGAACTCAGTGTGGCGGCTGCGGACTCAGTCCAGCGCTGCCATATTCGGGGGAGGGCCAATCCATGGGCAGCGGTGGTATTATTTGGGGCTGGGAGCACTATGGTAGGGCGGTCCGGGGCGCGTGAGCCGGCCGAAAGGGGGACTATTTTGCGGGCTGGTTCCGCGAGCAGCCGCCGCCATGTTGCACGGCTCGGCTGCTGCAGGCCACCACCATGCGCATGCGCAGCCATGGACCTGTCAATTCTCCAGGTCGTATCGGCAGCTAGAGCTGGGAGCTCTACGCTGCCTCCCTGCTAACCCCCAGTAAAACAGGGAATTGGTGGCTGTTTTGCGCCAGTTTTCGTAAACGCCACGTTTTCACACTGGGAAGGGGACATAGTCTCCAAATCGGAGAATCCAGCCCCATATCTTGCTACTCCCAAGGGTCAATCAAAAATAAGGCATCGCTGATCATTTCCCTATATTGTTCTCCACTCAAATCCCTCTTCCACATCCCAACCCAATGTACTTCTGTACATGACCCCAGCAAAAGCTATCCCTAATTCGTTTACAACTGCTGTTCAAAATCCCAACTATTTAGATTTTGGGCGGGATTCTCCGAACCCCCCCCCCCCCCCCCCCCCCACCGCCAATTCGGAGAATCGCCGGTGGGGGTGGGGCCGCAACGCCGGCTGCCGAATTCTCCAGCGGGAACGGGATTCGTGCCGCGCTGATCAGCGCCCACTGGCAGCCACACCCCCCCCCCGGCGATTCTCTGCCCTGCGATGGGCCGAGCGGCCGCCCGTTTGCGGCCGGTCCTGCTGGCGTAAACCAAACCAGGTCCAAACGGGCAGGACCTGGCTCTATGGGCGGCCTGCAGAGTCCTTGGGGGGGGGGGGAGGGGGGGGGGGCGCAGGGGGATCTGGTCCCGGGGGGTGCCCCCATGGTGGCCTGGCCCACGATTGGGGCCCACCGATCAGTGGGCGGGCCTGTGCCCTGGGGGCACTCTTTCCCTCTGCGCCGGCATTAGTCATCCTCCGCCATGGCTGGTGCAGAGAAGAACCCCCCTGCACATGCGCTGGGATCACAAGCTGGCGCTACCGCACATGCGCCGGCCAGCGGAGGCCCTTCGCCTCCAGTTGGCGCGGCGCCAAGCCCTTCCACACCAGCTGGCACGGTGCCCAGCTCGCTGGCGCCGGCCTTGCCCCTGAAGGTGCGGAGGATTCCGTACCTTCCGGGCGGCCCAATGCCAGAGTGGTTCACACTACTCCTCGGCGCCGGTGTGGCCCGCCCCACCAGTTTGAGGAGAATCCCACCCTTTATCTCTCCATTTGCACACATCAGCTATTGATTTACTCGACAATAATAATAATAATCTTTACTATTGTCACAAGCAGGCTCACATTAACACTACAATGATGTTACAGAGAAAATCTCCTAGATGCCACATTCTGGTGCCTACGAGGGCACTCATCTCCGCTCTTGCAGACTTGAAAGGGTTTGGACCAAAATTAGCTGAACTATCTATCGCCAGATCTGATGGGACCAATTAAAACACCACCGGTGCCTGCTCTCGTTTGCTAAAACTGCTGGCACAGACATGCTGAATGGCCTCTCTGTACCATGACCTTTCAATGGTCCTATTGTTCTTGGCTCTGTCTGCAGCTTCTGACGCAGCTGACCACACTATCCTCCTCCAACTCCACCCTGCCGTTTGGAACTGCTCTCATGGTTCATTCCTAACTACCTATTCACTACCAACAAATCACTTACAATGATTTCTCCACGCCATTACCTCAAGGATCAATCCTTGCCACCCCTTCCCTCCCCTTCCCTCCCCCCACACCATTTCTGTTAACATTTTGCCCCAAGTGACATCATCTGAAGATGCAGTGTTAGTTTTCACATGTATGTTGATGACACCTAGCTCACTCAGCTCCCCCACAGTTGCTAATATTATCAGACTGCTCATCTGATATTGTGATTTTGCCACCTTCGTCTCCGTGCCCACTTCTTTGGGCAAGAATCCTCCCCCGTTCCACAGATCCTTTCATGTGCCTCCAACATTCTGCCTCCAAGATGACCCCCCCCCCGGCCGGGACAATTACCTGCCCTTGATCTTTTCATTGAGAACTATCGACGGGACATTGGCCGTCTTAATTTTTCTGCCCCCCTCACCCATTCCAATCTCTCTCCTTCTGAACTTTCTGCTCTTCACTCCGTCAGGTCTAACCTCGACTTTGTCATCAAACCTGCCGACAAAGGGGGTGCTGTTGTCGTCTGGCGCACTGACCTCTACCTCGCAGAGGCTGAGCGCCAACTCTCAGATACTTCCACTTACCTCCCCCTGGACCATGACCAGACCACTGAACATCAAGCCCTTATCTCCAACACCGTTAGTGACCTCATTTCCTCTGGATGCTTTCCCCCTACGGCTTCCAACCTCATAGACTTGCAGCCCAGGACAGCCCGCTTTTACCTACTTCCCAAAATCCACAAAAAGGACTGTCCCGGCAGGACCATTGTGTCAGCATGCTCTTGCCCCACCGAACCCATTTCCTCTTATCTTGACTCCAGTTGTTTTTCAGTGGCTGACTACAAATGAAATCCAATTGAACCAAATTGATGCAGAAGAGCGGGAGATTTCAGATTACACCATGCTTCCAGATACAGCCGAACTATCTGACAGATTGAGTCTGTTTGCAAGAAGGGGATGAAAATCCAAGAAATCCAAGAGATTTTACCACTCTATTTGATATGTCGGTCTTTAAACTGGACACAATGGCTCTTCCAAATGTTATAACGCCATATGAACAATTGAATGTGAAACATGAATCACTCCAACTAATATGACCTCAGTTTGAAATACCGCTTCCTACACTGCAGCCAGCTGTCTTTCCTCCTTCTTTTCGAGAGTTGCCAGCACCGACTTTGGACCTCTTTGATCTTGATGAAACATTTTCATCTGAGAAAGTCAGACTTGCTCAGTTAACTAACAAATGTGAGCAAATAATTTATTTAGTAATTGTTTGATTGTTCTTTATTTCCGCTTCGCTGTTGAACGCAAAGGTATTATAAATGCCTATTGCTTAAGGACTTGCTACCATGAGCAGCAACGCAACACACCTGTCATCAGGCTGAGCCTGCGGGCCAAGACCTGCAACATAAAGTCTGAATTGCTGCTTGAAAACACACCAATTTTCGTCTACATTACCGGTGACTTGAAGCTGATTGGGTGCTTTTGAACAGTCCATCTCGAACCTCACAGTCTTCCTTTGTGTTGCATTAAAGTTGGTCATAGTTTACGAGGTAGGTGGAAAGATTTTCTTTTTTCTTTCTTCAGCCAGTTTCATCCCGCCTTCTCCATTGTTATCTTTAATTGTTCAACACTCTTGGTACCATGTTATGATCTGTGTTATGGCCATAGTACAGATATACACAGAACATCTAGTTATTTAACTAGTAAAATGATTTATTTGCAAACACATAACTAACAAACTATAATACAGACAATGACTCGTGATTGAATTCAGTGAACTCTCCTGGAGCTACTTCTTGTGCGACTGCCCTCTAGTTCGACTTACTACCAAATGCCGAATCTCTCAAGTTACATAGTGGATTTCTATTGCCATGTGCTTCCGGAGGTCGTACTGATAACTATATACATTGACACATAACTATATACATTGGTGTGCACATACATATCACCAACCCTGGGTGGGACTGCCAAGCCTGCAGGAGCACTCCCTGGCTACCAGGATGGCAGTGCAAGGGTACCTGAGTGCCAGGCTGACACTGCCAAGGGTCGGGGGTAAGGGGGCCATGCCCATGAAATGAGGGTGGATGGAGGGTTTGAAGGGTGGGGGAGTGCCGGGAAAGTAGGTAGGAGGTGACTGGTGGGGGTCCTAGAATTGAGGGTAAGATGTAAGGGGGCTTTGGGAGGCCTGAAGAGGGGGGACCCCCAGAAACCCCATAGAGGGGTGTCCTCAGTTGGGGGGTGTGGGGTAGTGTCCATGTATGTGTGGGGTTACATTGCCCATGGGTAGGGGGTGTGGTAGACCCACAAGCTTACTTAGAGATCGGGCACACTTTCAAAATGGCAGCCTGATCTGAGCTCAGCTCCCCAGTGCTAAGTGTGGGCCAAACCAGTGGGAAATTCGCCAGGGCCCAAAAAAGTGATTAAATGTCATTGCATAGCGGTGGGAAACTCGCCGGCTAAGCCGGCGGAAAACTCCCTGAAAAACCGGCCACAAATTAATTTAGGAATCTTTTAGGAGAATCGCACCCTTGGTTTTATAATGCTCTTGTGATAGTGCTTTGTTATAGAGATATGGAGAGGCAAGGCCACAGTGGGGTATGGAGAAAAATAATGAGAATATTGAAATTGAGACAGCTTGGACCGGGAGCCAAAATGTAGGCCAATAAATAGATGCTGACGGGCGAACGGGACTTAGTGCGAGTTAGGACACGAGGAGCAGATATTCTTTTAAGCTCCAATTTAGAGGGTGAATGATGGCAGTTGGGTAGAAAAGAAACAAAAGAAAAACAGTTCAAAGACAAATGAAAAATGCAGAAGGATTGACAGGAGAAGTAAATGATTTATAAATTTCGGAAGCTAATTACATTCCTGTTTGTTCAAGTGAGAACAAGTGAAGGAAAATACAGAAATAGTTTAATTGTTTTCTTTAATGTATTCAGTCAGAATGAAAATAAGATAATAAATATACCCAAAAGCTTTGGCATGATTTGCCTTCATGGATTGGGGGAATAATTGGATAAAAACAGTGAAACATTATTTCAATATTTTACAACAGAAATAGGGCATTGAGTATGAAGTGGATTGGAAGGCCTGGGTCATTGAAGGTGATCTACAAATAAGTACTTCTTCTTCAATCCGAGAACACAATGTCACTGCCTGGTATCGTGTCCTACAGAAATGCGGCTGTCAGTCCCATCAATATCAAACAAAGCACATGACAGAATGCAAACAAATTGTGTCAATGTGACAGCGACGTACAATCATCAAACTGTTAATCGTCATGCAAACACCCTGTCAAGCCATCAACTAATCATTTCAGAAATTTTGACAAATAATGAGGGGATAATTAACTCCAAATATTGAGGGGAGCACGGTAGCATGGTGGTTAGCATAAATGCTTCACAGCTCCAGGGTCCCAGGTTCGATTCCCAGCTGGGTCACTGTCTGTGTGGAGTCTGCACGTCCTCCCCGTGTGTGCGTGGGTTTCCTCCGGGTGCTCCGGTTTCCTCCCACAGTCCAAAGATGTGCGGGTTAGGTGGATTGGCCATGCTAAATTGCCCGTAGTGTTCTAAAAGTAAGGTTAAGGGTTACGGGGATAGGGTATAGGGTTTGAGTAGGGAGATCATTGCTCGGCACAACATCGAGGGCTGAAGGGCCTGTTCTGTGCTGTACTGTTCTATGTTCTATGTTCTAATGTGAAACAATAAAATGAAAGAAAGAGGCAGAGAATCCTGAATTTCCGGGACACTGCACACATACAGATTCCATAAGGGGCAAGTAAATTAAATGAATAATCAAAGGTTAGGGAATCCAGGGTTATAGTCACGAGTAACTGAATGAACAATCAGCTAGGGACATACTCCAAAATTCCATTTCTGTCAGTGAAATTGTCCCAGTTTCAACTGTTACAGATTAAGATGGTTTATTCCAAATGTAAAGAGTGGTGCCAAAATCTTCCAACGGGTTGTTACAATTTCAGGGAAAATCATGCTCAATGAGATTACCCCATACAATCCCATATTTGGGCAAAAGTAAGAAGCATGGAAGGCAGACAGTCGCGTCCTGGGGCAGTTCCACATCCCCGGCCTCTAAAAGGACCAACCCAGGATGGCCGGTTGGCTCTATGAGGAAAAGGGGTACCGGTGAGACCTGGCTAATGACGCCAGTACGGAGGCCGGAGACCAATTGTGGAGGCCCGATACAATGAGGCCCATGTGCCCATGTGGTCACCCTGTCTGTCATTGAGCGGTGCATCGGACTGCTCAAAATACGGTTCTGATACCTTGACCACTCTGGTTGTGCACTTCAGAGGGTCTCTTGCTTTGTGGTGGTCTGCTCTACCCTCCACAACCTGGCACAACAGCAGAGCGACATGCTGGAGGTGAAGGGGGAGGAACATATAGCCACTGAGGAGGAGGGGGACGAGGAAGAGGCCCAAGACCAGAAGGGGCTGGAGGACGATCCAGGGAGGAACTGGAGGACCAGCCTGAGGCTAGAGGACAAGTGGCAAGGGGCAGCAAGACTGGAGGGCCTGGGAACCCCTCATCTTTGCCCGTTTCACAAAGGACATGGACTAGCCTGTCATTGCACCCCCCCCCCCTTCCCCCTCCCCCACCTCTCATTCCTCTGCATCCCCTCTTAAGCCCCCTCCCCAATCTATTTCTCACCCTCCCAGGGTGTGTGTTACATTAATCCAAGGGCTGGGACTGTGTCAGCACTGTCAGCAGGTCACTGTCGAGGGCAGGGATGTGATGGTAATCTGCAGAGAGCTTAGCGCTGGTGCTCCTCAATCTATGCCATTGTGTGACCCTTGCCTGTCTGCTGAGGGCTCGCTCATAACCTGCTCACGGTGTACCGGGGGGTAGGGGGTTGGGGTCCAGGACCACCAATCCTCAGTGCCCTCTCAGTGATTCTCAAAATGTTGGGCGGTCATCCTCTGGCTGCTCTGTGGCCAGAGCGCCCTGGCACACTTGGTAGCACATGCATAGCCTGCCACCCAGTTCCAGGTGCAGACTGGGAGACGTGGCATCGGCGAGGGGTTGAACGCAGGGAAGCTGCTGGCCACCATATTCCTGGGGTTCACCTCAGGGTGGAAGGTGAGCTGGTGAGCTGGATCGAACCCCGGCTGCCCCTGCATCATTGGGCTCTGCCAGCCCTGGCGGCTCTCCAATATCTGCAGCACAGTGTCGATGCCCTCGGCGGTGCTCCTTAGTGATTGGGGGATGGTCTGAAGTGCCAGGCAATGCCCAGCTGTGACTGGGGCAAGCTCCGCTGTGCCTCAGCTATACCCACCTGAGTCTGGAACATGCTACGTAGTGCCTCATCAAGTCTGCCTGGTACTGGGTCACGTCCCCCAAAGAGTCGGACATTCTGTCGAGGTCCTCAGCCATGGCCGTCACCCCCTGAGCCACGCCTTGGACTCTTTCACTCATGCTGCCAACATTGTGCACCAGGCTCTCCATGTGGTCGCCACCCTAGCAGTGATGGTCTCGGTGCCACGCATTGCCGGCGCCATCTCCTGTACCCATAGCCTCTGGGACTCCTCCAATCAGCTATGGACCTGCGGGTGGGTTGCTGAAACTACTCTCTGAATATTACAGCCACACTCCATCGTCATTCACATCAGCTCCGGGGAAACCTATTCCGGGGGTCAGCATCAGACTGGGACCTAGCTGGGTCCTGGGATCCAGCAGACCTCCGACTGCTGTCTCGCCTGGGCATTCCTTCCTCCACCTGATGTGCATCAGCAGATATATGATGCTCACCAGATTGTGCCCCAGATGCCTGACTGCTATCATTGCCCACAAATGTGCGTGTGTCTGCGCTGATGGTGAGTGGGCAGCAGGGTAGCATGGTGGTTAGCATAAATGCTTCACAGCTCCAGGGTCCCAGGTTCGATTCCCGGCTGGGTCACTGTCTGTGTGGAGTTTGCACGTCCTCCCCCTGTTTAGGTGGATTGGCCATGCTAAATTGCCCGTAGTGTCCTAATAAAAGTAGGGTTAAGGGGGAGGTTGTTGGGTTACGGGTATAGGGTGGATACGTGGGTTTGAGTAGGGTGATCATGGCTCGGCACAACATTGAGGGCCGAAGGGCCTGTTCTGTGCTGTACTGTTCTATGTAAAGTCTATGTGTGCGTGGGTTTCCTCCGGGTGCTCCGGTTTCCTCCCACAGTCCAAAGATGTGCGGGTTAGGTGGATTGGCCATGCTAAATTGCCCGTAGTATCCTAATAAAAGTAAGGTTAAGGGGGGGTTGTTGGGTTACGGGTATAGGGTGGATACGTGGGTTTGAGTAGGGTGATCATGGCTCGGCACAACATTGAGGGCCGAAGGGCCTGTTCTGTGCTGTACTGTTCTATGTTCTATGTTCTATGGGTGACAGCTGTGACACAATGATGGTAGAATCCTCGGAGTCTGCTCTGAGGTGCTCTTATGGGAGGCATTGGGGGGGGGCATCCCAGATGTGCCGACGCAGTCAGCTGGAGGTCCTACAGGAGAATGGGCATGTGGTCAGTGGGAGGGATGGCCCACTCTGTATGGCATTAACAACTCAATAATAATAATAATTTATTGTCACGAGTAGGCTTCAATTAAGTTACTGTGAAAAGCCCCTAGTTGCAACATTCCAGCGCCTGTCCGGGGATGTCGGTACCGGAATTGAACCCGCGCTGCTGGCCTTGTTCTGCATTACTCACGTTTGACAGTACATCTGGGAAGGGCCCAGTGGATCCTCACCTCTGCGCTGTGTGCTGACCTCCACGTTGATGACCGCTGTGTTCTCGGCCATCCCTGTAACCTTCAGGGACCGTTTGTCAAAGGTGCTGAGGATTCTGATGTCTGGCACCCCACACCCATATGGGCCCACTCCTGATGGTTGTGGAACAACTTCTCCCGCAGGGACAAAGAGGGGGCATCGTTAGCCATGGGGAAGGTGGGGAGGTGGGGGACGGGGCTTGGGATGGGGGCGTTCAGGAGTCATGCGTGAACCAGGGCACAGCACAGTGCTAGGCAGCGGCAATCCCAGATGCATTCCCATGAGGGGGGTTGGGGGAACTGGTGCCAACTCACCCATGTGGCCCGGTGTAAGTTGTTGACCTTCTTGTGGCACTGGGTGCCGGTCCTGCTGGTCACACTGCCCGAGCTGACAGTCGCTGCCACTTCCTCCCAGGTGGCACTGGCTGCCCTGTGGCAGACCCTCCAGGACCCTCAGGGGAACAGGACATCCATTCTGCCCTCTAACGCATCTTGGAATCTCCTCAGGTCTGCATCCCCGAATCGTGGGGCAGGTCGCCTCAGCGCCATGGCTGTGAGCTAAGTTGGGTTGGCTGTGCAAGAGCAATTTAAGTGCTGCTCTCCACTGTTAGCGGGGTGCTAGCGAGCGTGGTCCCGGCGAATCAGCTGGCAAACGATGACTTGTGGTGTGGAACCTTTGAGGCCTCCTTAAGTGGACCTATTAATGTTGGATTGTGATGATGGCCCCGCCTGGCCAAGCACAGAGAAGCTCACAACAGTTCTGGCGCGCGACCATACTTCAAAGCTTTTTCATTGACTTACACCCGTTGAATTTTTTCTGCAGTGGGGAAGTAAAGACGCCGACAAGACTGGCTCCTCGGAGATCACGCCATCCTTTTTAAAGTTAAATTGAAGGTCCCTCACACTTCCCCAACCTCAAATATTGCAGCCCCTGCAGAAATAGGCAACACTCCAAACCCTCGAGGGGAAATCTCTCCCCATCACTAAATGCCTGCATCATCACCTCCCCCCACTGCCCCACCGCAACACATACCACCAGGCTTGAGGATGACCCCACCCCACCCATCCTCATTGGCATTGGGGCATTGTTTCCCCCCACCCACCTCAAATGAGCATACCCCACTAGGGTGTCGCCGAGGGCCTCCCATTGCAGCCCCCCAACCCCCATCTCAGGCCTCTCTTCAGACCCCAACCCTTCATACTGTCCTTCAGGCCTCCTTTCTTCAGCACCCTCCACCCATTATGCACCCCCTTCATCCCCCTTTCTTGGCCATGGCTCCCCTCAGGCCCCACCCTATTGCATTGCCCCTTGGCACACTGGCACTGCCCATGGAACTCTGGCAGTGCCGACCTAGCACCCCAGTAGTGTGTCAGAGTGCACTGCCAGGGTGCTAGGATCCTATGTTGTTACTGCCCGAATTCCAGCCCTGTCCCCGACCACCCAGAGACTCCAATAGCCTCTGACCACCACCCCCCCCCCACCACCCCCCCCCCCCCCCCCCCCCCCCCGCCCCCCCGCCCCCCGCCCAGCATGGTCATCACGTCTGGCTTCTGTTTTTGGAAACTAGTACTGATTTGCGCCAGCCTCATGTTTTACCGCCAGTGGGGCCAGTGAGACTCTGACCTCGTCCAGGCTACACATATTTAAAATAGTTTAAAAATTCATTTCAATATGCTGATCTGGTCATCTGGATCACACCTAGCGATCCTAGAGGAGACTTTTAGATTTAGATCTAGATCTGATTTCCACAGTCTCCTGTGAGAATCCTTGGAGACATTGCTTTCGACCCTAAACATCCTTTCCCAGGTGTTCCTGTGAGCTCCAGCGAAGGTAATATTTCTCAGATCCTTGCACACAGGCCGGGCTGTCCATGCAGTGATAATTAAGTTCAGTGCTCTGAAACTATCCTGTTCTTTGCTTTTTTGTGCAAATCACAATGGAAATCAATTTACAACCAGTGACAGAATTCCTTCTAGACTCCCTTCCTGAACCATTGTCTACTTAAACGGACCTCTCCTCATCGCAGCAGCAGAACGTTCGGGAGACTCTAGCGGAAAACCAGTTTCTAATTCCTAGTCATCTTTCCCTTTAGTGTGGCCTGAGCCTGTGTGAACATGTACATTTTCTGCCTCAGGCTTCTCTTCTGGCTTTTCTACAAGGACATATGTGGGAATGCCCCTTGTGAATTCTATGATAACGGCTCTGACAAAAAGGGTGGAAAAGGAAAGGAATTTCCCACCTGAAACTGTTAAAAGGCCTTTAGCAGAATTCTTCATTAACAGCACAATTCAGAAGGTAATTTTCGAATTGCTTCGAAAGCTGATGGCTCAGAGTTTGTGGACAGTCAAGGTTTCCTGCTTCGCCAAGTCCTGCAGGTAATTTACTGTCTTTCTGTAGGCTTGAGGGCTGGTTAAAGCCACCTTTAGCCTTGTTATCCTGTCAGGTCCATACGAGCATTAATTCTGGGCTGGACCCTATTTGCCAGAATCCGACCAGTATTTCAAGTGTACTCCAGTATGGGTGTAATTCTGGCCTAGCTGGCTTAAACCCAAATTCCAAATCCTTGTACCAGAAAAGCATTGTTTGTATCCTCCAAGTTATCGGAATTTTGGTATCTGTATGTTTTAACTGCCACCTTTTTTTATAATGGTCAATGCCTTGTTGTCTGTCTTGTAACTGATCAATCCAAAAGTGATTTTTAAAGTAAGCCACCCTTCGTACATCCCTTGGGTGTTAACTTTGAAGTTCCACTGTGAAGCTTTAAACAGAAGGGAGATGAGTATAAATTTGTTTTACATAGAGTTGCTATAATGTGGAATGCGCTACCTGAAATGCTGGGGGAAGTAGGTTAAATATTAACTTTCAAAAGAGAATTGAATATGTATTAACAATTGCAGGGCTATGTGGAAAAGGTTGGGCTAACTGGAATAGCTCTTTCAAAGAGCCAGATGATGGGCTGAATGGCCTCCTCCTGTGCTGTATAATTGTAACTATGAGTGCCTTCATATGTATTAAACTTTATTACAAGTCTGTGAATATTAGAAATTAGAAATAGTAGGCTAAAACAGCGGAAGATTAATGTGTAATTTGTGTAAAGGCAAGTGTAAAAGCAATTGATGCCAAGTACTAAAGATTGCAGTCAGGCCGAATGAGTGGAGGTACTCTGGTGTACATTTTCACTCTGCAGGCAGCACATTACACAGTGCATGTCAAAATGAATTCACTACCTGGGGAAGGTGACTTCCTTTAACTGTGTGAAGATAAATATCACTCAAAGTTTCAAATATTCTCCCTCTCATTTTTTTTTTAAGTGGAGTGCAATGAGGTTCTAGGTATAAGGAAACAATCTGACCACTGACTCTTGCAGCATCTGCTCAGTTCTTTCATATATTTTCAACAATTCATCATTATGGGGCTGGTTTAGCTCACAAAGCTAAATCGCTGGCTTTTAAAGCAGACCAAGCAGGCCAGTAGCACGGTTCGATTCCCGTACCAGCCTCCCCGGACAGGCGCCGGAATGTGGCGACTAGGGGCTTTTCACAGTAACTTCATTGAAGCCTACTCGTGACAATAAGCGATTTTCATTTCATTTCATTTCATTATATAATTTAGCTGAGGTACTTGTACATTCGAACTTCACCAATGCTCTCAGTTTCATATGGCCTTTGCTGAGCTGTCTGAATGCTTCTCCAACACCAAGATGTGTGCCGGAAATGTCAGCATTAACATAAACCGAAGCAATCATGTTCAACTCCTGTGCATAAACTCAAACCACAGCCTCAATATCTACAAAACAATTGCTCTCAGACCAACTTAGAGTCATAGTCATAGAGTTGTAGAGCACAGAAAAAGGCCCTATCGCCCATCATTCCTGGGCCAGCCATCAAGCTCCTATCAAATTGCCTATCATTGTACCTCTTTGACAGCCATAAAATGAGTTCAACAGTGTTACGTTTTGACCCCATAACACTTTGCATCATATACAAGTTGTTGGAGATATGTGTGTTGTCTGAACCACTGACAGAAGTGTATGAATCACATTACCTCCAACCCAGTTTGAACCATACTAGTTTATTGTAATTTAGTGGTTCAACATGGTGTTTTCATTTAGGTGAGCGCTATAGTGTAAATGATTTGAGATTGTGGGTTGAATTCTCGTTTGATTGGTGGAATTAGCTCCAACAGGGTAAGTAGGTAGGTGAGCTGGAGTGATGAGAAGTATTTTGAGTTAGTGGGGCAAATGAAATGAGACAACAAAGTTATGGAGATGTGCATTTTTTTTAATGCAGACTTGTCATGTTAATTCTTCCTGTGCAAAGCTCTGCTGGTACTGATGACCAGTGACAAGCGGAAATTAAAGCTGAGGACACTGCTGCATATATTATATATGCTATTGCACTGCAGTATTGTGGTTATGTTACCAGACCTGTAGGGTGGGATTCTCTGAGCCCGCGCCGGATTGGAGAATCGCCGGGGACGCAGGAAACTCCCACCTCGCCGCTCTGATGCCTGCCTGTTGATTCTTCAGCGACTGGAGAATCGGCGCCAATCGTGCCCGCGCAGTCTCTGCGGAGCCGGTCGGGGGCCGCTGAATTAGGCCCCGCGGCGATTCTCCGCGGGCGACCGGCCGAACACCTGCCGAGTTCCTCGAGTCCCGCAGGCGTGGTTTCAACCTGGTACCACCCGACAGGAGGTCGGACCCGCAGCTGCGGTGGACTGGTGTGGGGGGGGGGGGGGGGGTGTGGGAGGATCTGACTCGGAGGGGGGGGCATCCACGGGGTGCAAGCCTGCGGTCGGGGGCTTCCATTGGGCGGGCGGCCAAGATCTGAAAGGGGACCACCTCCTTCCACGTGGCCCATTGTTAGGTCCCCAACATGTTGCTCCACGCCGGCGCAGTGACGGCCACCACACGCATGTGCTGGCGCCGAGATGGCCGTCGCGCACATGCGCGGACCCTTGCTGGCCGTGCAGGGCCGTCTTTCGGTGCCGGGCAAGCGCACAGCACTCCGGCGCCATGTAGCCCCCTTACAGCAGTGAATTGCTGGGCCAGGAGGCCCATCGATGCTGGTGTACAACACTCCAGTGTTTACGCCGGCGTCAACACTTGGCCGGGATTTTGGAGAATCCCGGCCATAATCTCTGGGATTAATAATCTGGAGACTGTGAATTCAAATCCTATCATGGTGCTTTGAAAAATGTGAAGCCGGGTTCTCTAATAACATAATAATAATAATAATAATCTTCACATTAACATTGCAATGAAGTTACTGTGAAAATCCCCCAGTTGCCACACTCCGGCGCCTGCTCGGGTACGCTGAGGGAGAATTCAGAATGTCCAATTCACCTAACAAGCATGTCTTTCGGGACTTGTGGGAGGAAACCGGAACACCCGGAAGAAACCCACACAGACACGGGGAGAATGTGCAGACTCCACACAGACAGTGGCCCAAGCCAGGAATCAAACCCAGGTCCCTGGCGCTGTGAAGCAACAGTGCTAACCACTGTGCTCAATGCTGCCCTCACGAGACCCCTGGGAGCACCTTATTTGATCTCACCATTAGTCTAGTGGAATATGAGATCCCTCACTAGTGGCTGGAGGCCCACCTAACTGGGGCTCATAAATCTACCTAACAAAAGCCGGCCCGGACTGGGATTGGTGTGATCGGTAGTCTTGGTTGGGACCTTGGAACTGGTAAACTGCGTTGCGGCCTTTAAATTGTGTTGATTTATTAAATACCATTTAACTTACCTTCTCAGGTATCCTGAGCTTCAATAGGTTCAAAATTTCTGGTTTAATAAACTGTTGGCTTGTCATAAAAAATCAACTTGTTAATTAATGTTCTCCTACTAATTAGCGAGTTCATTTTCAAAATTCCATAGGTTCTGGATAGGTCCCAGCTTATTAAAAAATCGGAAATGTAATGCCTCTAATCATGAAGGAGGGAGGCAGGAAACGGGACACAATAGGTCAGTTAACTATCTTTCGTTGGAACATGTTTGAATCTATTTATCAGAAAGTAATAGAAGGACATTTGCAAAATCAAAATACCATCAGGCAGAGCCAACATGGGAAACTTGTGATTCATTAGAGTTTGTTGAAGAAGGAACAAGTGGGTAAAGGGGAACCATTGGATGTAATGTATTTAGATTTTCAAAGGGTATTCAATAATATGCCACATAGAATCCCTGCAGCTCAGAAGGAGGCCATTCGGGCCACCAAGTCTGCACTAGCCAGCTGAAAGAGCACCCTACCTAGGCCCACTACCCTGCCCTATCCCTGTAACCCATAAACCCACCTAATCTTGGACACTAAGGGACAATTTAGAATGACCAATCCACCTAATCTGCACATAAAAGGCGACTGCGCAAGAGTTCATGGGGTTGAGGGTGATATGTTAGTATGGATAGATGATTGGTGAACTAACGAGAAGCTGTTTGATCAGGGTTGGTTCTCAACTATTTATAAGCTGTATTAATGGCTGAGATGAAAGGACAAAATGTATTAAAGCAAAATTTGCTGTGGTACAAAAAATAAGTTGTGAAGATAGCAGAAAGTGAGTACAAATGGATATAGATAGGTTAAATGAGTGGGCAAAGAGATGGCAGATGGAGTATAATGTGGGGAAAATGGGGAAAACTTTGGTAGGAAATGGCAGAAAAATTTAAATGGGGAGAGACTACAGAATGCCATAGTACAGAGGGATCTGGGTGTGGCCAAATATATAAATAACAAAGTTATCATGTGCGAACAGCAAGTAATTTGGAAGGCAAATGCATGTTGTTCTTCATTACTAGGAGGTTATAGGGTATGAATGATTCATTGAATGATAGGGTTATCTTATGAGGAAAAGTTCAGCAGGTTGGGCCGATAGAGTTCAGAAGAATGAGAGGTGATTTAAATTTAAATATATAAGAATCTGTAAGGGTTTTACAGGTAGATGTTGAGAGGACGTTTCCCCTCATGTGGGAGTCAGAACTAGGGGGCACAGTTTCACTACAAGGGGCCTTGCACAGAGATGAGGAAGAATTTCCTCCCTCCTGAGCGTCATTAATTTTGGAATTCTCTACTCAAAAATGCAGTGGATACTGAATCATCAAGTATATTCAAGGCTGAGGCAAGCAGTTTTTTGATTTACTCGGGAGTCCAGGGTTAGGAGGGTAGGAGGGTGGGGGCAGGGTGGTGTCTTGTTATGCTCTTGGCGTAGCATAAGCTGCTTCCTTGATATGCACTCTGACAAAGGAAGATTCGTTCGTGGAGATAACTTTAACACGTTTATTGAACTATTTACAACTCTCCTACTTGGATTCGACTCTACTGTTAATCCTTCTATAGCTACTGAGGCTGATGAACCAGTCTGCTACAATCCACGTGGTGGGTGTGATGTTGAATCAACCCTGTGTCTGACCTCATTGAGTGTCTCCACTGGAAAGAGGAAGATCATGTGTGCTGTGTCCTTTATATATGGGTTGGTGTAATGCCCTCCTGTGGTCGTGTCACCTCTGTGTGTATCGTGAATGCCCATTGTTCGTGTCCTATCTTACTGACCTATTAGTTGAGTGTCTGTGTGTCATGTCTCTGGTACTCCCTCTAGTGTCTAGCTAGTCTACGTGTACTTACATTAGCCCCTTGTGTATCTACAGTGATGCATATCACCACAGGTGGTGCACAAGCAGGAAATTTAAGTTGAGGTAATGGTGTTATTAATATAGGGCAGCACGATGGCACAGTTGTTAGCACTGCTGTCTCACAGCGCCAAGGACCCAGGTTCAATTCCGGCCTTGGGTGACTGTCTCTGTGGAGTTTGCACATTCTCCCCGTGCCTGTGTGGGTTTCCTCCGCGTGCTCTGGTTTCCTCCCGCAGTTCAAAGATGTGCAGGTTAGATGAATTGGCCATGCTAAATTGCCCCTAGTGTCCAAAGGTTAGGTGGGGTGACAGTATTAGGGTCGGGGAGTGGGCCAAGGAAGCATGCGCCTTCGGAGGGTTGGTGTAGAATCAATGGGCTGAATGGGTTCCTTCCACACTGTAGGAATTCTATTAATGGTGTAGGAAGCTCAAGGGACCAAATGGCCAACTAAGGAAACCTGCTATCCTTACTGGTTTTCCCTATGTGTAATGTAGCAGTTCAAGAGGAAGGTCACCTTCTGAGAGCAACAAGAGATGAGCAGATAAATGCCAGCCTTGCCACCAATGCCCACCTTCAAGGACAGTAAGAAGTCTTACAACACCAGGTTAAAGTCCAACATGTTTGTTTCAAACACTAGCTTTTGGAGCACTACTCCTTCCTCAGGTTCCACAGATAACCTCACAATGCTCCACTTCTCCAGCTTCCACCCTAAACACATTAAAGAAGCCATCCCCTATGGACAAGCCCTCTGTATACACAGGATCTGCTCAGACGAGGAGGAGCATAACAGACATCTATAGATGCTGAAAGATGCCCTCGTACGAACGGGATATGGCGCTCGACTCATCGATTGACAGTTTCAATGCGCCACAGCAAAAAACCGCACCGACCTCCTCAGAAGACAAACACGGGACACAACCGACAGAGTACCCTTCGTCATCCAGTACTTTCCCGGAGCGGAGAAACTACGACATCTTCTTCGCAGCCTTCAACACATTGTCGATGAAGATGAGCATCTTGCCAAGGTCATCCCCACACCTCCACTACTTGCCTTCAAACAACCCCGCAGCCTCAAACAAACCATTGTTTGCAGCAAACTACCCAGCCTTCAGAACAATGACCACGACACCACACAACCCTGCCATGGCAATCTCTGCAAGATGTGCCAGATAATCGACATGGATACCACCATTACACGTGAGAACACCACCCACCAGGTACGTGGTACATACTCGTGCGACTCGGCCAACGTTGTCTACCTCATACGCTGCAGGAAAGGATGTCCCGAAGCGTGGTACATTGGCGAGACTATGCAGACGCTGCGACAATGAATGAACGGGCATCGCGCGACAATCACCAGGCAGGAATGTTCCCTTCTAGTCGGAGAACATTTCAGCAGTCAAGGGCATTCAGCCTCTGATCTCCGGGTAAGCGTTCTGCAAGGCGGCCTTCAGGATGCGCGACAACGCAGAATTGCCGAGCAGAAACTTATAGCCAAGTTCCGCACACATGAGTACGGCCTCAACTGGGACCTGGGATTCATGTCGCATTACATTCATCCCCCAGCATCTGGCCTGGGCTTGCAAAATCAAACCAACTGTCCTGGCTTGAGACAATTCACACCTCTTTAACTGGGGTTACCCCTATCTCTGGATCTGTAAAGATTCAATTACCTGCAAATGCTCGCATTCTAAGCATTGTCTGGCATCTTTGAATTTGTCTATATATATGTTTCTGGAACATACCTCTTCATTCACCTGAGGAAGGAGCAGTGATTCGAAAGCTAGTGTTCAAAATAAACCTGTTGGACTTTAACCCGGTGTTGTAAGACGTCTTACTGTTTCTGAGATAGATCATCACACAGCTTGGGCTCAATTACGGGATCAAATCTGGAATATTCCTGATCTATGTGACCAGTGTACTTTCCAACTGAACGATCGTAGATGTTTTTTTAAAACAGAATTTACAGTGCAGAAGGAGGCCATTCGGCCCATCGAATCTGCACCGGCCCTTGGAAAGAGCACCCTACCCAAGTCCGTGCCTCCACCCTCTCCCCATAAACCCAGTAACCCCGCTTAACCTTTTGAACATTAAGGGGCAATTTAGCATGCCAATCCGCCTAACCTGCACATCTTCGGATTGTGGGAGGAAACCGGAGCACCCGCAGACACGGAGAGAATATTTAAGTGAAGATAACTGCTCACTTATATGCAAATCTGGATCCCACCCAGTGAGGGCGAGACCTGATCATGAGGTCTCGTTAGATATCATGAGGCGTCCCAAGAATTGTGGGCGAGATTCTCCGGACTCACGACGGGTCGGAGAATAGCGGGCGTCGGAAATTTTTACGGCGACGCTGTTCCGACGCCCTCCCGCTATTCTCCGAACCCCGCAAATTGTCGGAGTCGCGATTCCCGACAAACACCTCCTTCCCGCCCCTGACACGACCAGAATCGCCACTGAGAGCCCCCCCGCTATTCACCGGCCCGGATGGGCCGAAGTCCCGACGTCATGGCGCCCTGTTTGGACGTCGTGAAACACACCTGCTTTTTAAATTCGTCAACCAGTCGGCCTGGCTGACGACAGCTTGGAGGAGGTCAGGGCACCACTCTGCGCACCGCTCAGCGCACCGTTCAGCGCACCGCTCGAGTCTGGCCACAACGGGGAAGGCATCCCTGGGAACGGGAGGGGGTCCAGAGCGGGGGCAGTGGGGGGGAGACGGGGGAGGCAGTGGGGGAGACGGAGGGGGCAGTGGGGGAGACGGAGGGGGCAGTGGGGGAGACGGAGGGGGCAGTGGGGGAGATGGAGGTGGCAGTGGGGGAGACGGAGGGGGCAGTGGGGGAGACGGAGGGGGCAGTGGGGGAGACGGAGGGGGCAGTGGGGGAAGACGGGGGAGGCAGTGGGGGAGACGGGGGTGGCAGTGGGGGAGACGGAGGGGGCAGTGGGGGAGACGGAGGTGGCAGTGGGGGAGACGGAGGTGGCAGTGGGGGAGACGGAGGGGGCAGTGGGGGAGACGGAGGTGGCAGTGGGGGAGACGGAGGTGGCAGTGGGGGAGACGGAGGGGGCAGTGGGGGGCGACGGAGGGGGGGGGTTAGGTAGAGAGTGAGCCGTCCAACCCCGTAACAAAATGTCTGCCACCATGCCATGGTGTGCAGGTGACGAGGACACGGCCGCTGGTTCCCCTGTGGCTTCCGGCCACAGGCCATTGACGCACCCGTGAGGAGGCCATAGTTTACTGGCCGTTGGATGCAGAAAGTGACCAGGGGTTAGGCTGACCGCGTGTCAGCAGCGCGACCAGGCCACCGGGACACACTGGTATCCCATGGCTGGCGGCTGCCGAGGTGTCGACTAACGTCCGTCTAACATGTCCCGTTTCTCTGCCCCCCACCACCCTTCTGTAGGTTAGCACGATGCATGGGAACAGAACGGCTATGTTCTGCGCAGTGGTTGGGGCAGCTCTACTGGATTTGGAGATGCAGCAGCATCCACACCCACAACCCGCAGTGGCTGCAGGGCCAGCTGCAGCAGCAGAGGGAAGGGCCGAGGAGTTGCCAGTCGTCGAGCAGCATGGGGGGGGGGGGGAGGAGGAGGAGGAGGAGGAGGAGGAAGAGGAAGAGGAGAGAGTGAGGGTGCAGCCACGGCGTCAGAGGCGACGACCAAAGCCGAGGGTGTACCGTGTCCGGGTCTCTTTCCTAACAATGCCGGACATCACCTGCAGGAGAAGACTCCGGCTGAGTAGGCAGACGGTGATACATATCTGCGAACTCCTGTCGCACCTCGCCCCACGTGGAACGGGGGGAGGACACGCGATCCCGGTAGCCATCAAGGTGACGGTCGCTCTGAACTTCTATGCTACCGGCTCCTTCCAGTCTCCGAGCGGGGACGTCTCTGGGATCTCCCAGTCATCGGTGCACAGGTGCATCCGGGATGTGACCGACGCCCTCTATGCCATCGCCGATCGCTACATCACCTTTCCCGAGGACCGAGCAAGTCAAGACTCACGAGTCCGTGGATTTGCCAGTGTGGCCGGGATACCGAGGGTTCAGGGGTCAATCGACTGTGTTCACGTCCCCATGCGCCCGCCTGCTGTGGACAGGGACGTGTTCACAAACAGGAGGGGGACATACTCCATTAATGTCCAGGTGGTATGCGACCCCCACATGAGGTTCATGAACGTCTGTGCAAGGTTCCCAGGGAGTGTGCATGACTCCTACATACTAGCGCAGTCGTTCATCCCTGCGATGTTTGAGGGACGTCCCCCCCGGCTGAGGGGCTGGTTGCTAGGTGACAGGGGTTATCCGCTGAGGTCTTGGCTGATGACGCCTATACGGAGGCCTCAGACCAATGCGGAAACACGATACAACGAGGCCCATGCAGCAACCAGGGGTGTGGTGGATCGCTGCCTTGGCCTCCTGAAGATGAGATTCAGGTGCCTGGACCGCTCCGGAGGGGCCCTCCAGTACCAGGCCGACAGGGTCGCTCGCATTGTTGTGGTCTGCTGTGCGCTGCACAACATCGCGATGCAGAGGGGAGATGACCTGTTGCAGGAGGCGGAGGGAGAAGCTAGTGGCAGTGGTGCCAGCAAGGAGGAAGAGGAGGAGGAGAAGGAGGAGGAGGAGGAGGACGCTGGCGGAGTGGCGGGCGCAGCACGCAGACACGACCGGACCGGACCAGAGGCGGCACGACGGACCCGGCAAGGACGGCGGGCACGCGACGCCCTAGCACGGTTCACGCATCGCATGTGACGTCCCCGATGAACACCAAACCACCACCTGCATCGCTAGTCATGCAGAGGGTCACCACACAACTGCCACCACCACAACCCCCCCCCCCCCCCCTCAGTGTACACTGCTCCACTTCGATATGACGCTTATCACTGGGTCCAGACCGAATGGCACAACATTGATGGCTGTGTCAGCGGGTGTGATCAGTGCCATGTGGAATGATGACAGCCCGCTCTGCGAAGAGCTGTGAGCTCAGAATCGTTAGAGAGAGTCTGACCCATGGCAATAGCTGAACCATCCACCTTGGTGGCCGCTGAGTTCGTCACTGACACTCCATCACGTGCCCGCGTGGGCTAGCTGTGGGACGGGGGTAGGGGCAGGGACTGCACACCCGGCACCGAGGTTTCACCACCCGTCACCCCCAGCGACACTCGGTCACCATCACGATTCCTGTGGCTGTGGAACAATCACACGGTATTACAAGTAAGGTGGAACAGTGCATTTAATATTAACAATTATTTACAGGTGCCCTAGCCCCTACAACTAAACTGTGCCCTTCACCCGTGCCAACTTACTCAGTGTCTATCTTAGTTGCCTTACGGGCCCTACCACTACGTCTAAGTGAATCCCCAGATGATACAGCAGGAGTGGAGGAGGATTGCTGCGAATCGCCCCCCTCGACTCGTTTCTCCTTGGCCAAGCGTTTCCTGGGGCGACCCGGCCTTGATGGGCCAGGCTGCTCTGCGGGCGTCTCGGGTGACATTGTGCCACCCTGCTCTGCCTGCTGCCCACCCGATGCACCAGGGATGGGACGGGGGGAGGCCGAGAATTCCGGGACGTCCCGTGATGGAGTTAATGGGACGGGCCCCGAAACCTCCTCCTCCCTCGGGGAGCCCGGTGGCCCCCGGGCCTCACTTTGGGACAGAGGTGCGAGCGGGGAGGTTCCCCGTCGCACCACCGACACCTGGCGCTGCCAGTCCTGGAGGCCTGCAACGGTATCCACCAGGATCCGAAGGTTTGCAGAGACGGAGTCCAGGGAGTTAGACATTCCCGCCAGGGACTGTGCGATCTCAACCTGAGTGTGCACGACGCCATCCAGCACATGTGTCAGGCGGTTGATGCTCTCGGCGACTGACTGCTGCGACTGGCCAATGACCTGCTGAGACTCGGCCATGGCCCGCAGGGCGCCGGCAATGTCGGTTTGGCTCTGGCACATTGCTGCCTGTGAGAGGGCAACCCTGTCCAGGGCCGAGGATGACGCGTGCACATTAACCCCAACGTCTTGCATAACCTGACCCATTGCCTCCACCGCGGATGCCACCCGTGCGGTGTCGGACTGGGTCTCTGCCATGAGCGGCACCACTCCCTGCTCTTGGACGCGGTTCGACTCCTCTAACAGCGTCTGCAGAGTCTGGAAGGAAGCCCTCATCCCGTCATTGTTTCCCTGGGTTTCCTGGGCATCGGCTGTGCGGGTGGGTTGAGAAACTCCAGGAACTCCGAAAACGTCTGGGAGCCAGCTGCATCCTGGGCCTGGTCTGGCCTCCGCGAGTCCGGGCCCTCTGTTGCTCCGACCTCCACCTGCTGTACCTGCTCATCTGTGATGTGCCAACCAGACTGTGCCCCAGGAGACTCATCACTAAATAGGCCCGCCGGGGTGTGTATCTCTGGGATGATGGATGTGGTGGGAGAAAGCAGTGCCGCAAGCCCGACGCTCTCAATGGTTAGGTCCTCGTCCATGGTGTGGGGCTGCTCAGCGACAGGAGGGTTGTCCCTGGCCATTTCTGGTGGTGGTGGTGGACTTCGAACCCTCTGTGCGTCCTGGTCCGCAGATTGGGTTGGGGCGGATAGGGCTGCCCGCTGATCGGGCACCCTCTGTTGTGAGGCCCCGGGTGAGGTGGCGGCAGATTCCTGTCTCCGTCTGCAGCCAGACGGCCCTGGTCGTTCGGCATCACGTCCTAGGGAAGAGAATGAGACGGGTTATTTCGATTTGCTCGGCAGGCCGCTGGACGGTCCCAGTGGGCAGGGTGTGTGAAGGGACAGAGGATGGGGAGGTGTCCCAGTGGGCAGGGTGTGTGAAGGGACAGAGGATGGGGAGGTGTCCCAGTGGGCAGGGTGTGTGAAGGGACAGAGGATGGGGAGGTGTCCCAGTGGGCAGGGTGTGTGAAGGGACAGAGGATGGGGGGGGGGGGGGGGGGGGTGTTTGTCAGGGAGGGTTGTCTCACTTTCTGCAGTTCCGCCAACCTCGCATTGCGCGATATCGCGGGTGGCAGACCCCCCAACAAGGTCCAGTGCCCTCTGTTCAAAGGTGCTGAGGGGGTGCATGTTGGGCGAACCCCCTCCAGTCTTGTGCCGCTCACGGTGGCTATGACCGGCCTTGGCCTGTTGGGGGAGGGAACATAGGTAGGTATCAGTTATCCGTTCTGATACTGGCACAGTTTGGGGGGGGCAAGTTGTCATCAGATGATTGCATCTCTCCTCGGGGCCAGAGCGCTGGGTCTGTGACAACTTTGTGAACCACCCTCAAATAACTCTGCCCCAATCCCTCTCCCCCCCCCCCCCCCCGGGCAGTTAAGGGGGAGGGATGGTTGTGACTAGGGGGCACCCTCATGGCACTTACCCTGGCAGACCTGGTGAGGTCGTGTAGCTTCTTTCGGCACTGCTCTGCTGAGCGAGGGGTCTGCCCCACAGCACTGACGGCAGCAGCCACGTCACGCCAGGCCTGGCGTACCGCGCTGGCAGGTTGGCGATGCCCTCTCCGCGGGCGGATGATGCCCCTCCTCTGCTCCACGGCATCGAGCAGCGCCTCGACGTCTGCATCAATAAAGCGAGGAGCAGCTCGCCTAGGCTCCGACACCCTGCCCGACAGATTCTGTGGTCGCCCGCGCCTTTTTACGGCGTCGGGCGGCGTCACATGGGCGGGTTCGTGTCGTCGTCGCGTTCCGTCGTCATCACGCACGTAATTGACGCGGCCGCGCTCCTAGCCCATTTCCAGGAAGTGAATCAGTCGGGAAATGAAGCCTTCGCGACCGTCGTAAAACGGTCCCGATTTTTACGACCGTTTGCCGACTTTCCGCGGGTGCGGAGAATTTCGCCCTGTGAATCTTGCGAGAGGTCCCTCTCCCCAATTTTCCTCGATCGCAATGAGGCAGCAATTTTTGTTTTGTGCCTCAGCTTGGCGTCCTGACCAAGACTGGCAAGTCACCATGTGCTCAATGCAAGGTATGAAGCCATACACTGTCACTCTGTGGCACAGTGTTGACTTGTCATCCTTCCAGTGCATGTTGTTTCACTTTGGCTAATCACTTTTCCCAAGTAAGAAATAAACTCGAACAAAGTAAGAGGAGAAATAAATCAATCAACTGTTGAAACCAAGACGGATAAATAAAGGAAGCACATAGAATCATAAATCCCTACAGTGCAGAAGGAGACCATTCAGCCCATCAATTCTGCACCGACCCTCTGAAAGAGCACCCTACGAAGCCCCCACCCCCGCCCTTTCCCCTTAACCACCCTTTAGGACACTAAGGGGCAATTTATCAAGGCAAATCCACTCAACCTGCACACCTTTGGACTGTGGGGGGAAACCAGAGCACCAGAAGAAACCCACCCAGACACGGGAAAATGTGCAAACTCCACACAGACAGTTACCCAAGGTCGGAATTGAATCCGGGTCCCTGCCACTGTGAGGCAGCAGTGCTAACCACTGTGCCACCGCCACATCAAGCAGTTTATTCATCCATTATGTTCTTGCTAACAGCAATCCTGAATTAACATTGACTGACTCCATCTGCACATTAAATTTTAGCAACTGGGCAGGTCATTTTCACCTTCGCTGCTTTGGCAATTAACTGGTGGAATGTGTCACCCATCCGTCATAGAACCCAAAATCAATGATAATTGGATAAGTTTTATAACAAGCACGAGACCAATTAGATCAGTTTACCATCCAAGCAGTGAAGGTTAAAATTACACCATTCTAGTGACCAATAGAGCGAGACAATTACTTACCTTTGATAGATAGATAGATAGATAGAATTTACAGTGCAGAAGGAGGCCATTCGGCCCATCGAGTCTGCACCGGCTCTTGGAAAGAGCACCCTACCCAAGGTCAATACCTCCACCCTATCCCCATAACCCAGTAACCCCACTCAACACTAAGGGCAATTTTTGACACTAAGGGCAATTTATCATGGCCAATCCACCTAACCTGCACATCTTTGGACTGTGGGAGGAAACCGGAGCACCCGGAGGAAACCCACGCACACACGGGGAGGATGTGCAGACTCCGCACAGACAGTGACCCAAGCCGGAATCGAACCTGGGACCAGGGACCATGGAGCTGTGAAGCAATTGTGCTATTCACACTCACACATGAAAGTCTATTATTCTAACCATATAAATTGTTGAGGTAAAAGCAACTTCTCACATCCTGCGTGGAGAGATGGTGATTATATCATTTGTAGAGAAACACTAATGGATAGCTGTGGGAAGTGATAATTCTGTTAACAACCAGGTCCAAACCATACGGGCAATACAACCGTTTCCAACTGGGTTGTATTACCCCAGCTGACTCCATAATTTATGAGAATGTTCAGCATTCATTTCTTTAATAACACATTTCTTTATAGTTTACTGGCGACATGCCATACAGGCGTCATCTTCATTATTTGCTCATAAAAGCTCTATGAAAACATGATAATCCAGAAGGGTTAGTTAAAGATGAAGCTTAAAATTAATTTTGCATCAGTGGCTATAGCATCCTTGCTACTTTGCCTGCAGTAATTATCTTTTCAATTAAAAAAAAAGAATGAGCTACAAAAACTAATTCTGATTTTCAATGAAATCAGTCACTCATGTTGCACAGATCTCCAACGCAAAGCCTCTCACAGTTTTAATAATTGATCAGACACAGAAAGTTTGCACTTTCCTGTTACTGTGAACCCCCAAGAATTTGTTGCCAAGCATCTGTGAGCTTCTTCCATGACAATGTGAAGCCCTGCTAATTGAGTATCTCCTGAAGCATGTAAATTATAATTGCTAAAATGAATACCTGCCCACAGGAAACGTACCGACAGAAATCGACTCCATTAATACATTCATGTAGAGCTTTCATTCAAATGGCAATGACAATCCGATTGCAAACATTGCCATGGAAAATAGAAGGGAAGTGCTTGAGATTATACTTCTATTGTTTTTATTTGCCCTCATTATGAGAGTGGTACATATTTTATAATTAAATTTCCACATCTCCAACATATACAGGATATGAGGAATGGTGAAAAGAGACAAGGGCCAGGATTTTCCAGCCCCGACTGCCACTGGGATTGTCCGGGCCCGCCAAAGGCCAATGGAATTTTGGCTGGTCCGTTGCATCCCTCGCAATGGGTCCAGCCCCGGCAGGGCCAGAAGATCCTTGGGCGGAATTCTCCGTCCCGCCGCACCAGTTTTCTGACGCAGCGGGTTCCGGCTGGTGGCGGGATTTTCCGACTTGCTAGCCAGACAATGAGGTTTCCCCGGGTGTGGGTAATCCCCAGGTGTGGGTGCGCTGCCGGCACAACGGAGAATCCTGACAGCGGAGAATCCAGCCCCTTGTTTTTTCTGCAGTACTCAAGCTCTGTGCTACCAAGAGGTATTCAAGAGGCAATTAGTTGTTTCTATTCAAGTAATCAATGTTCAGGGGTATGGGGAAAAGGCAAGGGAATGGCACTGAGTCATAATGCTCATTTGGAGAGCTGGTGCAGACGCAAAGAACAAAAAACATGTCAGCATTGGAACAGTCCCTTCAGCCCACCAAGCCTGCGCTTACCCAGACTCCTTATTTAGATCTACTACTTATTGCCCAAATGATCTGTATCCCTCAATTCCCTGCCTGTTCATGTATCTATCCAGATAAATCTTAAACGTTGCTATAGTGCCTGCCTCCATCACCTTCACTGGCTACGCGATCCAGGCACCCAACACCCTGCACATCTCCCCTAAACTTTCCCCCTCTTACCTTGAATCTGTGCCCCCTTGTAATTGATTCTTCCACCCTGGGAAAAGCTTCTGACCTTTCACCCTGTCTACCTCTCGTAATTTTGTAGACCTCAATCAGGTCTCCTCTCAGCCTCCATCTTTCTAACAAATATAATCCACATTTATTCAACTTCTCCTCTTTGCTAACATCCTCCAGACCAGGCAACAACCTGGTATACCTTATTTGCACTCTCTCCAAAGCATCCACATCCTTCTGGTAGTGTGTTGACCAGAACTGCACACAATATTCCAAATGTGGCCCAACTAAAGTTTTATACAACTGTAACATGACCTGCCAACTCTTGTACTCAATTCCCTGGCCGATGAAGGCAAGCATGCTGTATGTCTTCTTGGCCACCTTATCTACCTGCATTACCACTGTCATGTGTAGCCACCCGGGGTGGCCACGTCCCGATTCCAAAATGGATGCCCGCAAAGAATACAGGAAAAATTGGCCAGCCACAGGAAAAACAAGCAGGTGCAAGGTTTTCCTGTTTCCTGTGTATTAAGATTTGCAGAACCCAGACAGAACCGAAACCAATAGGCATCTACATACTAATGAGCGATCCCCAGGAACAATTAGAAACATTGAATCAATCGAGACCAAGACAGACTCCCCGGCGCCAGCAGGAGCTAGGACAAAGGCAGGCCAACGGCCCAATGATCAAGGATCACCTCCGGTATTGGAGAAATTGATTAGAACGATTGGGACATGGTCCAATTAATTGGGACCAAGTCCGGGGTCCACCCACAAGGGCGCAAAACTCCTGGGGACTATAAAGTAGAGTCCCCAAGTTCAGTTCGCTCTCTTGGCCTTGGCTCTCAGCGAGGAAAGACCTGCCTAGCAGCTGCATCAACCAAGAAAGTCAACGCACGCTACGAGATAGATGCTCCTAGCTACTATTCCATACCAGTTTGAAGCCAGCAGAATCAGAACCAGACAAAGGCCATTGTTCCTCTGACCTGGTGGGCCTTTTGAAAGCTAAGTATAGGCCTTTAGTAGCAGTGATACTTTAGTAAATAGAATTTGTGCATGAGTAGTGATTGACTGTGTATAATAAATGTGTATTGATTTGAAACTTACTAACTGGTGAATTGAGTTATTGATCAGCACTTGACTTTGAACCTCGTGGTTGTATCAGAAAGATACCTGGCAACTCTAGAGCAAAGGTTATTAAAACAGAGCAATTAAAGAGAAAGCACAACGAGCAACACATGGAACTATGGACCCGAATGCCCAAATCCCTCTGAATGTCAATGCTCCTAAGGGTTCTGCCATTTACTATATAGTTCACACCTGAATTTGATGTCACGTTTGTCCGGATTGAACTCCATCTGCCATTTCTATGCCCAACTCTCCAATCTATCTATATTCTGCTGTATTCTCTGATAGTCCCCTTCACTATCTGCAACTCTACCTTTCTCATCTGAATACTTGCTAATCAGATTATCTACATTTTCCTCCGGATCATTTATATATACTACAAACAAGTGGTCCAAGCACTGATCCTTGTGGAACACCACTAGTTACAGATCTCCATTCTGAAAAACTCCCTTCCACTGCTACTCTCTGTCTCCTGTCGCCAAGCCTGCCCATTATCCATCTAGCTAGCACACCCCAAATCCCATGTGACTTTACCTTTTGTACCAGTGTGCCATGAGAGGCCTTGTCAAATGCCTGACTAAATTCCATGTAGTCAACATCCACAGCCTTTCACTCATCAATTAATTTGGTTGCTCCTCAAAAAAACTCTATCAAGTTGGTAAGGCATGACCTTCCCGCACAAGTTCATGTTGCCTATCACTAACAAGTCCATTGGTTTCCAAATGTGAATAAATCCCGTCTCTCAGTATCTTCTCCAACAGCTTCCCCATCACTGACATCAGGCTCACCGACCTATAATTACCTGGATCATTCCTGCTGCCCTTCTTAAACAAAGGGATATCATTGGCTACTCTCCAGTCCTCTGGAACCTCGCCTGTGGTCAAAGATGATGCAAAGATATCTATTAAGGCCCCAGCTATTTCGTCTCTAGCCTCCCACAGTAACCTGGAATATATCCCATTCAGCCCAAGGGCCTTGTCTCCCTAAGGTATCTACATTTTCTCCAATGCTTCCTCTTTCATTATACTGACATGTCCTAGAATATTCATGCAGCCATCCCAAACTTCAACATCCGTCATGTCCGTCTCCTTGGCGAATATCGAAGTAAAATACTGATTAAGGATTTCACCCACTTCCTCTGACTCTAAGCATAACTTCCCTTCTTCCAAAAGGCCTCCTTCTGCACCTTAACTTCATTGCAGTGTTAATATAAGCCTACTTGCAACACTTTTAAAGATTATTATTGCAACAATTCTGTGATTCTTTGAACTGGCCTATCAGACCAAAAGCATCTAGAATTCAGCTTCATCTCAAATACAGTTGTGCGGGCTGTTGTCTGATGTTGTATTTGCCTGCATGCAATTGTAACGTAAAGCTGATTGGCAGAGCAAGGGTTAATGCAGCACTGGAGAGCACTATCCACGCTATGATATATAGAATCACCTGATAATACAGTCCGAGAACACTCTAGAACAGGGGTGGGCAAACTTTTCCGTGCAAGGGCCACATTCAGAAATTCACAATTTTAAAGGGCCGCATAATATATTAAGTAAAATAATTACTTCACCCGGTTATGATTCTGGGCGCCTCATATAGAACATAGAACAGTACAGCACAGAACAGGCCCTTCGGCCCTCGATGTTGTGCCGAGCAATGATCACCCTACTCAAGTCTACGTATCCACCCTATACCAGTAAGTAACCCAACAGCCACCCCCCCCCCCCCCTCATTAACCTTAAAAAAAAAATTTTTTTTTTTTTTTAAATAGATTTTGTTTTTTGTTCTTTTTGTTTTTTTATGACTTGGTGGGCCGCATAAAGACCTTTGGCGGGCCGCATGCAGCCCGTGGGCCGTAGTTTGCCCACCCCTGCTCTAGAAGGAACTTCATTCAGAAAGCAGCACTATGCATGGCAATACCTGGACAGTTAAAGATTAACAATAAATGGTTCATGTTTAAACATAGAAGTCATAAGATCTCATTGATCCATCAAATGAACCCATTGCACAGTATTTCTTTCCACAAAGCCTCAGAGCATTCAATCACCTGCTATTTGGGACAGACATGTGCACTAGTTTGTGCTTCCTTGTGCTTATGGCTGAGGTGTTTATTGGGGGTTGAGTACTGCGTGCGTTGTTTGGCATTTAGCGCTCATCATTATCAGACTGGTGATGGATGCTTTGGGCTGAATCGGATTACCAAATTAGAAAAGTATTTCTAACATTGTCATTCCTTACACTTTAAAAAAAAAATTACAGTACCCAATTCAATTTTTCCAATTAAGGGGCAATTTAACGTGGCCAATCCACCTACCCTGCACATCTTTGGGTTGTGCGGGTGAAACCCACCTAAGCACGGGGAGAATGTGCAAACTCGGGCAGTGACCCAGAATCGAACCTGGGACCTCGGCGCCATGAGGCAGCAATGCTAACCACTACCGTGCTGCCCTCTTTCCTCACCCTTAATGAATAGAGATAGACAGGTCAAGAACAAACAAACAAAACAAAGAAAAGTACAGCACAGCAACAGGCCTTTCGGCCCTCCGAGCCCGTGCCGACCATGCTGCCCGTCGAAACTAAAATCTTCTACACTTCCTGGGTCCGTATCACTCTATTCCCAAACTATTCATGTATTCGTCAAGATGCCCCTGAAATGTCTCTATCGTCCCTGCTTCCACCACCTCCTCCGGCAGTGAGTTCCAGGCACCCACTACCCTCTGTGTAAAAAACTTGCCTCATACATCTCCTCTAAACCTTGCCCCTTGCACCTTAAACCTATGCCCCCTAGTAATTGACCCCTCTACCCTTGGAAAAAACCTCTGACTATCCACTCTGTCTATGCCCCTCATAATTGTGTAGACCCCTACACAGGTCGCCCCTCAACCTCTGTCGTTCCAGTGAGAACAAACCAAGTTTATTCAACCGCTCCTCATAGCTAATGCCCTCCATACCAGGCACCATCCTGGTAAATCTCTTCTGCACCCTCTCTAAAGCCTCAACATCCTTCTGGTAGTGTGGCGACCAGAATTGAACACTATACTCCAGGTGTGACTTAACTCAGGTACTATACAGTTGCAACATGACTTGCCAATTCTTATGCTCAATGTCCCGGTCAATGAAGGCAAGCATGCCGTATGCCTTCTTGACTACCTTCTCCACCTGTGTTGCCCCTTTCAGTGACCTGTGGAATCTGTAAACCTAGATATCTCTGACTTTCAATACTCGAGGGTTGTACCATACACTGTATATTCCCTACCTGCATTAGACCTTCCAAAATGCATTACCTCACATTTTTCCGGATCAAACTCCATCTGCCATATCTACGCCCACATCTCCAAACGATCTAAATCCTGCTGTATCCTCTGACAGTCCTCATCGCTATCCGCAATTCCACCAACCTTTGTGTCGTCTGCAAACTTACTAATCAGACCAGTTACATTTTCCTCCAAATCATTTATTTATACTATGAACAGCAAAGGTCCCAGCACTGATCTCTGCGGAACACCACTAGTCACAGCCCTCCAATCAGAAAAGCACCCTTCCATTGCTACTCTCTGCCTTCTATGACCTAGCCAGTTCTCTATCCATCTTGCCAGCTCACCCCTGATCCCGTGTGACTTCACTTTTTGTACCAGTCTGCCATGAGGGATCTTGTCAAAGGCCTTACTGAAGTCCATATAGACAACATCCACTGCCCTACCTGCATCAATCATCTTTATGACCTCTTCAAAAAACTCTATCAAGTTAGTGAGACACGACCTCCCCTTCACAAAACCATGCTGCCTCTCGCTAGTACGTCCATTTCCTTCCAAATGGGAGTAGATACTGTCTCGAAGAATTCTCTCTAGTAATTTCCCTACCACTGCACAAGGCTCACCGGCCTGTAGTTCCCTGGATTATCCTTGCTACCCGTCTTAAACAATGGAACAACATTGGCTATTCTCCAATCCTCCGGGACATCACCTGCGGACAGTGAGGATCCAAAGATTTCTGTCAAGGCCTCAGCAATTTCCTCTCTCGCCTCCTTCAGTATTCTGGGGCAGATCCCATCAGGCCCTGGGGACTTATCTAACTTAATATTTTTCAAGACGCCCAACACCTCGTCTTTTATGATCTCAATGTGACCCAGGCTATCTACACACCCTTCCCCAGACTCAACATCCACCAATTCATTGTCTTTGGTGAATACTGATGCAAAGTATTCATTTAGTACCACGCCCATTTCCTCTGGCTCCACACATAGATTCCCTTGCCTATCCTTCAGTGGGCCAACCCTTTCCCTGGCTACCCTCTTGTTTTTATGTACGTGTAGAAAGCCTTGGGATTTTCCTTAACCCTATTTGCCAATGACTTTTCATGACCCCTTCTAGCCCTCCTGACTCCTCACTTAAGCTCCTTCCTACTTTCCTTATATTCCACACAGGCTTCGTCTGTTCCAAGCCTTCTAGCCCTGACAAATGCCTCCTTTTTCTTTTTGACGAGGCCTACAATATCTCTCATTATCCAAGGTTCCTGAAATTTGCCGTATTTATCCTTCTTCTGCACAGGAACATGCCAGTCCTGAATTCCTTTCAACTGACATTTGAGAGCCTCCCACATGTCAGATGTTGATTTACCATCAAACATCCGCCCCGAATCTAGGTTCTTCAGTTCCCGCCTAATATTGTTATAATTAGCCTTCCCCCAATTTAGCACATTCACCCTAGGACCACTCTTATCCTTGTCCACCAGCACTTTAAAACCTACTGAATTGTGGTCACTGTTCCCGAAATGCTCCCCTACTGAAACTTCTACCACCTGGCCGGGCTCATTCCCCAATACAAGGTCCAGTACAGCTTCTTCCATAGTTGGACAACATACATATTGTTTTAAGAAGCCCTCCTGGATGCTCCTTACAAACTCTGCCCTTTCTAAGCACCTAGCACTAAGTGAGTTCCAGCCAATATTGGGGAAATTGAAGTCTCCCATCACAACAACCCTGTTGTTTTTACTCATTTCCAGAATCTGTCTACCTATCTGCTCCTCTATCTCCCACTGGCTGTTGGGAGACCTGTAGTAAACCCCCAACATTGTGACTGCACCCTTCTTATTCCTGATCTCTACCCAAATAGCCTCTCTGCCCTCTGAGGTGTCCTCCCATAGTACAGCTGTGATATTTTCCCAACCAGTAGCGCAACTCTGCCACCCCTTTTACAACCCCTCTATCCTGCCTGAAACATCTAAATCCTGGAACGTTTAGTTGCCAATCCTGTCCTTCCCTCAACCAGGTCTCTGTAATGGCAACAACATCATAGTTCCAAGTACTAATCCAAGCTCTAAGTTTATCTGCCTTACCCGTAATACTTCTTCCATTAAAACATATGCACTTCAGGCCACCAGACCCGCTGTTTTCAGCAACATCTCCCTTTCTGCTCTTCCTCAGAGCCATACTGGCCCTATTCCCTAGTTCTCCCTCAATGATTTCACCTTCTGACCGATTGCTCCGGTACCCACCCCCCTGTCATAATAGTTTAAACCCCCCCCCCGTGTGACACTATTGTAATGGACAATTTTAATACTTAATATTGAATAACTGCTTAATAGTGTGATTACCTAAAAAGCTGCAGGCGTTTGTGTGTGTGCAAGGTTAGAGAGAGAGAGAGAGAGAAAAACTGATATCCCAGCTGTCTGAAGGTCGAGAAAGTAAAGTTAGGAGAAAAACAACTCCTTATATGGAATGCAGATTTACTTGTATCTTTTGAATGAATAAAGACTGTAGCTTGCTGCGCTCAGCGCACTTTCCTCTCTCTCCTGTAGAGAGATGAGGGTGTCCTCTGCAGAGCTAAGAAATAAACTAAACTTGCTCTTGTTCATGACTGATTGTTTCTGAGTTTTCCTTTTCCCACCACACTATCAAACCTTGCGGCCAGAATATTTATGCCTCTCCTGTTTAGATGCAACCCGTCCTTCTTATGCAGGTCACACCTGCCCCGGAAGAGCTCCCAGTGGTCCAGATAACGGAAACCCTCCCTCCTACACCAGCTGTTTAGTCACGTGTTTAGCTGCTCTATCTTCCTATTTCTAGCCTCACTGGCACTTGGCACAGGGAGTAATCCCAATATTACAACCCTAGAGGTCCTGTCTTTTAACTTTCCTCCTAGCTCCCTGAACTCCTGCTGCAGGACCTCATGCCCCTTTCTGCCTATGTGGTTAGTACCAATATGTACAACAACCTCTGCCTGTTTGCCCTCCCCCTTCAGGATGCCAGCTACCCGTTCTGAGACATCCTGGACCCTGGCAAGAGGGAGGCAACATACCATCCTGGGCCTCTCTCACGTCCACAGAAGCGCCTATTTGTGCCCCTGACTATAGAGTCCCCTATGACTATTGCTCTTCTGCGCTTTGACCCTCCCTGCTGAACATTAGAGCCAGCTGTGGTGCCACTGCTCTGGCTGCTGCTGTTTTCCCCTGATAGTCTACCCCCCCTTACAGTATCTAAAGGGATATACCTGTTCGAGAGGGGGGCAGCCGCAGGGGATTCCTGCACTGACTGCTTGCCCCTTCTGGTGGTCACCCATTTCTCTGCCTGCACCTTGGGTGTTACCACATTTATATAACTGCTATCTATGACGCTGTCCGCCACCTGCATGCTCCTAAGTGCACCCAACAGCTGCTCCAACCGAACCATGCGGTCTGTGAGGAGCTTCAGTTGGGTGCACTTTCTGCAGATGAAGCCATTCAGGATGCTGGACCTGCCACATCTCACAGTCAGAGCACTGCACCCCTCTAAATATTAATTAAGTAATTTAGTAATTATGTTCAATTAGTTTAACAATGCTTAATTTTTAAATTTAGTGTAGATTCCCAACCAGCCAATCAGGTCACAGCTTTACTGTGATGTCACTTCAGTCCCCCCCCCCCCCCCCCCCCACACACACACACACACACAATTTGAAAAGGTAATAAAGAAATTTTAAAAATAAAAATCACTTAACTTCCCAGGATGCTCTCTGGTTCTCTCCCTGCAGATTGTCAGTTACAGGCCAGAAGAAAGAGAACAAAACGGTAGGGAAAAAGCACCTTTTCCCACTCTGCACTGAATTACCTCACTGCACTAAATTGCCAAGTTCCAATTCCCACTCTGGATTTGTCTCACTCACTCTTGAGAGATTTGTTGTGCTACAAAGTTGGACAGGAGATCACACTTCTATTTCCTACTGGACTTTGCTTGATGAAATGTGGGGGTACATTTTGAGATCAGTTTTTGTCTTCAACACTCCCTGCGGAGGAGGTAACGTCAAAATGGTTCCAATTAAAGTACACTGAATTTTACAGCAAAGGAATGAGCTATTCAGTCCAGCAGCTCCAGGCCAGTGTTTTATCTTCCTTCACAAACTTATGTCACATGAGTTCTACATTCTCAGCACATCCATTAATTTCAGGTTTGAAGTTCCAATTGACCTCGACTCAATAGCTTTCCAGAATTTCCACTAGCTTTTGTATGAATAAATCTTCCTGGCATCATCCCTCAATGACCTAAGTTCTAGTTCTAAGGTCATACCCCCTTGACCTGGATCCCTTCACTTGAGGGGATAGTTGATCGCTACCACAATCAATTAATTGCCCATTTTATTCATGAAAATAGAATGGGAGACCTTACACTACAGGGGGCAGAATTTTCCGACTTTACGTTTGTATCATAGTTTGGTAGTTATTTTTCCACGTGTTCAGTTTGTTAATAAACTATCTTATTAGTCAAAGAACTAGCTGTTCTGTGTGCATCTTTACCACAACCACAACAGACGGCACTACAGGACTTTTATGCAGTTACTTAGTTTCTTTTTCCTCCAGGAAATGATAAATAGCCTGAATCTGTCACGTTTTGCTCAGCGTTAGTACTTTTAGGATCCATGTTGCACTTAATTTCATTTATAACTGATCTCTATTCCTAGTTTGGTACATTAATGCAAGTTGTACAGTTGACAAGACTGACCTGCTTTTCATAAATTAAAACCACAAGCAGATTGAGTGGATTTGATATAATTGATGGCAACGCTTGTTTGAGTCCTGCCAACTTGATTTAATCAGAGGGTTTTTTGGAGGGCATCACATCAAGGAGCATGGATTGAATTATGAGAAAATAGTTCAGATACTTAGAGAAATCTCTTTCTTCAAAAAGTACCAATATTTAGAACAATCTATGGTGGTGGTGGTGGGGTTAGCAAATAATGATAGCAGAAACTAATAGGAATGTTTAAAGCACAATTAAATGTTATAATGGAAGAGATAGGAAGTGAGAGCGATGAGTTTCCACAAAACTTGTCTTTTCTCATCCCTGATTGTTCCTGTCCGCTTATGTTGTCAGTTATTTTTTCAATAGTTAAACAAAATCTTGAAATTATTGTTGAAAAGAGGGACAATTCAAAGTCCCCGGAGTGCAACAGTGTTGTTTTGCAGAGCAAATGATTTTTATTTGACAAGTGGAGAAGAGATGATGTTGAAAGAAGGTTATCAACTTGAGCCATATTAATTGGGGGGAGAATACTTTCCCACTTTTTGTGCCGTGTTAGCATGAAGCACTTCCAGCTTAAGACTTCCAAAATTGGACTGCTTGCATCTTACCTTGCACAAAATCCCATTTAACCATCACACCTGTCCTCACTGACTTACATTGTTTCCTAGTTTAGTATCGTTCTCATGCTTATATTCAAACTCTTCCATGGCCTCACCAGTCCCTGTCTCCATAACCTTCTCCAACCCTATAATCCTCCAAGGACTCTACGTTCCTTCAATTCTCATCCCTTGCCTATCCACAATTTCCATCATCCCACCATAATCAGCCATCTAGGTCCTAAGCTCTGGAATTCCCTCTTAATCATCACAGCCACTTTAACTTACTTTCCTCTGTTAAAACGCTCCTGAAAACCCAGCTTTTGATCACCTGCCTTTATAGCTCTTTATGTGACGTGGTGCCACATTTTGTCCGATTACGCCCCTGTGACCTGTTGCTTATTGTGTTCTCTCTTTAATTGGCTCTGTTTATGGCGGTTAATCTGGTCGCCTTCCTTAATTCTAATTACGTTTGCTCAAGAGTCGCCAGGTATCTTTCGATACCGCTACAAGGTTCAAAACCAAATACTGATCAAAGACTCGATACACCAGTTAGTAAGTTTGAAATCAATGCTCATTTATTTACACACACAGTTAATTATACTAATGCCAAACTCTACCAACTAAACTATCACTACTACTAAAGCCTATACTTAGCTTCGGGCGCCCACTCAGTCAGAGGAACAATGGCCATTGTCCGGTTCTGAGGCTACTGGGGTCGAGCTGGTACAGAATAGTAGCTAAGAGCGCCTATCTCGTAGTGTGCATTGACTTTGGACTTATTTGTTCTTGTGCAGCTGCTAGACAGGCCTCTCATCGCTGAGAGCCAAGGCCAAGAAGAACGATTCTCTCTTGGGGGCTTCTTCTTATACCCAAAAGGGGCTTTGTGCGCTTTTGGGCGGTCCTTGAACTTGGCTGCAATTAATTGGACCGTATCCTGATCATTGGTATCGTTTCCTCCAATAAAGGGGTGGCTGTTTGATTGCTGGGCGGGTGACCGTTGGCTTGCTTTGTTCTAGTCTCCTCTGGCACCTGGGTGTCTGCTTTAGTATCGTTTACCTAAATGTTTTTATTTTGTCCCGGGAGATGGCTCATTAGTATGGGAATGGCTTTTCAGTATCGGTCTTGTCTGGGAGCTATAGCTCCAATCAACAGACAAACCTTGAACCTGCATGCTTTCTCAGCATTGTCCATTTGTCCCTTCATTCTTTGCAAAGTGTCCATTTTGTAATCGGGACGTGGCCAGCCCAGGTGGCTACAGAGCCACCTCAAGACGTTTTACTACATTGATGCCACTATATAAATGCAAGTTGTTAAGTTGTTTGGGATGACCAGGTTTTTGTTTTCATGAGCTGCTTGATGTGGAGCCTCAGAAACCATGTGTAAAGTTTAAATTCATGGTCACATTAATTTGCCTACCTCAAGCTATGGACACTGAGAAATCATGGTGTTCTGATGACATTTTTATCCATCTCAAGGCAAAAACTTCCAAATCTATAAGTCTACTAAATTCAAACTGTGTTGTTCCTTGTGTCTTAATAAAGCTCGTAGTCTCAAAGTTGGAGAAGATGCTTTATTGTGAATTTGTTCTGTCTTCAGAGCTTAACTTACAGCTACTTCAAATGCTGCCTGTTTGTCCTGCTCCAAGTTCTCCTTTCTGTGAAGTGTGTCCTCACTTCCTGTCCCTCTGTATTTATAGCTCTCCCGTACTCCCTCTAGTGCTTGCTTAGTTGTATTGCATCTACACTGATACACAATCACCACATCCCCCCTTTTTTCTTTACATATTTTCTGTACATCGTTAAAGAAAATTGTACAAAACAGTTAAATTACTTATGTTATGTGTAATATACAAGTGATGGTACTATTGCATATTTTACAAAGCCAATTTATATTTATTAGTCCAATCCTAATAAAAACAGTTATGAGTCCAAACTTGATGAATTTGTTCACTGAGTTTTTTTCTTTTTTGCTGTTGACGTGGTGATATTAATATTGCAACTCCGTTGTGAAAATTTGTCGGTGTTCTTGTTATTTTAAGTAACCAAGACGTCATCCCATGGTGTTTGCATGGTCGAACCACTGATGTTGACTGACATGGACTTTTTTCTGTGCTTGTGGTATCAATGTAGTATGTCATCTGCCTTGAAAGCTGGTGTGCTTGATTGTTCTGGAGCAGATGTGAATTTGTGCGATTCGTTGTCATCCCATGGCATGTTTGTAGTCTTGTCATTGCTTTGCAGTGTGCTGTGGCATTGTCCTTCATGTGCAGAGTTGTACCATTTTGTACAAGTTGTTGTTTCATTGCTGTTGTTTCTGTCGTTCCTGTCTTTGTTGTTTTTGTTGTCGTTCTTGTTGCTGTTTTTGTCGTTTCTGTCTTTGTTGTTGTCGCTATCTTTGTTATGCTTCTTGTTGGTTTTGTTGTTCTTCTTGTAGTTTTTGTCGTTGTGCTTGTAGTTTTTGTTGTTGCTGTTGTTCTTGTTTCTGCAGTGCTTCTTGCGATTTGTGTTATTCTTATCGCACTTCATGTTGCTTTTGTTCTTGCCGTTGTTGTTCTCGTTTCTGCTGTGCTGCTTGTGGCTTTTATTTTTCTTGTCGTGCTCAATGAGTGTCCCGTGTGGATCATTTGAGTCATTGTCACAGTTATTGGTTCGAGTGTCCTTTGTGGAATCTGTTACATTGAACGTTTCGTCTCGAGAATGGTGAGAATGATCTGATGTTGCATTGATGCTGGTGACATCAGTCATTTGTGGTGGATTTGATTCCTCATCTTTGCTTTCTTGGTGCTCCTTTTCTGGAGTCAAATTCTTCACGATTTCATTTGACACGGTCTCTCTGGACTCTTGGCGCTCCTCTTCTGGAGTCAAAATCTTCATGGTTTCTATTGATGTGGCCTCTCTGGACTCTTGGTGCTTCTCTTCTGGAGTCAAAACCTTCATGGTTTCTATTGACGTGGTCTCACTGGACTCTTGGTGCTCCTCTTCTGGAGTCAAAATCTGCATGGTTTCTATTGGTGTGGTCTTTCTGGACTCTTGGGTGGCCCTACTCTGTGCTTCTGTACAGACAAGCTGAGAACTGTCAGTCTCGCTGTGATCCTGTACCTCCTGTATGTCGAGTGTGATCACCTTGTCACTGTTTTCGCATGCAATGGGCAGATGTACATTGTCTTCTTCTTGATTATGTGAGCTTGGTAGACTTTCATAGTCTGCTTGCGGTTGCTCAGATACGGTGGGTTGACCTTCATGGTCTTGTTCATGCATGGTGTTCACCAGGGAGTGTTTGCTTGCTTCCCTTTTGGAGTTTTTCATCACTCTCACTGTGGAGCCTGTCATCGCTCTCTCTGTGGAGTCTTTCTGTGCTCTCTGTGTGGCGTCATCTTCGTCTTGGGTATTGCTGTCATCCATTGTATCGGCGATCTGCCATGGCACCATGGTGTTGGATTCATCTACCACGAGTAGATTCGTGTTGAGCTTTGCGACCGTGTCGCTGATGCTGTGATCAGCATATCCGAATAACTCAGCCATGTCTGAGTAGTATTGTTCGAAAACCAAATCATCTTTTTTTGCTTCGGATTTGGTATCGTTGTCTTCATCATTTTTTGCATATCCGAATAACTCAGCCATGTCTGAGTAGTATTGTTCGAAAAAAAAATCATCTTTTTTTGTTTTGGATTTTTTTTTGTTCTCTTCACTTTGGGTGATGCAGACTGCTTTTTCCAGCGTGTTGTGAGAGTTATTTTCAACTGCTGGTTTAAGTTCAGGCGTTTTTCTGTCTTCTGAGGCAAGAAAATTTGGTTTTACAGCTTTAAATATCTTGTTTTCAATTTTCGGGCATTTCCCTTTTAAGTGGGCGTGGTCCGGATCCTCAGACGTCATGACGCTTGTGACGTTATGCGTAGGAATCAATCGCGCATGAGCAAATCGGCCTTCCTTTACTGTGCGGTTTTGTGTCCACTGCGCATGGCGGATCGACCAAAAAGTTTTGAGACTGCGCATGTGCGGCTTGCGCATGCGCATAATGATCAGCAACAAGAACTTTTTTAAACTGCGCTTGCGCGGCTTGCGCATGCGCAGAACGCAAAATGGGTGATAGTAACTGCGCATGCGTGGCTTCTGTTTCCTGCGCATGCGCAGAGGCAGACTTTCGTTCTTTGTGCCCCAGAGACTGTAAAATGTGCTCGACGCCATTTTATCGCGGATTTCAGCGTTTTTTCTTTCTTAAAGTTGTAAGTTACCTTTTCCTTTCGATCTGTACTGGATTTCAGCATGTTGGGTTTGTGAAAAATGTATTCTTCCTTTTGATCTGTACTTTTCACTCGCGATTTCTTGACTGAACCATTTCTGTTCTGATAGTGATTGTTTGAGTTTTGCATCACTCAGTCTCTGTGCAGTTTGGCCTCTGAGCATACAGTACTGTTCAAATTTCATACAGTACTCTTCAAAATTTTTTAGTATTATTTGTAAGTTGTTGCTGTCTTCAGCTTTTGAGTATTTAAATCCAGTATATACTTTTCTAGCTTCATGTCCTGCGATGAGCAGTGCTATTTTCATTTCGTCTGAGGCTGCTGCTAAATCATTAGCTATGATATAAAAATCGAACATTTCTTTAAATATTTTCCAGACATTTCTTACATTACCGGTCATGTTCAGCTGAGGTGGGCGTCCAACCCACATCCTCGAATAAGCGAGGCCTTCCCAAGTCGAATGTCCAGTAGGAGGTTTCCATGCCATTTTGGTCTTTCTGTGTCTGCAGCTTTTCCTTGAGTAATCTTGTATTAAGCTTCTGAAGCCACTACTGGTACCATGTGTTGTTCCTTGTGTCTTAATAAAGCTCGTAGTCTCAAAGTTGGAGAAGATGCTTTATTGTGAATTTGTTCTGTCTTCAGAGCTTAACTTACAGCTACCTCAAATGCTGCCTGCTTGTCCTGCTCCCAGTTCTCCCTTCTGTGAAGTGTGTCCTCACTTCCTGTCCCTCTGTATTTATAGCTCTCCCGTGCTCCCTCTAGTGCTTGCTCAGTTGTATTACATCTACACTGCTACACAAGCACCACACAAACAAGACAAATCTGTGAATAAGAAATGTAAGTGCAAATAGGAATGAGATGGATGAGCTTTGTGACAGATTGTTTAGGAGTTTCAGGAGAGCATATGGCCCGAAGGCAGTAACCCCTGAAATATTTGACAGAATAAATTTAGGGTGAAGCTCCATTTACTGTGCCCACACTCTGCAATCTGTACTTCCCACACCAACCTGATGAGCAGCAAGCCAATTTCATGGGTTTAACTCATGCGTTGATAACCATTACAAATTGAATTAGGCCAACCAAGCTCACTTTCCTTTAGGCAATTAAACAACTTTATATTACATTCTAACTAAATGATTTGATCCAAATAATGAACGTCAGATGCTATGAAGGCAGTAAAGACGTAGGATTCTATATTGTGAGGACTCAGTATCTTTAGCATGTGAGCATCTTTAGCTAACAAGTCAGTTGAAGTTTCTTATGTTCTATGATCTGTTAAATATGAACTATTACCCTGAAATATTAAGCATCATTTAAACCCATTTGCTCAATTAATATTGAGTAAAACTTCATGTTACATTCATCGCAATACAGTGTTTCATGTTC